>NC_092333.1:327570000-328170000 GCF_046630445.1 Rutidosis leptorrhynchoides | reverse complement strand
GTGTAGTTTCGCTCGTGAATCTTCAGTTGACGAGAAGCATAAGCAATGACCTTCGTCCTCTGCATCAATACGCAACCAAAACCATTTTTCGAGGCATCACAATATACGACGAAATCGTCACTGCCTTCAGGAAGTGATAAGATAGGCGCGGTGGTTAACTTCTGCTTCAAGGTTTGAAATGCTAATTCGTATTCAGTTTCCCAAACGAACTTCTTCCCTTGTGAGTCAGCGGGGTCAAAGGATGCGCAATCAGAGAGAAACCTTCAATAAATCTTCGGTAGTAACTGACGAGACCTAAAAATTGGCGGATATGAGTCGGAGTAGTGGGGGTTTCCTATTTGCTGATAGCTTCGATCTTTATGGGATAAACTTTGATACCTTGAACGCTCACAATATAACCCAGGAATTGGACTTCCTTCAACCAAAACTCACACTTGGAGAATTTGGCATAAAGTTGCTCTTGTCTCAAGAGTTCAAGCACTAGTCGAAGATATTGCTCATGTTCTTCTTCGCTTTTGGAGTAGATGAGTATATCATCTATGAAGACGATAACGAACTTATCCACGTATGGCTTGCATACACGATTCATTAGATCCATAAACACCGCAGGTGTATTGGTTAAACTGAATCGCATCACGAGAAACTCATAGTAACCATAACTGGTTCTGAACGCAGTTTTCATCACATCACTCTCCTTCACCCTCAATTGGTGATAACCGGATTACAAATCGATCTTAGAGTAAACGCTTGATCCTTGCAGCTGATCGAAAAGATCGTCAATTCGGGGAAGGGTATACCGATTCTTGATCGTCAATTTGTTGAGTTTGCGGTAGTCGATATACATGCGGAAAGATCCGTCCTTCTTCTACACAAACAAAATAGGTGCGCCCCAAGGTGATGAACTTGGTTGGATAAATCCACGGTCTAGCAGTTCTTATAGTTGACTATGTGTTGGGATTTAACAAGTTCATAATATACTTGAAACATTTGAAAAACTTAGAGGAAGCATGTAAGTATTACCATTTTAGAACATGTTATACTTTAACCTTTTAAAGTTAAATCCCAATTAGGATCAAGTCATGAAATATACATACAAACTACAAGTAAGAAAGGAGTTTATACCTACTCCAAGCTTGTTATAAGTGATGAAGATGATGATGATGAATGGAGCTCCAAAAGTATGAAACCTCAAGTAGTTATACCCCAAACGTGTGCACCAACACCCTAGCTTTTGGTTAAGATTTAATGACACTTGAAATTAGCTTGCAAAATGAGCTTGAAGAACTTTTTTTGGTGCCTCAAACCCCACGGCCTGGACAGCAGCAGAATGCAGTTTTTTTTTGTTCTTTTACTTGATATGTTTGCATGTGTGTTGCCCTTTGAGTCAAGGAACATGCTTATAGATAGATGAAAAAGTATGGCCAATTCAAGAAAGAATCTCTAGCATGTGCCTTTGACTCCCAATGCCATCTCCAAATATTTAAAACAAAATGGTTTTATAAAATTTGATTTTATAAAATTAGATTTTATAAAATTAGATTTTATAAAATGCATTTTATAAACTTACATTTTATTTGTTATGTATACTTTCTTTATAAAACCTATTTTATAAAATGTAACATAACTTAGTTAATTATTTAACCTATAAATAATTAAATCCATATTATATAAATTATTCCATAATTTATATATACATCAAGTAATATTTCAGAAAACCATTTTTCTTAAAGTTCAAGTGTCGCGTATTTAATCAATGATCCAATCGTTAAGATTAAATACGTATAAGGTGTCGGTAAGCTTGTTATTGGGTATGACCCAACTTGGATCATAACACATTAGCCACATTAATTTAATATGTCTCTCGGGCATATGAAATACCTTCAATTTTCCACTTGCACGAGAAACATAAGAAATTAATGCAAGTGATGGATACCACCTAACGACCGTCCATCACCCCCAATATGTTATGACTTAGTGCCATTCAATAACATCATTCGTTTCGAGTTCCCATCTTGAATATGATTAGTTGAATCTCTCATTTATCCTTTCATCCTAGATGTTATGTTAAATCCAAGAGATACAGAGTGATCACTCTCTTCTAGATTTAACTTTATCAGGCCTTAGACATCTGACTCTCAACGAATAAGAGGGACAAATTCCATCTTGACTACATACGTCCTAGATATATATTTTGTATCACACCTGAGCTCTTCCTTATGAACTACCATATTTCAGAATAGCGAAGGAAAGAATCGGTTTCAAGGAAGAAAAAGAAAGAAAAATAAAGTTTGTTACTTACAATTTTTTGAGAGAAAAGTGAGAGTAAAAGAAGCGGTGTAAGTATGTGTGTATAAAATGAAGTGAAGGCTAGTAAATAAGTAACATAAAAAAAAAAATTTGAACTCTCCTCCCTCCATGCATGTGGCCGACGGTTTTGGTGGCCAAAAGGGGAGGTCAACTTTGTGCTTTCAAGTGTGGGAGTATGGTGTATGCTTGGAAGAGTAATAAGGTTAAATGTATGGAAAGTTGGTGCTAGCATGCTTGTGACAACTTTGTCTCCTCATTAAACTAATTAACCTTGCTTAAGCTTAATGTATCATTAGCATAAAAGTGGGCTTACTAGTAGTCCATTAAGTGTTGTAGGGTGGGCTTCCAAGTCCAATAATATAACCCCAAGTTCAAGTATTCAACAAATAAATAAAAAGCCCAAGTAATTAACTAATTGCATTAGTTAATTAGAAATAATTAATAATAATTAATTATGTACGTAAATAATATTCGAAATATTATTCAAGAAAAGCACGTGTCGAAAAGACGAGTCGGGACATTTAAAGTCAAATACGGTAACAAGTAAAATGTATAAGAATACATTTATTAAAGCGCAAGTATTAATAATAAATATTAATAATTATACGTTGGAAAATCCAGGGTCGTTACATGAATATTGCTTGGGAACATCCAACACCAACATTTTCTAATGATTATCAATTATTTTAGGGGATACCCTCAACCGACTGTTGAGTTCCTCAATAATTATCATTTTATACAGATTCGGAGATAATTAGGTGATTACCTTCAAACGCTACAGATCGTCCATGACTTCTGAATCTTAGATAATTGTTATTCTTAGTATGATTGTCTAATGCGAAGAATTCATAAGTCACATCTATCAGTACATCACACAACAGATAAACATATAACGTTCAAATCGGTCCTTACTAATCAATTATATCAATTCTCAGTATAGTAATTTCTTCATCTCCATCATATTAATCAAAACAAGCTCATTTTCGGAATTTTTAACTTTTTAGAGTTTTTTAATGAGGCATTTTACACTTTTAAGGTATTTTCTGTTAATACATATACACCCCCTAAAATACTAAAAAACATAAAATATTTTTGACTTTTAGCATTTTAAACAAAGAGAAAATAACTACAGACTAGTATGCAAACATGAAGAAAATCATGCAAAGATTTAATTGAAATATCACCCATATCTTCAGGATTTTCGGAACTTTCACTTGAAATATCAAATCTGCACGTATCGTACACGAGATCTTGATCAGATTCTTGAACTGGCTCAACAACAGATGGTGACGGATCAAGAGTTTGAATAGGTGCAGACACTTCTGGCGCATTCTGTAAATCAAACAGCATTTGAACATCAACTTCAGACCATTCTTCCACACATCTAGTTTCGTTGTTGAAGACTCACTTGTTAGGAGAACTATACCCTAGAAATACGCTGGTAACTACCTTAACATCAAACTTACTTCCTGGATTTCTCTTCAAGATGGTACACGGTGCACCAAATGGTTCTAGATGCTTCAGTGTAGGTTTTCTCCCATGCAACAATTCATAAAAAGTCTTACCCAATCGCTTAACAGTCAGAACCCGATTCATTGTGTAACAAGCATTTGCAACAGCTTCTCCCCAAAAATGAACAGGTATAGATGGCTCAGCTAGCATAGTTCAAGCGGTCTCAATCAAAACCCTATTCTTTCTTTTTGTAACACCATTCATTTGAGGAGCATATGCAGAACTAAACTGCATATTGATACCCTTTTCAATACAAAAACCTGCAAGATATTGATTCTTAAATTATGTGCCGTTGTCGCAACGAATCTTTCTCACTTTGAGATTAAAACATGTTTCTAATCTATTGATTAGCACCTTCAAGTTCTCAAAAGTTTTAGACTTCTCTTTCGAGAACATAACCCAAGAAAATCTTGAATAATCATCAGTTACAACCAGACAGTACTTACTTCCATCAATGCTTTCAAAACGGATTTGTGACGCCCCGTACAAAACCATCGTGTACGATTCGTCAACAACGAGATCTTTACACGGTCAAGTACTACATACTGTTTGAAAACCAGTTTGCATTCATAAAAAGATAGCGTTTATAAAAGATAACGTGACACAAAGGTCATTACAAAGTCATTATTTGAAAATAACATAAGTTACGAATGCAAGATAAAGTTTCATGATTCAGACATCTCTAAATAATGCAGTGGAAATCTAAAATAGCAGGTCCATAACAGCAAGTCTAAAACACCAAGATAGCAAGTCTAACAGCGGAAGCAACATCGTCTATGCACCTGATAAATACACGCTTAAAAGTCAACACGAATGTTGGTGAACTATAGTTTGTAAACAGTAAAGTAATGTAGACCACAAGTTATCGTATTCAAAACAGTATGAAAAGTATATGCTTATACGTGGGCAGCCAGTAACTAACTTAACGTAATAGTAATACCCCCTAAAAGTACACTTGGCGAGTGCGTATGTCCTCAAAGTATCAAACACCCATTAAATGCTAGCACGACTAGCCCGAGTGGGGATGTCAAACCCTATGGATCCATATCTAATATTCGCGTTCACCGGTTCAAAACCAATGATTAAACGTTACCGTGCTAAGGGAAATGTTTATGCCGTTATATAACCCACACATATGTAAAGTTTAAGTACTCGTGTCATGAAAGTAAAACGTAAAAAGCGCATGTATTCTCAGTCCCAAAAATAGTATAAGTAAAAAGGGAAGCTATAACTTACCGTGAATAAGCAGTAAAAGTCGATATGAAATGTATGCAGGTAGTAAGTCGGTCTGAAAGGTCGTCAACCTAAGTCAAAGGTCACTAGGTCAGTATGTTGTCCCAATAAGTTTAAAAATGAATAAATTATGTTTAAGTGTCATCATCGACATCATCATTATCATCATCATTCATCAACACTAAGGTAAGTTTAACAAGAATAGAGATCGAAACAAAAGGCTGACTTCGGACAGCTGTTACGACCTCTATACAAAATGAAAAGACGCATAGTCAGTGGCTATGGCTCCGTATATGAGTCCTCTAGCTGCTGACCAGTTTTAAGAACCTAACTCGCCTTCGTTTGACCGTGGTGACGGTTTAAGTGCGAGCAGGTCAGAAATTTTAGCACAACATTACAAAGACGTAGTGACTTTCGGAAGGCCATAAATCCTAAACCGTATATCGGATTAAAACGAGGCCTAAACGAAAAGTCATCTACTCAAAATGAAATAACTAAAAATCCATTTTTCAGAAGTCCAGGAATCTGATCAGATCCCAAAAAACAGTAAACAAGTGCTCCGGTGGGGTTCTTGGTGCTTGATGCTTATCGCGGTTCTCATCCTTGATGCTTGTAGCTTCAAGTGTACAACTCATTGATGGGTTAGCATCACCTTGACCAAGATTCAACCATCAACGCACAATATTTTAAGACCAAGTAAGAACACAATTCATTTAAGAGTCTTAGATGGATGATGAACCCAGGTTACATCATATCCTTAGTCTTAACACAAATACAAGTTCTATTTACAACTAAAGCTACAAACTTTACTTCAATCAAACAAATATGAACATAATCTAATTCAAATAAAGTGATAGAACCCTAAGCTATAGAGCTTGGATCCTTTTCACACAAGTTATAAGATTACAAAGCTAGAAAGCTTGAATCTTTACAAGATTAATGAGACCATAAGCTATAAAGCTAAGATCTTTAACAAAATAATGAAATTAATGAGACCATAAGCTAAAAAGCTAAGATCCTTAACATAATAATGAGACCCTAAGCTAAAAAGCTTGGATCTTTAGTGTTCTTGAAGATCTTGAAGCATAAAGCTTGGATCTTTAAGATACATGAAGATTACAAACACAGGTTTGAATCTTTATAACAAAATAACAAGATTAAAGCTAAAAGATTTAGATCTACAAAGTAGGTGAAGATTCAAAGCTACAAAGCTTGAATCTTCCATGTTCTTGAAGGATTCAAATCCATGTTTGAATCTACAAGATGTAATCAGTATCAAAAGCTAAAAAGCTAGACCCATGATGATGATGATGATTTCATAAGAGTGAGAGGAAGAAGAAGAAGAAGAAAAATCAAATACTTACACTTTTTAGAGACAGAAAGAACTAGAGAAAGAATTAGAGAGTAAGTGTGTGTAAATTACAAATGAAAGCAAGTGTAAAATGGATGGAATAATTCTTGTATTTATAGGTAGTGAGGGTGTGGGTGGGTGGTCTAGGCCGTAGGTTTTCAAGGGGACAAGGGGACACCTTTTTCACTTTTTGGTTAATGGTTGTCTGAAGTTGGTGCTTATGTTAGGATCTCATGCAACATTAAGGATAATACTTGACAAAAATGCTAGCATGTTCCCTCTAATAAATGGGCATTTATCTTACTTATTAATGGGTCACTAGTTACTTATAATTGGGCTAATTAATTAGTCCACTAACTAGTGTAGGGTTAGCTAAGGTCCAACTAGGTAGAAAGTCCAACAAGACTAACTAGTGTGCCGTAGTAAATTACTAAACGTAATTAAGCATCCAAAAACCCAAGTAATTGTTATTATAAAATAACAATTAGTATTTCGTAGTCATAATATTCCGATTACGACAAAAAGTTAAACGTGTACGCAGTACGCAGTTCGTTAAAAACGTCAAGTGACAATAACGGTCATAAAGGCTTCCGAGGGTTAAGTTAAGTATCCTGCATACTTAATGATACGTTTTAACATATAAATGAAAGTAATCAACATGTAGGGAGTCCTTAGAGTATAATATTGCTCAGTACGCACAAATATGCAGTTTCGTGAAAACACAAAGCACAAAAGCAAGTCGAAAAAGTCGGGTAGTTACATTACCCACCTGTTAATGAAAATTTTGTCCCGAAATTTTAGGTTGAGGTAGTAGGTAGAGTCGGGTAGAGGTGAGGATACTTCTGCATCATTTGATCCTCTCGTTCCCAAGTAAACTCTGGTCCTCATTTTGCATTCCGTCGTACTCGGACGATCGGAATCTTGTTGCGTTTCAAGGTCTTGACCTCACGGTCCATAATTTTGACAGGTTCTTCCACCAAATGGAGTTTTTCGTCAATCGTAAGCTCCTCGAGAGGTATGACGAGTTCTGGTTCAGCAAGACACTTCTTCAAATTCGACACGTGGAAAGTGGGATGGACTGCGCTCAATTGAGTCGGAAGATCCAAACGGTAAGCAACAGGTCCAACACGCTCCAAAACTTCAAAAGGACCAATATATTGCAGATTCAACTTCCCACGCTTTCTGAAATGGATTACACCTTTCCAAGGTGCGAATTTCAACATAACGCGGCTGCCGATTTGAAATTCGTGATCTCCACATTTAATGTCGGCATAGCTCTTCTGATGATCACGGGCTGTCTTGAGCCTCGCTTGAATTTGAACAATCTTCTCTGTTGTCTCATGGACTAACTTGGGTTCGGTGATTTGCTTCTCACCTACTTTGGCCCAATAAATAGGAGAATGGCACTAGCGACCATACAACGCTTCGAAAGGTGTGGCATTAATACTCGAATGATAGTTGTTGTTGTAAGAAAATTCCGCTAGTGGTAAATGCTTCTCCCAAGCTTTTCCGAAATCTATAACACAAGCACGCAGCATGTCCTCCAAAGTCTGAATCATTCATTCGCTTTGTCCGTTAGTTTATGGGTGATATGCGGTACTCACGTCGAGACGTGTTCCCAAGGCTTCTTGCAAAGAACACTAAAATCTAGCTGCAAAATGGGTATCGCGATCTGAGATAATCGATAAGGGTACACCGTGGCGAGATACAACTTCCTTTATGTATAGCTGCGCCAGTCTTTCCATCGTATCAGTTTCCTTTATGGATAGGAAGAGAGCAGATTTGCTAAAACGGTCAATGATAACCCAGATGGTATCATAACCTCCTACCGTCTTCGGTAGCTTCGTGATGAAATCCATTGTTATTCCTTCCCACTTCTATTGCGGGATTTCGGGTTGTTGAAGTAATCCAGATGGCGATCGATGTTCGGCTTTGATCTTGGACCAAGTCTAAAGCTTTCCAACATAAGCTGCAACATTCCTTTTGAAGTTCGGACACCAATATTGAACCTTGAGGTCATGGTAGATCTTACCAGCTCCTGGATGAATCGAATACCTTAACTTATTAGCTTCATCTAGAATAAGGCTTCGTAAATCTCCATATTTAGGCACCCAAATTCTTCCAGCAAAGTATCGAAGTCCAGTCTCCTTGACCTCAAATCGAGAAATGAGAATGTTCAAGTGCTCTTGAGAAATATTCTCCTCCTTGAGAGCCTCATCTTGAGCTACTCGGATCTGGCTGTTGAGATTCGTCTGAATGGTGATGTTCAAGGCACGGACACGAAGAGGTACCATTCTCTCCTTTCGACTCAAGGCATCAGCTACAACATTTGCCTTTCCGGGATGATAATGTAGTTCACAATCATAGTCGTTCAATGTTTCGATCCACCGTCATTGTCTCATATTCAGTTATTTCTGATTGAAAATGTGTTAGAGGCTTTTGTGATCCGTGAAGATAGTACTCTTGGTTCCATAAAGATAGTGTCTCCACAGTTTTAGTGCGAAGATAACGACTCCAAGCTCAAGATCATGCGTTGTGTAATTTCGCTCGTGAATCTTCAGTTGTCGTGAGGCGTAAGCAATAACCTTCGTTCTTTGCATCAATACGCAACCAAAACCATTTTTCGAGGCATCACAGTACACAACAAAATCATCACTACCTTCGGGAAGATATAGGATAGGTGCGGTGGTTAACTTGCTTCAAGGTTTGAAATGCCGACTCTTGCTCGGCTTCCCAAACGAACTTCTTCCACTTATGAGTTAATGCAGTCAAAGGGCGTACAATCAAAGAGAAACCTTCAATGAATCTTCGGTAATAACCGGTGAGGCCTAAAAATTGGCGGATATGAGTAGGAGTAGTGGGAGTTTCCCACTTGCTGATAGCTTCGATCTTTGCGGGATCAACTTTGATACCTTGGTCGCTCACAATATGACCCAGAAATTGGACTTCCTTCCACCAAAACTCACACTTGGAGAATTTGGCATAAAGCTGCTCGTGTCTCAAAAGTTCCAACACTAGTCGAAGATGTTGTTCATGTTCTTCTTCACTTCTGGAATAGATGAGGATATCATCTATGAAGATGATAACGAACTTGTCCAGGTATGGTTTGCATACACGATTCATGAGATCCATGAATACAGCAGGTGCGTTGGTTAAACCGAATGGCATCACAAGAAACTCATAATGACCATACCGGCTTCTGAATGCAGTCTTCATCACATCGCTCTCCTTCACCTTCAACTGGTGATATCTTGATCGTAAATCGATCTTAGAGTAAACGCTGGATCCTTACAGATGATCGAAAAGATCGTCAATCCTGGGAAGGGGATATCGATTTTTGATCGTCAACTGGTTCAGCTCACGATAATCCGTACTTCTTCTTCACAAACAAAACAGGTGCGGCCTAAGGCGATGAACTCGGTTAGATAAATCTACGGTCTAGCAATTCCTGCAGTTGACTCTGCAACTCTTGTAGTTCGGAAGGTGCTAGTCGATAAGGTGCGTGGGCTACAAGTGCAGCTCTTGGTACTAGATCCATATGGAATTCCACTGATCGCGGCGACGGTAATCTAGGCAACTCTTCCGAAAAGACGTCGGGAAATTCGTTCATAATCCGCACATCATCAACACTCTTCTCCTCGGTTTCTAACTTCTTCACATGTGCCAGAATAGCAAAACGCCCTTTCCTCATGACCTTCTGTGCCTTCATGCAACTAATAAGGTTCAACTTTGGGCTACCTTTCTCTCCGGGTACGATCAATGGCACACCGTCATCGCGAGGTATACGGATAATCTTCTCCCCACAAACAACTTCTGCTCTTACTTTGGACAACCAGTCCATACCAACTATCACATCGAAACTTCCCAACTTGATGGGTATCAAATCAATCTCAAAGACCACTCCGGCTAGGTTTATTATGCCTCCTCGGCCAATTTGTTTAGCCTTCTCAAACTTCCCATTGGCTACTTCAACCAACATACTCTCCTCCAAAGGCACTAACCAATCTATCTTAGAACAAAAGTGTCTACATACATAACTCCTATCGGCACCAGTATCAAATAAGATAGAAGCAAGTAGATTATCGACAGTGAATGTACTTGTGACCAAATCAGGATCGTCACGGGCATCCCTGGCGTTTATGTTGAAAACTCTCCCACGTGCTGGTCTGGCATCCTTCTTCTTGTTCGGGCACTCATTCTTAAAGTGGCCCTGTTGACCGCAATCAAATCACTTTCTTGGTCCAGTAGGGTTCGTCTTCACAGCTGGGGTGGCAATCTTGCAGTCCCTGCCAATGTGCCAGGCCTTTTACACTTTTCACAAACCACGTTGCAGTACCCCGTATGATACTTGTAGAATCTCTTGCACTGTGGAAGACTACCATTGTAGTTAGGGTTCGAGCTAGGGTTTGGGTTGGGGTTCCTCCAGTCGTTGTTTTCCTTAAAACTATAATGTCTCTTAGCTGGGTTCTGATCAAAGACCTTCCCTTTGTTGCTTTCCCACTTACGCTTCTCATAACTAGCTCCTGTTTATGATTTCGCTTTCTCTGGTTCCTTGCAGACGATTTGGTTCATCAGGGTGTGCGCCATGTGCATAGCTTCCAGGACATCTACTGGTTTCGAAGAAGTGACATTTCCCTGAATGGTCTCGGGAAGTCCCCACAAGTATCGTTCCATTCGCTTAAATTCAGGGGTAACCATCGTAGGGCACATCAAAGCTAACTCCAAATACCTTCGGTTATAGCCATCAAGGTCGGTTCCCACAACCTTCAGCTCTCAAAACTCAGCTTCCATTTTCTGAATTTCGGTTCGGGGGCAATACTCCTCGATCATAGCACTCTTAAACTCCTCCCATGGTGTAGCATAAGCCTCGTCAATTCCTTTAGCCTGAGCAAGCGTGTTCCACCAGGTTAAAGCGCCGTTCGATAGAGTACAGGAGGCATACTTAGTTTTGTTCACTTCCGAGCAGTTGCTCACACAGAACACAGCTTCCAACTTCTCAAACCATCTCGTCAGTCCAACTAGCCCTTCTGTACCACTGAAATTGTGGGGCTTGCAGCTTTAGAATTCCTTATAGGTACACCCGTTCTGAACAGCTGGGTTGGCCGGTGGAGCTGGAGCAGGGTTGGTATTCGCCATAGCTGCGGCTATTCGAGCTGCAATCATTTCCTCAATCTGTGCCGCTGTGGGCGTTTCCCTTGGGACTCTTCTGTTTGCCATTGTTCCTCTGAACAAAAGTTTCGACTTACGTCAAAATTCCGCATTCAATAATATTATAGCATAAGACACCCAGTATGGAACACAACACACAATTAAGTAAAGCAACCAAATACAGATACCACAAGATCATCATACAGTAGCGTAAATAGAACACCGTACAAAATTTAAACAACATTAAGTTCTATTCATTAATAAGAAAGTTGCATACATCCGCATAAGGTTCTTACAACACATAAGTAAAACATGAAACTACTAACAGAGTTACATAAGGAAATCTAATACAATAATCCTACGGTAATGGAGGGTAAATGATGTCCATCAGGTGGGAAATCTGATCCTCGATCTCAGTTACCCGAGCACGGAGGATATGCACTTCCCTCGTCAGTTCCTTGACGACGGGGGATGCTGGTGGAGCAGGCGTTGCAGATGGTGAAGATGGTGCATGTGGTGCAGATGTAGACAGCACAGTGTGGGTGGTCTTACACACGAATGGATCGGCGGGATACGTTACGACACTCTTACGGGCTGTGACCCTAACCAACTGTCCATGTGCATCCACGAACGGTCTTCCTCCGTTAATCCCTGGGATAACGGTACCATCGAAACGATACCACTTCTTCGGTGAGGTAAAGGGCGGCTGCACGAGCTCCTCCTCAGGGTCCTCCTCGAAATCATCCTCGGGATCCTCTTTGGAATCCTCCTCGCTGGAGTCATTGGATGATGAATCGTCTGAATCATCTGAAGGTGGATCTGCTCGGTCGGTGGTCATAAGTTGATATCTGCTAGGTGGGATCACCACGACACGTCCATCAGCAAGGCGTCTGACCCAATGTCCTCGCTCATTACGGAAAGAACCGTCCCCATTTCCCCCAGGAATCACAGTACCACCGAGATGGTGTTGTGGCCCCGGGAGTCTAGGGCTAGGTGGTGCTGGAATCTCCTCTGGATCCTCGTCTCCGTCTGAAACATATATAAGGTCAAGCACGAATCCACTGGAAGGTGAATCGCCAGAGTCATCGACGGGTAGCGTTGTGTCAGCAACAATCGTAGGCGAGGCAATAGTCGTCTCTGAGTCACTCTCAAAGTCAAAGGTCATGGGCAGCATGTCTGTCATCTGAACAATGAAAAATAACTTTTTCCATGTCAGTAAGACATATAGCAAGCACGTAATTAGGCACTACAGCATCTTAGCAGTACATATCATGGCAATATTAACAAAATCCTACAAAAGTATCATGCAATCGAAAGCAGATAGTAGCATGCAGTAGCGAGAATAAGCAGTAGCATACAGCAAGTACACATAGTAGTAAAAGTAAGCAGTAGCATGCAGTAAGTTCTGCAGAAATAGTTAAACAAGCAAGTTGTAGATTAGTCCTATCAGTGAATCCTAATCGGCTCGGTCAAGACTCACTAATGCAACCTAATTCCCTGCAATTGATGCTCTGATACCAAATGTGACGCCCCGTATAAAACCATCGTGTACGATTCGTCAACAACAGGATCTTTACACGGTCAAGTACTACATGTTATTTGAAAACCAGTTTACATTTATAAAAAGATAGCATTTACAAAACATAACGTGACACAAAGGTCGTTACAAAGTCATTATTTGAAAATAACATAAGTTACAAATGCAAGATAAAGTTTCATGATTGAGATATCTCTAAGTAATGCAGTGGAAATCTAACACAGCAGGTCCATAACAGCAAGTCTAAAACACCAATATAGCAAGTCTAACAGTGGAAGCAACATCGTCTATGCACCTGAGAAATACACGCTTAAAAGTCAACACGAATGTTGGTGAGCTATAATTTGTAAACAGTAAAGTAATGTAGACCACGAGTTATCATATTCAAAACAGTATGAAAAGTATATGCTTATCCGTGGGCACTCGAAAACTAACTTAACGTAATAGTAATACCCCCTATAAGTACACTTGGCGAGTGCGTATGTCCTCGAAGTATCAAACACCCGTTAAATGCTAGCGCGACTAGCCCGAGTGGGGATATTAAACCCTATGGATCCATATCTAAGGGAAATGTTTATGCCATTATATAACCCACACATATGTAAAGTTTAAGTACTCGTGTCAATTAAGTAAAACGTAAAAAGCGCATGTATTCTCAGTCCCAAAAATAGTATAAGTAAAAAGGGAGCTATAACTCACAGTGAATAAGAAGTAAAAGTCGATATGAAACGTATGCAGGTAGTAAGTCGGTCTGAAAGGTCGTCAACCTAAGTCAAAGGTCACTAGGTCAGTATGTTATCCCAAAAAGTTTAAAAATGAATAAATTAAGGTTAAGTGTCATCATCGACATCATCATTATCATCATCATTCATCAACACTAAGGTAAGTTTAACAAGAATAGAGATCGAAACAAAAGGCTGACTTCGGACAGCTGTTACGACCTCTATACAAAATGAAAAGACGCATAGTCAGTGGCTATGGCTACGTATATGAGTCCTCTAGCTGCTGACCAGTTTTAAGAACCTAACTCGCCTTCGTTTGACCGTGGTGACGGTTTAAGTGCGAGCAGGTCAGAAATTTTAGCACAACATTACAAAGGCGTAGTGACTTTCGGAAGGCCATAAATCCTAAACCGTATATCGGATTAAAACGAGGCCTAAACGAAAAGTCATCTACTCAAAATGAACTAACTAAAAATCCATTTTTCAGAAGTCTAGGAATCTGATCAGATCCCAAAAAACAGTAAACAAGTGCTCTTGTGGGGTTCTTGGTGCTTGATGCTCATCACGGTTCTCATCCTTGATGCTTGTAGCTTCAAGTGTACAACTCATTGATGGGTTAGCATCACCTTGACCAAGATTCAACCATCAAAACACAATATGTTAAGACCAAGTAAGAACACAACTCGTTTAAGAGTCTTAGATGGATGATGAACCAAGGTTACATCATATCCTTAGTCTTAACACAAATACAAGTTCTATTTACAACTAAAGCTACAAACTTTACTTCAATCAAACAAATATGAACATAATCTAAATCAAATAAAGTGATGGAACCCTAAGCTATAGAGCTTGGATCCTTTTCACACAAGTTATAAGATTACAAAGCTAGAAAGCTTGAATCTTTACAAGATTAATGAGACCATAAGCTATAAAGCTAAGATCTTTAACAAAATAATGAAAGTAATGAGACCATAATCTAAAAAGCTAAGATCTTTAACATAATAATGAGACCCTAAGCTAAAAAGCTTGGATCTTTAGTGTTCTTGAAGATCTTGAAGCATAAAGCTTGGATCTTTAAGATACATGAAGATTACAAACATAAGTTTGAATCATTATAACAAAATAACATGATTAAAGCTAAAAGATTTAGATCTACAAAGTAGGTGAAGATTCAAAGCTAGAAAGCTTGAATCTTCCATGTTCTTGAAGGATTCAAATCCATGTTTGAATCTACAAGATGTAATCAAGATCAAAAACTAAAAGCGAGATCCATGATGATGATGAAGATTTCGTGAGAGTGAGAGGAAGAAGAAGAAAAAAATCAAATACTTACACTTTTAAGAGAGAGAAAGAACTAGAGAAAGAATTAGAGAGTAAGTGTGTGTAAATTACAAATGAAAGCAAGTGTAAAATGGATGGAATAAGGCTTGTATTTATAGGTGGTGAGGGTGTGGGTGGGTGGTCTAGGCCGTAGGTTTTCAAGGGGACAAGGGGGACACCTTTTTCACTTTTTGGTTAATGGTTTTCTAAAGTTGGTGCTTATGTTAGGATCACATGCAACATTAAGGATAATACGTGATAAAAATGCTAGCAGGTTCCCTCTAATAAATGAGCATTTGTCTTACTTATTAATGGGTTACTGGTTACTTATAATTAGGCTAATTAAATAGTCTACTAACTAGTGTAGGGTGGGCTAAGGTCCAACAAGGTAGAAAGTCCAACAAGACTAACTAGTGTGCTCTAGTAAATTACTAAGCGTAATTAAGCATCCAAAAACCCAAGTAATTGTTATTATAATATAACAATTAGTATTTCATAATTATAATATTCCAATTACGACAAAAGTTAAACGTGTACGCAGTACGCAGTTCGTTAAAAACGTCAAATGACACTAACGGTCATAAAGGCTTTTGAGGGTTAAGTTAAGTATCCTACGTACTTAATGATACGTATTAACATATAAATGAAAGTAATCAACATGTAGGGAGTCCCCAGAGTATAATATAGCTCAGTATGCACAAATACGCAGTTTCGTGAAAACACAAAGCACAAAAGCAAGTCAAAAAAGTCGGGTCGTTACTGGATTGGACCAAAAAGATCCATATGTAACAATTGAAGTCGAGTAGAGATTGTATTGTACATAACCAGCTTATGAGTTTTCATGCTCTGCTTTCCCTTCTTACACGGAACACAAGTTCCTGGAATCTGAAAAGATCAAAGATCAACACCTTCTACAAGATTATTGAGAATAAGGTGATTCATTTTCTGAAAACTCAAATGACCCATGTATTTGTGTCATGTAATAGATTCTTGTTCAGTTGCTTTAGAAACAAAAGCTTGATGATGCTCAGCAGTTGAAGTAGCAACATTCGTATCTAGCATGTATAGATCAGCTTATCCAGGAGCATTCATCAAAACCATTTTTGATAGAATCACAAACTCTGGTTTCAAGATGTAGCTGAAATCATCATTAAATGCTACTTTGAAAGACTTTTCATAGATTTACGAAAGCGACAACAAATTATTTGCAAGCTCTTGACAATAGTTCACTTTGTCGAAGCTAACATTCTCATTCTTCAATAAACCTTTGAGCTGAAATGTGACCACCTTTATCTCCAGCAAATGCAACATAACCTCCCTTAATTGGGTGTACATCTGAAAGCAGAAATAGCTGTCCTGTCATATGTCTCGAAGCACCTGAAATGTCCCGTTCATATTGATTATAAACGTTCCATAGTAATTGATTTTGTCGCGAGATTTTGACCTCTATATGAGAAATTTTTCAAAGACTGCATTCATTTTTAAAACAACCATAACCTTTATTTTATCGATAAAGGTTTAAAAAGCATTACGTAGATTATCAAATAATGATAATCTAAAATATACCGTTTACACACGACCATTACATAATGGTTTACAATAAGAATATATTACATCAAAAATTAGTTTCTTGAATACAGTTTTTAAATAATATCATACAAGCATGGACTCCAAATCTTGTCCTTATTTTAGTATGCAACAGCGGAAGCTCTTAATAATCACCTGAGAATAAACATGCTTAAAGCGTCAATAAAAATATTGGTGAGTTATAGGTTTAACCTGTAGTGACCCGAACTTTTCCATGTTTATATATATTAATTGAGATTGATATTTACATGATTAAATGTTTCCAACATGTTAAGCAATTAAACTTGTTAAGACTTGTTTAATTGAAATATGTTTCATATAGACAATTGACCACCCAAGTTGACCGGTGATTCACGAACGTTAAAACTTGTAAAAACTATATGATGACATATATATGGATATATATATATATAGTTAACATGATACTATGATAAGTAAACATATCATTAAGTATATTAACAATGAACTACATATGTAAAAACAAGACTCCTAACTTAATGATTTTTAAACGAGACATATATGTAACGATTATCGTTGTAAAGACATTTAATGTATATATATCATATTAAGAGATATTCATACATGATAATATCATGATAATATAATAATTTAAAATCTCATTTGATATTATAAACATTGGGTTAACAACATTTAACAAGATCGTTAACCTAAAGGTTTCAAAACAACACTTACATGTAACGACTAACGATGATTAACGACTCAGTTAAAATGTATATACATGTAGTGTTTTAATATGTATTTATACACTTTTGAAAGACTTCAATACACTTATAAAAATACTTCTACTTAACAAAAATGCTTACAATTACATCCTCATTCAGTTTCATCAACAATTCTACTCGTATGCACCCGTATTCGTACTCGTACAATACTCAGCTTTTAGATGTATGTACTATTGGTATATACACTCCAATGATCAGCTATTAGCAGCCCATGTGAGTCACCTAACACATGTGGGAACCATCATTTGGCAACTAGCATGAAATATCTCATAAAATTACAAAAATATGAGTAATCATTCATGACTTATTTACATGAAAACAAAATTACATATCCTTTATATCTAATCCATACACCAATGACCAAAAACACCTACAAACACTTTCATTCTTCAATTTTCTTCATCTAATTGATCTCTCTCAAGTTCTATCTTCAAGTTCTAAGTGTTCTTCATATATTCTACAAGTTCTAGTTACATAAAATCAAGAATACTTTCAAGTTTGCTAGCTCACTTCCAATCTTGTAAGGTGATCATCCAACCTTAATAAATCTTTGTTTCTTACAGTATGTTATCATTCTAATACAAGGTAATAATCATATTCAAACTTTGGTTCAATTTCTATAACTATAACAATCTTATTTCAAGTGATGATCTTACTTGAACTTGTTTTCGTGTCATGATTCTGCTTCAAGAACTTCGAGCCATCCAAGGATCCGTTGAAGCTAGATCCATTTTTCTCTTTTTCAGTAGGTTTATCCAAGGCACTTAAGGTAGTAATGATGTTCATAACATCATTCGATTCATACATATAAAGATATCTTATTCGAAGGTTTAAACTTGTAATCACTAGAACATAGTTTAGTTAATTCTAAACTTGTTCGCAAACAAAAGTTAATCCTTCTAACTTGAATTTTAAAATCAACTAAACACATGTTCTATATCTATATGATATGCTAACTTAATGATTTAAAACCTGGAGACACGAAAAACACAGTAAAACCGGATTTACGCCGTCGTAGTAACACCGCGGGCTGTTTTGGGTTAGTTAATTAAAAACTATGATAAACATTGATTTAAAAGTTGTAATTCTGAGAAAATGATTTTTATTATGAACATGAAACTATATCCAAAAATTATGGTTAAACTCAAAGTGGAAGTATGTTTTCTAAAATGGTCATCTAGACGTCGTTCTTTCGACTGAAATGACTACCTTTACAAAAACGAATTGTAACTTATTTTTCCAACTATAAACCTATACTTTTTATGTTTAGATTCATAAAATAGAGTTCAATATGAAACCATAGCAATTTGATTCACTCAAAACGGATTTAAAATGAAGAAGTTATGGGTAAAACAAGATTGGATAATTTTTCTCATTTTAGCTACGTGAAAATTGGTAACAAATCTATTCCAACCATAACTTAATTAACTTGTATTGTATATTATGTAATCTTGAGATACCATAGACACGTATACAATGTTTCGACCTATCATGTCGACACATCTATATATATTTCGGAACAACCATAGACACTCAATATGTGAATGTTGGAGTTAGCTATACAGGGTTGAGGTTGATTCCAAAATATATATAGTTTGAGTTGTGATCAATACTGAGATACGTATACACTGGGTCGTGGATTGATTCAAGATAATATTTATCGATTTATTTCTGTACATCTAACTGTGGACAACTAGTTGTAGGTTACTAACGAGGACAGCTGACTTAATAAACTTAAAACATCAAAATATATTAAAAGTGTTGTAAATATATTTTGAACATACTTTGATATATATGTATATATTGTTATAGGTTCGTGAATCAACCAGTGGCCAAGTCTTACTTCCCGACGAAGTAAAAATCTGTGAAAGTGAGTTATAGTCCCACTTTTAAAATCTAATATTTTTGGGATGAGAATACATGCAGGTTTTATAAATGATTTACAAAATAGACACAAGTACATGAAACTACATTCTATGGTTGAATTATCGAAATCGAATATGCCCCTTTTTATTAAGTCTGGTAATCTAAGAATTAGGGAACAGACACCCTAATTGACGCGAATCCTAAAGATAGATCTATTGGGCCTAACAAACCCCATCCAAAGTACCGGATGCTTTAGTACTTCGAAATTTATATCATATCCGAAGGGTGTCCCGGAATGATGGGGATATTCTTATATATGCATCTTGTTAATGTCGGTTACCAGGTGTTCACCATATGAATGATTTTTATCTCTATGTATGGGATGTGTATTGAAATATGAAATCTTGTGGTCTATTATTATGATTTGATATATATAGGTTAAACCTATAACTCACCAACATTTTTGTTGACGTGTTAAGCATGTTTATTCTCAGGTGATTATTAAGAGCTTCCGCTGTCGCATACTTAAATAAGGACGAGATTTGGAGTCCATGCTTGTATGATATTGTGTAAAAACTGCATTCAAGAAACTTATTTTGTTGTAACATATTTGTATTGTAAACCATTATGTAATGGTCGTGTGTAAACAGGATATTTTAGATTATCATTATTTGATAATCTACGTAAAGCTTTTTAAACCTTTATTGATGAAATAAAGGTTATGGTTTGTTTTAAAATGAATGCAGTCTTTGAAAAACGTCTCATATAGAGGTCAAAACCTCGCAACGAAATCAATTAATATGGAACGTTTTTAATCAATAAGAACGGGACATTTCAGTTGGTATCCGAGCGTTGGTCTTAGAGAACCAGAATTTTGCATTAGTGTGTCTTATCGAGTTTGTTAGGATGCATTAGTGAGTCTGGACTTCGACCGTGTTTACTTGAAAAATGATTGCTTAACAAATTTTGTTGGAAACTATATATTTTTAACATGTGAATATTATGTGATATATTAATCTCTTAACGCGTTTGATATTATGTGATAGATGTCTACCTCTAGAACAAGTCCCATTGACTCACCTAATAATAATAAAGAGTCAAATGTAAATTGGAATGATTCTTGGACTGATTCACAAGTTCCCGAAGAGGAACCGGAAGAAGAGTCGGAACCGGAAGAAGAATCGGAACCGGAAGAAGAATCGGAACAGGATGAAGAAATAGAACCGGTGGGGGAAATAATAAAACGGTTAAGTAAAATCCTCAACCAACTGACCAAGGTTAATTATGGTCAATGGTGTTTCCGCCAAGGAAGCAAAATATTGGGAGGATTACCAATTCTCCGATGAATCGGATTCCGACGAGAATTCCGATGATGTTATAGAAATTACCCCAACTGAATTTAAAAAGGCAAAAGAAAATAATAAGGGAAAGGGCATAAAAATAGAGAAATCTAATTCCAACCTCGATGAACTTTATATGTATCGTCAACCCCCGAAGTCCTTAAGTTGTAACAATGACCCGGGAACCTCTAAACCACCAGGTTTTTCTAAACCAATGTGGAAAACGACGGCTCGTATTAGGGGAACATCATATATCCCTAGAAACTTGGCAAAACGAACCAAAACCGAAGAAGAAGAAACAAGCGAGTCGGAATAAGATAGTTGTATTCATGTGGTGTAATATATGTAATATAGTGTACTTATGCTTTATGATATATGTAAAAATTGCTTGTATTAATAAGTATTTTTTTTATGAATCTAACTCTTGTCTATTTTACAGTATAAAAACACAAAATGGATAGACAACCCAATATTTTAAGAGACCTACCCGGAGACATGATTGATGAAATCTTGTCTAGAGTCGGTCAGAATTCTTCGGCACAACTATTTAAGGCGAGATCAGTTTGTAAGACATTCGAAGAACGTTCCAAGAATGCCTTGGTTTATAAAAGGCTTTCGTTCAAAAGATGGGGGATATCACATTGGGAAATCCATAAGTTACGATGTGTTTACTTTGATGCATATATTGTGGGGAACCCAAATGCTATTTTACGCAATGGGTTAAGAAATTATTTTGACTCAATATATCCGAATATTGGACTTCGTGATTTAGAAAAAGCGGCTAACATGCAACATAAAAAAAGCATGTTATGCTTACGGATTAGTAATGTTCGCTTCTCACCAAAGTGATAACAAGAACATCGGGCTACAACTATTAAACAAAACGTTCCCACAAGTGACGGAGTCGGTAATTGGGGTAAGAAATGAGGTTTTTAGATTGTTACGGGACTGTTGGACATTACGTAACCCTCGTCCCTTTGACAACATTACAACACGATGTCTTATCAACGGCCATAACGGTTATGTTCCACAAGACCAAGGATGGGAAGTAATCCTAGTAAAACCAGAATGCATGACTTGTTTCTGGACGTATGAATTACGTGTCTTTATTGCCTTTGCTGAACGACTTGTGTACTAGCTAGAATTATCTTCACAACCATCTTGTATCAAATTTATTGTGTGCTATATTTCATGCTATATGTAAAATAAGCGGTATTGTAAGTTTGTAAAATATTGTGTAAAAGTTTGAACGCGAAATATTATTATAATCAGTTTTTCATATAGAATTGTAGTAGTTGAATTGTATATTAGCTACTAAGTATGAACTTAACGGGTAGGTACTACCCGAATTTAAACTTATAAAACGCTAATATGGAGAAAAAGCTTTTATAAATGAGTTCATATTATGCTACGAAATACTATTAACTACTCTTAATATTCTGTATGATTAACTTGTTCCATTTGACTATTTTGAAGGAAATGGCACCGACTACTCGACACACCGTGAATATGAATGAAGAGGAATTTCGTACTTTTCTAGCTTCAAACATAGTCGCAGTACAGGCTGCGCTACATACCAACAATAACCTTGGATCTAGCAGTACAGGAAATCGTGTAGGATGAACCTACAAAGAATTCACTGCCTGTAAACCTTTGGAATTTGATGGAACCGAAGGACCGATCGGATTGAAACGGTGGACCGAGAAGGTCGAATCGGTGTTTGCCATAAGTAAGTGTACTGAAGAGGACAAAGTGAAGTACGCTACACATACCTTCACAGGTTCTGCGTTAACATGGTGGAATACCTATCTAGAGGAAGTGGGACAAGACGATGTGTACGCACTACCGTGGTCAGCATTCAAGCACTTGATGAACGAGAAATACCGTCCCAGAACCGAGGTCAATAAGCTCAAGACAGAACTTAGAGGGTTACGAACCCAAGGATTTGATATTACCAGGTACGAAAGACGATTCATAGAATTGTGCCTATTGTGTCTGGGAGCATTCGAAGATGAGGAAGAGAAGATCGACGCGTTTGTAAAAGGATTACCGGAAAGAATCCAAGAAGATATAGGTTCACACGAGCCCGCCTCCATACAACAGGCATGTAGAATGGCTCACAAACTAGTGAACCAGATTGAAGAAAGAATTAAAGAACAGACTGCTGAAGAGGCCAATGTGAAGCAAGTCAAAAGAAAGTGGGAGGAAAATGGTGATAAGAATCACCAATACAACAACAACAGCAATTACAACAATAATCGCAACAATTATCCCAACAATCGCAACATCAATCGCAACTACAACAAATGGCCCAACAACAACAACAACAACAACAACAACAACAACAACAACAACAACAGCAACAGCAACTACAACAATCATCCCAACAACAATAATAACCGCAACAACAACAACAATCAGAAGCAGCTATGCCAAAGGTGTGAAAAGTATCACTCGGGGTTCTGCACCAAATTTTGCAACAAGTGTAAAAGAAATGGTCATAGCGCGGTGAAGTGTGAGGTCTACGGACCAGGGGTTAATAGAACGAAAGGAACAAATGGTGTCGGAACGAGTAATGGCGGAGCAAGTAGTGTCGGAGCAAGTTATGCCAATGTAGTTTGTTATAAATGTGGAAAACCGGGCCACATTATTTGAAATTGCCCAGACCAGGAGAACACGAATGGACAAGGCCGCGGAAGAGTTTTCAATATTAATGCGGCAGAGGCACAGGAAGACCCGGAGCTTGTTACGGGTACGTTTCTTATTGATAATAAATCTGCTTACGTTTTATTTGATTCAGGTGCGGATAGAAGCTATATGAGTAGAGATTTTTGTGCTAAATTAAGTTGTCCATTAACGCCTTTGGATAGTAAATTTTTACTCGAATTAGCAAATGGTAAATTAATTTCAGCAGATAATATATGTCGGAATCGAGAAATTAAACTGGTTAGCGAAACATTTAAGATTGATTTGATACCAGTAGAGTTAGGGAGTTTTGATGTGATAATCGGTATGGACTGGTTGAAAGAAGTGAAAGCAGAGATCGTTTGTTACAAAAATGCAATTCGCATTATACGAGAAAAAGGAAAACCCTTAATGGTGTACGGATAAAAGGGCAACACCAAGCTACATCTTATTAGTAATTTGAAGGCACAAAAACTAATAAGAAAAGGTTGCTATGCTGTTCTAGCACACGTCGAGAAAGTACAAACTGAAGAAAAGAGCATCAATGATGTTCCCATTGCAAAAGAATTTCCCGATGTATTTCTGAAAGAATTACCGGGATTACCCCCACATCGATCCGTTGAATTTCAAATAGATCTTGTACCAGGAGTTGCACCAATAGCTCGTGCTCCTTACAGACTCGCACCCAGCGAGATGAAAGAACTGCAAAGCCAATTACAAGAACTTTTAGAGCGTGGTTTCATTCGACCAAGCACATCACCGTGGGGAGCTCCTGTTTTGTTTGTCAAGAAGAAAGATGGTACATTCAGGTTGTGTATCGACTACCGAGAGTTGAACAAACTTACCATCAAGAACCGCTACCCACTACCGAGAATCGACGACTTATCTGATCAACTACAAGGCTCGTCTGTTTATTCAAAGATTGACTTACGTTCCGGGTATCATCAAATGCGGGTGAAAGAAGATGATATTCCAAAGACTGCTTTCAGAACACGTTACGGTCATTACGAGTTTATGGTCATGCCGTTTGGTTTAACTAATGCACCAGCTATGTTCATGGACCTTATGAACCGAGT
This sequence comes from Rutidosis leptorrhynchoides, assembly GCF_046630445.1. Lineage (NCBI taxonomy): Eukaryota > Viridiplantae > Streptophyta > Magnoliopsida > Asterales > Asteraceae > Rutidosis > Rutidosis leptorrhynchoides. The sequence goes on along the minus strand of NC_092333.1, from coordinate 328,145,573 downwards.
GTGTGGACCATACCTTGACAAGTTTGTCATTGTTTTCATTGATGACATACTTATTTACTCAAAGAATGACCAAGAACACGGTGAACATTTGAGAAAGGTGTTAGAAGTATTGAGGAAGGAAAAATTGTACGCTAAGTTTTCAAAGTGTGCATTTTGGTTGGAAGAAGTTCAATTCCTCGGTCACATAGTGAACAAAGAAGGTATTAAGGTGGATCCGGCAAAGATAGAAACTGTTGAAAAGTGGGAAACCCCGAAAACTCCGAAACACATACGCCAATTTTTAGGACTAGCTGGTTACTACAGAAGGTTCATCCAAGACTTTTCCAGAATAGCAAAACCCTTGACTGCATTAACGCATAAAAGGAAGAAATTTGAATGGAATGATGAACAAGAGAAAGCGTTTCAGTTATTGAAGAAAAAGCTAACTACGGCACCTATATTGTCATTGCCTGAAGGGAATGATGATTTTGTGATTTATTGTGACGCATCAAAGCAAGGTCTCGGTTGTGTATTAATGCAACGAACGAAGGTGATTGCTTATGCGTCTAGACAATTGAAGATTCACGAACAAAATTATACGACGCATGATTTGGAATTAGGCACGGTTGTTTTTGCATTAAAGACTTGGAGGCACTACTTATATGGGGTTAAAAGTATTATATATACCGACCACAAAAGTCTTCAACACATATTTAATCAGAAACAACTGAATATGAGGCAGCGTAGGTGGATTGAATTATTGAAAGATTACGACTTTGAGATTCGTTACCACCCGGGGAAGGCAAATGTGGTAGCCGATGCCTTGAGCAGGAAGGACAGAGAACCCATTCGAGTAAAATCTATGAATATAATGATTCATAATAACCGTACTACTCAAATAAAGGAGGCGCAACAAAGAGTTTTAAAAGAGGGAAATTTAAAGGATGAAATACCCAAAGGATCGGAGAAGCATCTTAATATTCGGGAAGACGGAACCCGGTATAGGGCTGAAAGGATTTAGGTACCAAAATTTGGAGATATGAGAGAAATGGTACTTAGAGAAGCTCATAAAACCATATACTCAATACATCCTGAAACGGGGAAGATGTACAAGGATCTCAAGAAACATTTTTGGTGGCCGGGTATGAAAACCGATGTTGCTAAATACGTAGGAGAATGTTTGACGTGTTCTAATGTCAAAGCTGAGCATCAGAAACCATCAGGTCTACTTCAACAACCCGAAATCCCGGAATGGAAATGGGAAAACATTACCATGGATTTCATCACTAAATTGCCAAGGACTGCAAGTGGGTTTGATACTATTTGGGTAATAGTTGATCGTCTCACCAAATCAGCACACTTCCTGCCAATAAGAGAAGATGACAAGATGGAGAAGTTAGCACGACTGTATTTGAAGGAAGTCGTCTCCAGACATGGAATACCAATCTTTATTATCTCTGATAGGGATGGTAGATTTATTTCAAGATTCTGGCAGACATTACAGCATGCATTAGGAACTCGTCTAGACATGAGTACTGCCTATCATCCACAAACTGATGGCCAGAGTGAAAGGACGATACAAACGCTTGAAGACATGCTACGAGCATGTGTTATTGATTTCGGAAACAGTTGGGATCGACATCTACCGTTAACACAATTTTCCTACAACAACAGCTACCATTCAAGCATTGACATGGCGCCGTTTGAAGCACTTTATGGTAGAAAGTGCAGGTCTCCAATTTGTTAGAGTGAATTGGGGGATAGACAGATTACGGGTCCGGAGATTATACAAGAAACTACCGAGAAGATCATCCAAATTCAACAATGGTTGAAAACCGCCCAAAGTCGACAAAAGAGCTACGCTGACATTAAAAGAAAAGATATAGAATTTGAAATTGGAGAGATGGTCATGTTTAAAGTTGCACCTTGGAAAGGCGTTGTTCGATTTGGTAAACGAGGGAAATTAAATCCAAGGTATATTGGACCATTCAAGATTATTGATCGTGTCGGACCAGTAGCTTACCGACTTGAGTTACCTCAACAACTCGCGGCTGTACATAACACTTTCCACGTCTCGAATTTGAAGAAATGTTTTGCTAAAGAAGATCTCACTATTCCGTTAGATGAAATCCAAATCAACGAAAAACTTCAATTCATCGAAGAACCCGTCGAAATAATGGATCGTGAGGTTAAAAGACTTAAGCAAAACAAGATACCAATTGTTAAGGTTCGATGGAATGCTCGTAGACGACCCGAGTTCACCTGGGAGTGTGAAGATCAGATGAAGAAGAAATACCCGCATCTATTTCCAGAAGATTCGTTAACACCTTCAACAGCTTAAAATTTCGGGACGAAATTTATTTAACGGGTAGGTACTGTAGTGACCCGAACTTTTCCATGTTTATATATATTAATTGAGATTGATATTTACATGATTAAATGTTTCCAACATGTTAAGCAATTAAACTTGTTAAGACTTGATTAATTGAAATATGTTTCATATAGACAATTGACCACCCAAGTTGACCGGTGATTCACGAACGTTAAAACTTGTAAAAACTATATGATGACATATATATGGATATATATATATATATATATAGTTAACATGATACTATGATAAGTAAACATATCATTAAGTATATTAACAATGAACTACATATGTAAAAACAAGACTACTAACTTAATGATTTTTAAACGAGACATATATATAACGATTATCGTTGTAAAGACATTTAATGTATATATATCATATTAAGAGATATTCATACATGATAATATCATGATAATATAATAATTTAAAATCTCATTTGATATTATAAACATTGGGTTAACAACATTTAACAAGATCGTTAACCTAAAGGTTTCAAAACAACACTTACATGTAACCACTAACGATGACTTAACGACTCAGTTAAAATGTATATACATGTAGTGTTTTAATATGTATTTATACACTTTTGAAAGACTTCAATACACTTATCAAAATACTTCTACTTAACAAAAATGCTTACAATTACATCCTCATTCAGTTTCATCAACAATTCTACTCGTATGCACCCGTATTCGTACTCGTACAATACACAGCTTTTAGATGTATGTACTATTGGTATATACACTCCAATGATCAGCTCTTAGCAGCCAATGTGAGTCACCTAACACATGTGGGAACCATCATTTGGCAACTAGCATGAAATATCTCATAAAATTACAAAAATATGAGTAATCATTCATGACTTATTTACATGAAAACAAAATTACATATCCTTTATATCTAATCCATACACCAACGACCAAAAACACCTACAAAAACTTTCATTCTTCAATTTTCTTCATCTAATTGATATCTCTCAAGTTCTATCTTCAAGTTCTAAGTGTTCTTCATATATTCTACAAGTTCTAGTTACATAAAATCAAGAATACTTTCAAGTTTGCTAGCTCACTTCCAATCTTGTAAGGTGATCATCCAACCTCAAGAAATCTTTGTTTCTTACAGTAGGTTATCATTCTAATACAAGGTAATAATAATATTCAAACTTTGGTTCAATTTCTATAACTATAACAATCTTATTTCAAGTGATGATCTTACTTGAACTTGTTTTCGTGTCATGATTCTGCTTCAAGAACTTCGAGCCATCCAAGGATTCGTTGAAGCTAGATCCATTTTTCTCTTTTCCAGTAGGTTTATCCAAGGAACTTAAGGTAGTAATGATGTTCATAACATCATTCGATTCATACATATAAAGCTATCTTATTCGAAGTTTTAAACTTGTAATCACTAGAACATAGTTTAGTTAATTCTAAACTTGTTCGCAAACAAAAGTTAATCCTTCTAACTTGACTTTTAAAATCAACTAAACACATGTTCTATATCTATATGATATGCTAACTTAATGATTTAAAACCTGGAGACACGAAAAACACAGTAAAACCGGATTTACGCCGTCGTAGTAACACCGCGGGCTGTTTTGGGTTAGTTAATTAAAAACTATGATAAACTTTGATTTAAAAGTTGTTATTCTGAGAAAATGATTTTTATTATGAACATGAAACTATATCCAAAAATTATGGTTAAACTCAAAGTGGAAGTATGTTTTCTAAAATGGTCATCTAGACGTCGTTCTTTCGACTGAAATGACTACCTTTACAAAAACGACTTGTAACTTATTTTTCCAACTATAAACATATACTTTTTCTGTTTAGATTCATAAAATAGAGTTCAATATGAAACCATATCAATTTGATTCACTCAAAACGGATTTAAAATGAAAAAGTTATGGGTAAAACAAGATTGGATAATTTTTCTCATTTTAGCTACGTGAAAATTGGTAACAAATCTATTCCAACCATAACTTAATCAACTTGTATTGTATATTATGTAATCTTGAGATACCATAGACACGTATACAATGTTTCGACCTATCATGTCGACACATCTATATATATTTCGGAACAACCATAGACACTCAATATGTGAATGTTGGAGTTAGCTATACAGGGTTGAGGTTGATTCCAAAATATATATAGTTTGAGTTGTGATCAATACTGAGATACGTATACACTGGGTCGTGGATTGATTCAAGATAATATTTATCGATTTATTTTGGTACATCTAACTGTGGACAACTAGTTGTAGGTTACTAACGAGGACAGCTGACTTAATAAACTTAAAACATCAAAATATATTAAAAGTGTTGTAAATATATTTTGAACATACTTTGATATATATGTATATATTGTTATAGGTTCGTGAATCAACCAGTGGCCAAGTCTTACTTCCCGACGAAGTAAAAATCTGTGAAAGTGAGTTATAGTCCCACTTTTAAAATCTAATATTTTTGGGATGAGAATACATGCAGGTTTTATAAATGATTTACAAAATAGACACAAGTACATGAAACTACATTCTATGGTTGAATTATCGAAATCGAATATGCCCCTTTTTATTAAGTCTGGTAATCTAAGAATTAGGGAACAGACACCCTAATTGACGCGAATCCTAAAGATAGATCTATTGGGCCTAACGAACCCCATCCAAAGTACCGGATGCTTTAGTACTTCGAAATTTATATCATATCCGAAGGGTGTCCCGGAATGATGGGGATATTCTTATATATGCATCTTGTTAATGTCGGTTACCAGGTGTTCACCATATGAATGATTTTTATCTCTATGTATGGGATGTGTATTGAAATATGAAATCTTGTGGTCTATTATTATGATTTGATATATATAGGTTAAACCTATAACTCACCAACATTTTTATTGACGTTTTAAGCATGTTTATTCTCAGGTGATTATTAAGAGCTTCCGCTGTCGCATACTTAAATAAGGACGAGATTTGGAGCCCATGCTTGTATGATATTGTGTAAAAACTGCATTCAAGAAACTTATTTTGTTGTAACATATTTGTATTGTAAACCGTTATGTAATGGTCGTGTGTAAACAGGATATTTTAGATTATCATTATTTGATAATCTACGTAAAGCTTTTTAAACCTTTATTGATGAAATAAAAGTTATGGTTTGTTTTAAAATGAATGCAGTCTTTGAAAAACGTCTCATATAGAGGTCAAAACCTCGCAACGAAATCAATTAATATGGAACGTTTTTAATCAATAAGAACGGGACATTTCATAACCTATATATTGTCAAATCATAATAATAGACCACAAGATTTCATATTTCAATATACATCGAATACATAGAGATAAAATTCATTCATATGGTGAACACCTGGTAACCGACATTAATAAGATGCATATAAGAATATCCCCTATCATTCCGGGAAATCCTTCGGACATGATATAAACGAATTCGAAGTACTAAAGCATCCGGTACTTTGGATGAGGTTCGTTAGGCCCAATAGAGCTATCTTTAGGATTCGCGTCAATTAGTAGATCGGTTTACTAATTCTTAGGTTACCAAGCAAAAGGGGCATATTCAGCTTCGATCATTCACCCATATAATGTAGTTTCATTTACTTGTGTCTATTTCATAAAACATTTATAAAACTTCATGTATTCTCATCCCAAATATTAGATTTTAAAAGTGGGACTATAACTCACTTTCACAGATTTTTACTTCATCGGGAAGTAAGACTTGACCACTGGTCGATTCACGAACCTATAAAAAATATGTACATATATATCAAAGTATGTTCAAAATATATTTACAACATTTTTAATACGTTTTACTGTTTTAAATTTATTAAGTCAGCTGTCCTCGTTAGTAACCTACAACTAGTTGTCCACAGTTAGATGTACAGAAATAAATTGATATATATTATCTTGAATTAATCCATGACCCAGTGTATACACCTCTCAGGCTAGATCACAACTCAAAGTATATATATTTTTAGAATTAACCTCAACCCTGTATAGCTAACTCCAACATTACTGCATATTGAGTGTCTATGGTTGTTCCAAATAATATATATACATGGGTCGATATGATATGTCAAAATATTTACATACGTGTCTATGGTATCCCAAGATTACATTAGAATACATGTATAATACAATATAAGTTAGCTAGGATATGATTTGTATACAATTGTTACAATATTTCCCGTAGCTACAACAATCAAAAAAATATCCAATCTTGTTTTACCCATTACTTCTTCGTTTTAAATCCGATTTGAGTGAATCAAATTGCTATGGTTTCATATTAAACTCTAATTTAAGAATCCAAACATTAAAAGTATAGGTTTATAGTCGGAAATTTAAGTTACATGTCAATTACTAAAAAGGTAGTCATTTTCGTCGAAAGAACGACATCTTGATGACCATTTTGAAAAATATACTTTCACTTTGAGTTTAACCACGATTTTTGGATATAGTTTCATGTTCATATGAAAAATTATTTTCCCAGAAGGACAACTTTTAAATCAAACTTTATCATAGTTTTTAATTATCCAAACCAAAACAGCCCCCGGTTTCACTACGACGGCGTATATCCGATTTTATGGTGTTCATCGTGTTTCCAGGTTTTAAATCATTAAGTTAGCATATCATATAGATATAGAACATGTGTTTAGTTGATTTTAAAAGTCAAGTTAGAAGGATTAACTTTTGTTTGCGAACAAGTTTAGAATTAACTAAACTATGTTCTAGTGATTACAAGTTTAAAACTTCGAATAAGATAGCTTTATATGTATGAATCGAATGATGTTATGAACATCATTACTACCTCAAGTTTTCTGGATAAAACTACTGGAAGTGACAAGAAATGATCTAGCTTCAAAAGATCTTGGATGGTTTGAAAGTTCTTGAAGTAGAATCATGACACGAAAACAAGTTCAAGTAAGATTATCACTCGAATTAAGATAGTTATAGTTATAGGAATTGAATCAAAGTTTCTATATGAGTATTACCTTGATTTAGAATGATATCTTACTGCAAACAACAAGGATTTCTTGAGGTTGGATGATCACTTTACAAGATTGGAAATGAGCTAGTAAACTTGAAAGTATTCTTGATTTTATGAAACTAGAACTTGTAGAATTTATGAAGAACACTTAGAACTTGAAGATGAAACTTGAGAGAGATCAATTAGATGAAGAAAATTGAAGAATGAAAGTGTTTGTAGGTGTTTTTGGTCGTTGGTATATGGATTAGATATAAAGGATATGTAATTTTGTTTTCATGTAAATAAGTCATGAATGATTACTAATATTTTTGTAATTTTATGAGATATTTCATGCTAGTTGCCAAATGATGGTTCCCACATGTGTTAGGTGAATCACATGGGCTGCTAAGAGCTGATCATTGGAGTGTATATACCAATAGTACATACATCTAAAAGCTGTGTATTGTACGAGTACGAATACGGGTGCATACGAGTAGAATTGTTGATGAAACTGAACGAGGATGTAATTGTAAGCATTTTTGTTAAGTAGAAGTACTTTGATATGTGTCTTGAAGTATTTCAAAAGTGTAAGAATACATATCAAAACACAACATGTATATACATTCTAATGGAGTTGTTAAGTCTTCGTTATTCGTTACATGTAAGTGTTGTTTTGAAACCTTTAAGTTAACGATCTCAATTAATGTTGTTAACCCAATGTTTATTATATCAAATGAGATGTTAAATTATTATGTTATCATGATATTATGATATATTAATATATCTTAGTATGATATATATACAGTTAAATGTTGTTACAACGATAATCGTTACATATATGTCTCGTTTCGAAATTCTTGAGTTAGTAGTCTTGTTTTTACATATGTAGTTCATTGTTAACACACTTAATGATATATTTAAATATCATTTTATCATGTTAAATATAGTGTATCAATATCTTAATATGATACATATGTATTTATTAGACGTTATCATAACGATAATCGTTATATATATATATCATTTCGAGTTTCTTAACTTAGTAATCTCATTTCTTATGTATATCAAACATTGTTAATATATTTAGTGAGATACTTACTCATCATAATCTCATGTCAACCATATATATATGTCTATATATACCACAACATGTAGTTTTTACAAATTTGTAACGTTCGTGAATCGCCGGTCAACTTGGGTGATCAATTGTCTATATGAAACTTATTTCATTTAATCAAGTCTTAACAAGTTTGATTGCTTAACACGTTGGAAACATTTAGTCATGTAAATATCAATCTCAATTAATATATATAAACATGGAAAAGTTCGGGTCACTACAGCACCGATATCCACTATCCAGGTGTTATTTGCAGGTACCCTGGTTCCCTGCATATCACATTAAAAGAATTAATTGATAATGGGAAGCCAGGCCCGGACGGCAGTAGGTTGTCCATTAACACCCATAGCTTGAAATTCCATCCATTTCCCATTTGAGTGAAATAAATATGATTTGGTCAAATGTTGGGATTGCCTAAGTGTCAATCTTCATATCTTGATGAGATTAGTTGATTTCTGATTCAAAATTAGGTTGTTAGTTTACTTTAAGCTTGAACAAATGAGTCAAAATCCTAAGTTTATGAAAGTCAAAATCCTAGTGTGTAGAATTCTAGGCCAAACGAACGAGTGAAATGTGAGTCGCACGGTTGGATAGTGAAAGGCGTGAGCTATTACATGATTGAATGCTTAACCGTACGGTTGAGCTTGAGAGTATAAATATGGGAGGGATAAACACCGTCATTCACGGTTTCCTTCTACACTCAATTTCTCTCTCAAAATTCGATTGTTTCCAATCCGATTTTTGACCATAGGATTTATTTAGCATACCTATCCGACTACATCGCCATCTTTTTGGTAAGATTTAATCAAGATTTAGGGTATTAATTTGAGGATTTGGTGAACCTAAACCTAGTGGGTTTTAAGTTCAATTTCATGCATTTTAGATGTGTTTTACATCATATTTGCTGTTGTTATGTGTTAATCGGATGCCATACTTGCTATTGTGATAAGAATCGAGTACTATAACACGCAAATATGAAATTTTGTGAATTTGAAAAAGGCATAAAATGCTCTTCAATCAGACATGCACGAGTTACTCTCACTCGCACGCATGAGACATGACTCGCACGAGTCAGTGCACGATTGAGGTTCAACCGTGTAGCACTTGAGCTCACTCGTATGACCTAAGTTAGTGCTTATTTTGATGCTCACTCATATATTTGAGCTGACACGTGTGATAAACTGCACAAGTCACCACACGATTGACCCTCACTCGTTTGAGTATTACCTCAACTGTGTACATTGTTTGAACCGTATGTCTTTACTCAAACGTGTCAATAGTGACACGAGTGACCTTGTTAACAGCACGACTGACCTCTCAGTTGCACGTGTGCATATGTCACTCGCACGGTTTATCCTGTTTATATATGAATGACACTTTGTTGCAAATTGATGTGATGTTTTATTGTTCTGGTTTTAGTTTCTAACTATCTTAATTTCATATTATTAAAATTCAAAAGATGTCTGACATCCAAGAGAATCCTCTTAACAACACAGAACCAGGGGGAGCAAGTACCTGATCCACCGGTAATCCAACCTGTTGTTCAACCTGAAGTAGTTGATTTATCTGTGTAACGACACAAAAATATTTTTAAAAGGCACTAGGACGGGGAAAATATTGGGTCTTTTATTTTAAATTGTAAAATATGAAGGGCATTTTAGTGCTTTCACTTATTGGACGAATTTAAGACCCCAAGGTCAGATCTAGAGTGCCATTTACTCCTCTTTCACCTACATTATCCCTTCCACTTCAATTTTAGACTGAGAAAGATTTCTAGTATGAGAAAGCTCAAATCAAGGAGGAAGAAGCTTGATTCGGGTAAAGGAACGAGTATTAAAGTTGTTCATCTAGTCACTAGCTACGTTTTGATTGTGGTGGTATGTTCTAAACTCGATTTTTCTTTACCTTGATTTGTTTGAGGGTTAGGGTTTGGGTCAAAGGTGAACATAAAACCCATTTGTTGGCGATTTGGGGGTTTTTGGGTATGATTGAGTCATAAGAACCCAAGAATGACTAACCTAGAGTTTTAAAGTGATAATTGGTAATTATGGGTCATGAATGGTTAGTTAAATCACTTGCACACTTTGTGTTTGTGTGAATGGGTGTTATTTGGGTTTGTGGGTGACCTAAATGGGTGTGTTAACCTTGAAATGGATTTTGGGGTCAAAAGTGCACTAGCACAAATTTAATGACCTAGTGGTGTGTAGTTGGGTGTTTTAATGTCATGGTCATTAGCTTTAGTGATTATTGGTGATTTAGGCCTATGATTGGCGTTGTGCGTGCAAGTGGTGAACATTTGAACTAGGTGTCTATTTGGACGGGTCGAAAGCTCTATTTGGATAAGTGTTGATTTATGTTAATGTAATAGGTGATTTCATCGACGGTTGAAGAGATAGTTGGCTTACCTTCATTTTAGATACAAGGTGAGTGGAATAATTACACGTACATGTATATGGCATATTTATTTGTGAATGTTATGGTATGAACCAACGAGCCGGTAGTACTATAACATGTATGTGATGGGTGTCATGATGTGAACCACGAGCCGCTACCATCAAAGTGTGAACCACGAGCTGGTAACACTAAAGTGTGAACCACGAGCCGATAGCACTATAAAACGAGGTGTGAACCAAGGAGCCGGTAGCACTATAAAAGAGTATGAATCAAATGTGTAGTGGCATGAACCAAGGAGCCGGTAGCATCATAGCATTACGTATGGTGTGAACTATGATCCGGTAGCACCATAGCGTTTATGGTTAAACACATTGTGTTCGTTGATTATTGTTTAGCATATTATATATCGTGTTGAGTGTAACACCAGCTATTTTTTTTATAACACAGCGGAAGTCTTATTTAGTAAAATCACAACCTAATTACATTAGTACAAAAACCACTTATTTAAGTTTACTTTATCAAACGGTGTTACGTTATTACAAATAAGGTTACAAATGTCCACATCAGAGTTGCAACTCAAACATGTCTTCTACAGCATAGTCTGGTCCCATCAGCAGTAGCTAAACCTGTAGGGGAAGGAATGTGGGGGATTAGCGCACCGCTAAGTGAATGGAATCTATCTACAGATTAAGCTTAAGGAATCCATCATACAAAAATCAGCTAACATGCTTACAACCAACAAGCATACGAATAACGACAATATGACGATCGGCGGCTTGTACGGGCACACGAACCTAGCTGATCGGGCTAAGATCTACCGATAGTCCTTCCTACCAAGTGTAAAGACCTGTCCTAATCTATAAGGATGAATACAATAACATATAGTTACATTGTGAGGTATTTGACCTCTATATGATAAATTTTACAAACATTGCATTCTTTTTTAAAAGACAAACTTTCATTACATCGAAAATTGACAAGGATGCATACCATTTCATAATATCCAAACTATAAATGACCTAATCTATCATTTATTTAATAATAATCTTTATTGAACTCAACGACTTGAATGCAACATCTTTTGAAATATGCCATGAATGAGTCCAAGTAATATCTCTAAAATGAGCAAATGCACAGCGAAAGATTTCTTTCAAACCTGAGAATAAACATGCTTAAAAGTGTCAACCAAAAGGTTGGTGAGTTCATTAGTTTATCATAATCGATCATTTATATCATTTTAATAGACCACAAGATTTTCATTTCTATTTCTCATAAATATACGTCACATGCATAGAGACAAAAATAATCATTCATATGGATTGAACACCTAGTAACCGACATTAACAATATGCATATAGAATATCCCCATCATTCCGGGACATCTTTCGGACATGATAAATTTCGAAGTACTAAAGCATCCGCAACAACGGATGGGGTTTGTTAGGCCCAATAGATCTATCTTTAGGATTCGCGTCAATTAGTAGACTGGTTTACTAATTCTTAGGCTACCAAGCAAAAAGGGGCATATTCGGCTTCGATCCATTCAACCATATAATGTAGTTTCGATTACTTGTGTCTATTTCGTAAAATATTTATAAAAGCGCATGTATTCTCAGTCCTAAAAAAATATATATTGCAAAAGCATTTAAAAAGGGAGCAAATGAAACTCACAATACAATATTTTGTAGTAAAAATATTCGTACGACAGAACTGAACATTGAAGGATTGGCCTCGGATTTACGAACCTATATCAATTGTATATTTATTAATACGTATAATGTAAATCACAAAATTTTATTTATTAATATGTCTTATTTATATATTTATAGTTATATAGAATTTATACTAAATTCTATTTTAAAACGTATACTTATATTATATCTTAAATTGTATTTTTACATATACCGATTTTATGTATATATATTTATAATGATTAATATTTATACAATTAGTGATATTAATATATCTATATACATATACTTGTGATTAGTATTGTATTTATGAAATATTATTAGTTTGTTATGTGAATTATTAATACAATCCTAGTATATGCAATAAGTATATATAGTGTACAAAAGATTTATTTGTTAAAAGGATAATTTTTAATGATACAAATAATAATAACTCTAAAATGATATTAATACTAATAATATACTAATGTTAATAATAAGAGTTCTAATATTTATAAAATGATAATAATAATTATTATAATCATAATGATAATACATATAATAATAATTATAATGACACTACTAATAATTATAATGATAATACTAGTATTATTAGTAATATTTTAATAATAATAATAATAATAATAATAATAATAATAATAATAATAGTAACAACAATAGTAATATTAATAATAAAGATAATAATAATAATAATAATAATAATAACAATAATAATAATAATAATAATAATAATAATAATAATAATAAATAATAATAATAATAATAAATAAAAATAAAAGAAAGTAGGCTACCTTCAAGAAAATCGGTCTAAAAAAAATTATGCCTTATCAGGGATGAATCCATGACCACTCGTTAACCCAACAACATCCTAAACCATTGAGCTGTTGCCCATTTTCCTGATTTATATCGAAACCCAATTCATTTAACCCGATAATAACTGGCTTAATTTTTTTCTTCATCTTCACAATTGAAAATTGACCCAGGATCAAACCATTGCAAACAACAATTTATCTCTTTGATTTTAGAATTCTAAAACAATACATAAACGATATTTGTTTGATTAAAATAATTAAAATAAAACGAAAAGCTGTAATAGCTTGATGAACACAATGATGAACTCGATTTCAATTTCGAAAATTAAATACATTTTAGACAAAGAGTATAACATGAAAAAGGTGTTGAATCTATATTAGAAACTTTCTGTAACCATAATTGAACTTAAAACCTAACACTGATTTCGAATTTTGGGATGAACACAATGTTTGACTTTTAAAATAAAACTTTGACACGTAAATTAGAGCTTGATAGATAAAATTGGAACTTAAGATTTTCCAGATAGTTTTAGTAAGAGATTTAGAACGTAACTGCATTAACACATTTTGTATTAAATTTCAAAATCGAGATTTTGGAATTTTGACTCAAGAACAGGGTATCGAGCAGTTTATGCAAAACCCCGCGAGTCGCGGAGGTTAAAATTTTAACTATACAAGTTTCGTTGACATGTTCTGTTTTTAATATATATATATATATATATATATATATATATATATATATATATATATATATATATATATATATATATATATATATATATATATATATATATATATATATATATATATATATATATATATATATATATATATATATATTTTTTTTTTTCTATTTTATATTTTGACTCAAGAACAGGGTATCGAGCAGTTTATGCAAAAATTAAATTTGAATTGCTGTGTTTTCCTTCGAATTGTATTAGTAGAAGTTTTTATATGGATACTAATAGATATAATTACAGTTAATGTAGTTAAATTAACATTTGTTTGATAGCTTGATTTACTCAACACTTTCTTTATCCTGTCAGAAGAAAATTCATATAATTACAAATGACTGAAACTGAATTTGTTTGATATCATGACTAATTGATAAAGATTCGTACTGGTTTGCAGTATTAAAACATTTTACAAAATAGTTTGATAAGGATTGACAACTGAAATCATGAATTATACGTATTTATATACATACATGTATTTAGCATATGTATATGTATATATATCTGATTATAATCTGTATTATTAGATATATATATGTATTATTACTAAAAATAATTATACGCAATTTATAATAATTATAATAATATCAATATCTCTAATAATTAATATTAAATAATTAAATGATTTAATAATAATACTAATAATATAAATAATAATTTTATTAATAATAACAAATAAATAATAATAATACTTGATAATAATAACTCTTAATGATAATGTTCATAGTAATATTGATAATAACATTGATAATGTTATTAATAAAATACTAATACAATTATTACTAATAATAGAATACTAATAATAATTAAGTCTAGTAATAATACTAATATAAATATAAATATTAATATTAATACTAATAATGAGAGTAATGTTAATAATGTTGATATAACAAATTTATTCTTATCAAATCTCATTTATATATATATATATATATATATATATATATATATATATATATATATATATATATATATATATATATATATATATATATATATTGTGCATTAAATTAATGATATTAATAGTACTGATTTTATTGTTAATAATGAAAGTAATATTCATTAATATAATAACTACATTTTAACTTGTATTTACATTTAATATATTAACATTACCTATTATTAATTTTGTAATATTCATATAACCTATTCGAATATTTAATACAATATACATATACATAATTTATTAGTTGCATACAAAAATCATATATATATATATATATATATATATATATATATATATATATATATATATAGATTCATTTTAATAACAGCTTTGTTTTAATAACCAATTTATTATCTTGTATATTATTTTTACATAATTAATCTTAATGATCTATTGTATTTTATCATTTTAGTCTATTATACAAACTTATATTTATATGTGTATATATATATATATATATATATATATATATATATATATATATATATATATATATTACAATAATTGTTCGTGAATCGTCGGGAGTAGTCAAAAGTCAAATGAATCCATCTAAACAGTTCAAAAATTTTGAGACTCAACATTACAAACTTTGCTTATCGCGTCGATTTCATATAAGAATAAAATTTAAATTTGGTCGGAAATTTCCGGGTTGTCACACCAAGTCTCTACATAGCTATCCAAACGCAACACATGCATTCTTCTATGCTATACTAAACAGACTGTAGGACTTGGACTCAACCTCCCTTGGAATGGTTGACCTCACACGGACTTCAACCGTCCTAGGAATGGTTGAAAGTCCCCAACCGCCCTAGGAATCGCTACTGTCAAACATAGTGCACATATACAACGTATATAGATCACATAGCTTGAAACTATCCACCTAGCATGGCAATCACTGCACTACATAAGGAAATCAGAGTAATCCGCAGTAGCATAATTTGCTACTTAAACTCTATCCGAAGATAGACCCACTCACTACCAGCAACTGAAGATTCTCAGAGGTCTAATCTTTCTGAGTCTTCTCTTTCTCTTTTCCACCTGAGAATAGACTTAACACAGTCAGTAATCTTATCTTGATATTAAATCAACAACAAGACAACAATGCTATAGATCAACACTTAAACTGGTCTGCCAACCGTACGAGTAACAGCCTCACTAGCACGTTTCAGAACACTCAACCGTGCAGATGACAACTCACTCGTACGTTTGGTCTGTGACTGAACATCCATTAATGAATCAACAAATCCGTACAGTTCACCACACGTGTGACCGGTTGATAGTTATGAGAGGTGTATATGAAATAGCTTATATTTTTACTAGGAAAAACTATTAAATACGATACAATTTTACACAAGATATTTATTTATTTATAGAATGGATATACTTAAACCTTGCTACAACACTTATAGGCAGTGTACCTAATCGTACAGTAGTGTAGTTTTTAGTAAGTCCGGTTCGTTCCACAGGGAAAAATCTTTAAACAAAGCTTAACGCTATATTAGTTTTATTTTATAAGAATACAAATATATATAAGTAATATTATTATTATAAAGGGGGGTTTTTACCGTTTAATGACCGGTTTGTCGATTTTAAAAACTTTAGTCGCAGTTAAAACCTAATGTAAAATATTAAATAAATAAAAGACTTAATTTAAAGCGTAAAATAAATAACGATAATGAAATTGCAATAAATAAAAGTGCGATAAAATAAACTTACGATAATTAAAAAGTACGATAATTAAAAGTGTAATTAAATACAATAACAATAAATAAAAGTGCGATAATTAAAAGTGCAATTAAATATAAAATAAAGGAAATTAAATATGAAATAAAAGAATTATGCTTATTTAAACTTCCGTAATCATGATGTTTGACGTGTTGATTTTAGTTTTATTCCCATGGGTTAGTTGTTCTTTGTCCTGGATTATTTAATATGTCCATACGGATTTGTCCATAATAGTCCATCAGTCATAAATATAAAGAGCGAAAGCCTTCGTCAAATTATTCTTATTTCCGAAGTCAAATATTCCAACTAATTGGGGATTCGAATTGTAACAAGGTTTTAATACTTTGTTTAATGAATACACCAGGTTATCGACTGCGTGTAAACCAAGGTTTTACTACTTTGTTAACAATTACACCAATTACCCTTGAATGTAATTCACCCCTGTTTCAATAAGTCTATTAACTATTAATCCAGTTCCGTGTCCGGTAAAATGAATAATTATTGGTATTTATAGATATCCCGCCCACCGTACCCAGTCAAGCGTATGTGGTTATATATAAATACGTCAAATTATAAGTTTGTATATTAAATTAACAAGGTATTGTTTAGTTAATATAAAACCCATTAATAGCCCATAGTCTAATTTCCACAAGTGTCGTCCTTTTATCCAAACCCCAATTATGGTACACAGCCCAATTACCCAATTTTTATATTTTTAACCCAACATAATGATTACTTCGGTATTAAATAAGCATAATAATAACTTAGCTACGAGACATTAATGAAGATAATATAAGCATAACTTACAATGATTAAAAATAGCGTAGCGTTACACGGACAGAATTTCGACTTACACCCTTACAACATTCGCTAACATACCCTTATTATTAGAATTTAAAATTAAAATTAAAATATAAATATATATATATATATATATATATTTACGTATATAGAGAGAGATTGATATATGATATTTTTACGATCAAAATGCGTTGCCTTTTATAGGAATTTTCGTCCAGGGAAGCTCCGCAACTCGCGGCATTTTTGGCCTTCAAACTCCGCAACTCGCGGAGTTCGTATTTCCAGCTCACACAACCTTGGCTCCTAGCTTACCGACGGTTTATAATATATTATATAATATATAAATAATTATAAGAATTATAAGAATTATTTAAATATTATATTATATTTATGTGCATAGTTGACTTGTAATTTTTAGTCTGTTGCATCGAGCGTTGAGAGTTGACTCTGGTCCCGGTTCTGGATTTTCGAACGTCCTTGCGTACAATTTAATATCTTGTACTTTGCGTTTTGAATCTTGTACTCTTGTAATTTCGAGACGTTTCTTATCAATAATTGGAACCTCTTTGATTGTATTTTGTACTTTTGAGCTTTTTGGTCGTTTGCGTCTTCAATTCGTCGAATCTGTCTTTTGTCTTTACCTTTTATTATTTAAACGAATATTACTTGTAAATAGGACAATTGCAACTAAAAGCTTGTCTTTCTTGAGGAATAATGCTATGAAATATATGTTCGTTTTTAGCATTATCAAATATTCCCACACTTGAGCGTTGCTTGTCCTCAAGCAATATAGTCTTGAAATACTAGAATCACTTCTTTATTCTTCACACTTTGTACATCAGTGATTTCTTTACGGCGGTATAAACAATATTAGTAACGATGTGGTTTACAGTCCCACATGACTATAAAATTTAGATCCATTAAGGAAATTAGATTTTTATGAAAACATTTGAACTTTTGAAAATTAAATCTAGTTTTTACCCTAGATAAGTTTTCTGTAATAACCCTTCACCGGTGTTTGCAAAATATTTTTGTGGGTTTGGTGGGTTTCAGATTTGAAAATTTTAGCTCAAAACTTGTGGTTTTATGTCACCCACTTGCTAACCTTGTATTAGGAAAGCAACACGTCCAGTATACTTGCTCCGTATATTACCTTTCGGTAAACTACCGTCCGGTTGTAAAGGAAAGCGTTGAACAAGCAACTGTTAAGGCAATGTCCCCTGGCATGCTTTTAATTATGGTCTATAACGTGTCGGACGCAATTACTATCCTTGGTAGGAGCAATAGTAAAGCTCACCCTTATAATTTTTCGGTCTGGCACAAGGTCCTGTCTTTGACCATACTATGCAACCACCGTTCTTACGGTTGACACCCGATTTGGTTCAGATGACCTAATGAATTCCAGGTGAATTCCTAGGATTTTACGTTCAATGGTAATGAACGCATTGAAAATGGGTTTTTAGAAAACAAATCGGTTTGTAATTTTGATCAAAATATTTTCTCGTTCAAGCTCGAGTTTAGATATCATTGAATTCCATGAGTTTGAATTCTCAATCTTTAAGGTCAATCTCAAGGATTGAGTAATATCAGTCTTAAAAGCTGATTTTTGATCTTTAAGGAGATTATCCTTTCTGGGGATCTGATTCATTAGTCTTATCAAGCTAATTTGCACGGTGCCCCCCATTGTACGAGATAAATCCTTCTCATGGTTAGGATAAATCTGACCACTTGGCGACCCTGTTTTATGCTGAGGTCCGTGGATTTCCTGCTGATTTTAGTGATGACTTTTCTAGATTTTTCGTCAACCTACAGCTGGTCTGGACGACAACTTCATGACCTAAATCAAAAAGCGCGTTTATTTTTTGGAAGACTTTACTTCCTTTTAATGATGGAATTGATTCATCGTGTAGATCCATCTTTCTTACAGTAAATCGGGTAAAACTGTTTAGTTTAGTCCAAAGCAAAAGTATCTTTAATTATTTGTTACAGAAATATGTGACATATGTTTAAAATAACTTGGTAAATTTTCCCACACTTGGCTTTTATTTTCCTTTTTATTGTCCTCTATTCCATTTTAAATGAATTCTAACATTTTGGTTTGTTTCTCAATTTATGTCCTTTCCTAGGTAACAATAATTTCGGTGTTAACACCTAGTTTTATCATTCATAAATATGTATAAACATGATTTTGAGTTCATTTAATTGAAAATTTTGAAAAATTTTACTAGAATTGGGTAGTCAGTATATAAGACTAGGGTTGTTCTTTATTATCAGAGAGCACTAGATTCTAATACAACTACTGCTTTACTAGTATTTTTAATGGTAACCAAGTGTTTAAGATAAAAATTTTAAAAATCCGAAAGAATTTAACCCCTTCCCACACTTAAGATCTTGCAATGCCCTCATTTGCAAGAAATCAGTAACAATTTAAATTATTGAGGGTGATTAGCGTAGAAAAATGATTAAATTTTACCAAAGTTTACAAACATATTGGCGTTTGTTTTCTGAATGATAAATGGTGCATATCATTTGTTCATTCCGTCTTGTTGTTACATCACATATATTTTGCATCTTGTCGTCAAAATTAGTTGCTTTTGCTGAACTTAATGCCAGTCTTTGAAAATGCGTTGTTTTACCCTGTTGTGTACATAAGATAAACTGCAAACATATATACATATTTTTGAAGTTTGGTATATTACCCCACATTCAAAAATTATTAAAATCTAATAATAAAAGTTAGAAAATAAAAAAATATATATATTACAATATCAACATAAGTGTTAAATGTAGTAACATTACAAAAATAAAATAAATAAAACTAAATAAACTAGGGTTGTTACTGATACCAGTAGGGGTTCCATGCATAGCCGTATGTGTTATAAAATGCTTCAGCTGGGTTATAAGTAGGATACGGTGGTTGCATCTCTATAGACCAGGGAGGGAATACGGGCGTTGGAGTAGGAATATAGTTTCTACCTACATGTTGGCAATGTGCTATGATTTGGTTTTGATGAGCTTGCCAATCTTCAAATGCTAGATGTCTAGCATTTTCATATTCTTGTGAAGCTATAAACCTTTGCAATTCTGTCATTTCATTTCCCCCTCCCACATTACCTGGCTATTGATTTCTCTCAACCTGTGGATGTCTTCCATTATAGGCTACTGCGGCGTTATTTTGCCTCTTCAAAACTTTAGCACCATGATATACATTTAAACCAATTGTATCGTGGGGTTCTGGTTCTTCGATTAATAATCCCCCCCGACTTATATCCACATCCAGATACTCAGCAATTAATGTAATAAATATACCACCTCCTATTATACTGTGCGGTCTCATCCCCCTAACCATAGCTGATAAATAATAACCCACACAATAAGGTATACTTACAGCGTTTTGTGGGTCTCGAATACACATATGGTAAAATAAATCTTGCTCGTTTACCTTTTCCTTATTTTTACCTCGCTGTGTAATCGAGTTCGCTAGAAACATGTGAATTACTCTTAATTCAGCTCTATATCCAAATAAGAGTAATTTCCCCCTTTAAATCGGTGATGGCTAGTCATTTGACTCCATACACCATGCGTATCAAAATTTTCATCAATTTTCCTACCATTTAGTATCAACCCTCGACAATCGGCAGATGCTAGCTCCTCAGGCGTATATATACGTAAGGCCTGAGCCATGTCTAGTAGAGACATGTGGTGCATCGAACCTCCTAACAAAAATCTAATAAAAGATCAATCGGTTAAACTAGCTACCCGATCATTTATTTCTATACTACACAATAATTCTTCACACCATACTTTATATACAGGTCTATGCATGTTGAATAATCGTACCCAATCGTTAAAAGTAGAATTACCATACCTCTATGTAAGTAATTCCCTAATTGGCTCGGCCAATTCTACGGCTTCTAACGGTTCCCATTCTATTACCCTAGGTACTTCAACAGCTTTAGAATGAAGAGTATGCAAGCCCCTTTGGTATTTTGGATAATCTATCCAACGTCTGTCTAATCTCATGTTCGGGTGCAAATTTTCCACGTGCATATCTGAAAATGTCATAACTGGATGAGGTATATCTTGTTTGTAATGGTTTTCAACATCCCGTTGTTCCGCATTCTCAGGAGGAGCATTGCGAGCTTGGGATGAAGATTCACCCCTTTCAGTCTGCAAAACACATCAAACACAATTTTTGTGCATCCAAATATGCATTAGTGTCAGCAAAATCATCAATCAAAATAATTACAATGAAATGTTCAATTTATATCAAACTTATGCTCATTTTCATATTTTTATCAAATCTATACTTTTTCAAATAAGCATATACGAAAATGTTCGCCAAGTTCATAAGTATTCAACTCAAATAACATGTCAAAATAATCTTTACTAGCAATTAAACAAGTTTCAAATGGCATTATCTATCAAAAATCAAGTTCATGAATTTTAGACTTGAAAAAGTCCACTTTAATTCTCAAAAATCATGTTTAGGCTCAAAGTTTGGATCATTTAACTACCTAAACATGTTACACTACTTAATTTAGCAATAATTCATCACAAAAATCGGCCATAACCTGTTTATATCAAAAAGCCCCAAATTTGCTCAAGAACACAAACCCTAGTTTACTCAAAATTTGAAGTTTAAGGCTTCTAATCATGTTAAATAGCATCAATCTAGGTTATACAAGCATAATACATAAGCAATTTAAGCATAATTACACTAAAAAGCATCAAAATCGAATTGGGTATAAAATTGCTCAAGAACACTAATTTTCGGATTAAATGGTGTTTAGGTGTAGAAATTTACCGTTTTCCTTGAGTAATTCCTTGATAGCATCCTTCTCAACATGATTTTAGTAAAAAATGTGATGTTTTTGGTGAAAAATTTCGATTTTGGGAGTGTTTTTTTGGTTTATTTCGCAGTTTTGTGGGTGTGGAGTGAGTAAACTGATCTGTTCGGCTGTTATATTTTTTTTTCTGGATTTTAGACCCTCCGCGAGTCGCGGTGGATTTGGCTTTCAAACTCCGCGAGTCGCGGTGACCTTTTTTTTTTTTTTTAAATAAAAACCTTAACTTATAAAACAATTAATTAATTAATTTTAAAATTTTGTTTCCCTTGTTATTTAGGACGAGGTCGTTTCGGATCGATGTCCTAGTTCGTCCCTCGACAAAATTTTAAAATTTGTCTTTTTGTAGCGATTGTTTTAAAAGCTAAGAGTTTTGGGTTTTTTTAATGTTTTTGGCATACTTTAATTCAATAAAATTAAAAATAATGATAATAAAAGTTCTCGTCCCTCCCTTGGGTAAAGCAATTTCGGTTCAAAGACCTAGTCTTCAACTCACGACGAATTTTTAAAAATCATATTTTTAATTTAGCGAAATAAAGTAAATTTTTGTTTTTAAATTCACACCAAACTTAAATTAAAAATGCATAAAATTCAAAATTAATATTAAAAATTCACACCAAGCTTAAATTTAAAATGCATAAAATTAAAAATTCACACCAAACTTATATTATATTTTTGTTTTTATACATACAAACTTATATTAAAAAGATTAATTTTTCAAATATTTACAATTTTAAAGAAGTTTACAATATTAATTTAATTTTTATATATTAATTTTAAAAACATGGTAAAAATAAAATTAAAAATCTTTTTGACTTTTATCCCACTTTAATCAATCAAATATTATCATAAATATGCGCCCCTCTTTTCGGTAAAGTAATTTCGGTTCCATGACCTAATTTAACTCATGACGAATTTTTGAAATATTTTGAGTTGATTGATTAAAGATATTTATACCTTAAGAATAAACGTTAAATTTCGCAGTGATGTAATAAATTTTTGTATGATATTAACAATTTCGGTCGCAAGACCTAATTTCATCGAATACCAATTTAATACTTTATAGCGAACAAATTAGCGTTTATTATCAAAAGGTTAAAAATAAAAATAAAAATAAAAAAACTGTACATACTTACCTATGAAATAGTATTCTTAGAGATATGCTCTAGCCCACTCATAAGATAGTCGGACTAATTGATTTTCCATGGCTACATAGGCGTAACCTCGAGCATTTAATGTTTTTTCTTCTAAACATATGAACGGTCCATCTCTGCATAAAGTAACAAATTTGGTGTTTGAATATGTTTGATTATTTGAACATTTACCTTCGTGTGACCATTTTCCGCATTTGTGACATTTTTCAAGGTGTCGTGCTCTTCTTTTCGCTGCGGATTTTGATTTTCCTTTGCCAAATTGTGACTTATTATCTTCGTATCTGGATTCTTTTCTTACTCCGTCCAATTTACCTCTGATTCATGATACTATTTCACTCAGAAGTGTGTCATTATTACGTTTAGTGATCAAAGCGTGTAGCATTAGACCATGGTTTAGTTCACAGGAAGTCTTCATTTCGTAAAAACCTAAAAAAAATAAAAATTCAGAATGGGGGGAGAAGACTAGTTCTTTAGGGTCTGCTAGGGAAAGACCATTCGGTTCCATTTTCGAGAACTACACGAAAACAGAAAATCTAACTTTAACAGAAATACATATTATCCTTTAAAAGACTTGATTCTCCCCACACTTAGTTAGCTGTGATATCGAAATTGTTATTAACTTCATTGTCAACTTCCATCGGACCATGTATGTAATGTTTAACTCTGTGACCATTAACTTTAAATTCAATCCCATTTGAATTTATTAATTCTACTGTTCCGTATGGGAAAACTCTTTTGACTATGAATGGTCCAGACCATCTTGATTTCAATTTTCCAAGAAATAGCTTGAATCGTGAATTGAAAAGAAGAACTCTGTCTCCTTCTTTAAATTCTTTTGAACTTCTGATTCTTTTATCATGCCATTTCTTTGTTCTTTCCTTATAGATTAACGAATTTTCGTATGCTTCTTGTCTTAATTCTTCTAATTCGTTTAATTGACTTAACCGTAGACGTCCAGCTTCATGTAAATCAAGATTACATGTCTTCAAAGCCCAAAATGCTTTGTGTTTAATTTCTACTGGAAGATGACATGCTTTTCCGTAAACGAGTCTAAAAGGTGTGGTTCCAATTGGAGTTTTGTAGGCTGTTCTAAAAGCCCAGAGTGCATCCTCCAATTTT
Source organism: Rutidosis leptorrhynchoides (assembly GCF_046630445.1). Classification (NCBI taxonomy): domain Eukaryota; kingdom Viridiplantae; phylum Streptophyta; class Magnoliopsida; order Asterales; family Asteraceae; genus Rutidosis; species Rutidosis leptorrhynchoides. Next base: position 328,120,905 of record NC_092333.1, on the reverse strand, counting down.
ATGGACCATTCCTTCGGATTTGATCCTACGGTTTTTTCTAGAATACGTTTTAAAGCTCGGTTGGTATTTTCAACTTGTCCACTTGTTTGTAGATGATATGCAGTGGAGATTTTATGAGTTACTCCATATCTTTTAAGAACTTTCTCAAGTTGATTATTACAGAAATGAGTTCCCCGGTCACTTATTAAAGCTTTCGGTGTTCCAAACCTTACAAAAAGACGTTTTAAAAAGTTGACTACAACTCGTGCATCGTTAGTTGGGAGAGCTTGTGCTTCCACCCATTTAGATACATAATCAATGGCAACGAGAATGTAGAGATTATTATGAGATTTTGGAAATGGACCCATAAAGTCAATACCCCAAATGTCAAATACTTCACATACTTGAATGACATTTTGTGGCATTTCATCATGTTGACTTATTTTTCTGGCCCTTTGACAAGCATCACAGGATTTGCAAAGAAGGTGTGCGTCTTTGTAAATTGTAGGCCAATAGAATTCAGCATCATAAACTTTTCTTGCTGTTAGTTGAGGCCCATAATGCCCTCCTGTTGGTCCTGTGTGACAATGGTTTAAGATTTTACTAGCTTCATCTCCGAATACACATCGGCGTATTATTCCATCTGGACAACTTTTAAACAGATGTGGATCTTCCGAGAAATAGTGTTTTATATCACTAAAGAATTTCTTTCGTTTTTGGTACGATAATCCTTTTTCAAGGAATCCACATACTAAGTAGTTTGCATAGTCTGCAAACCATGGAATTTCATTATAATCTATCTTCAATAGATATTCATCAGGGAAGTTGTCTTGTATGGCTAATTCATTTAGAACTTCTAATTCGGGATTTTCAAGACGAGAAAGATGATCAGCGGCGAGATTTTCTGCTCCTCTTTTATCTTGGATTTCAATATCGAACTCTTGTAAGAGCAAGATCCAACGGATTAATCTTGGTTTGGCATCTTGTTTCGAAAATAGGTATCTAAGAGCAGAATGGTCAGTATAGACCAACGTTTTAGCTAGAACGAGATATGAACGAAATTTGTCAAAAGCAAAGACAATAGCAAGGAGTTCTTTTTTAGTAATTGTGTAATTCGTTTGTGCTCCTTGTAACGTCTTACTAGCATAATATATAGGTTGAAATCATTTTTCAATCCTTTGTCCTAAAACGGCTCCCATTGCAAAATCACTTGCATCGCACATTAGTTCAAACGGTAGATTCCAATTTGGTGTTATCATGATCGGCGCATTAGTGAGTTTCTCTTTAAGAATATTAAAAGATTTGATACATTCATATGAAAAGATGAATGGAGCATCCTTTTCTAGGAGTTTATTCATAGGAGTGGCAATTTTAGAAAAATCTTTTATGAAACGTCGGTAAAAACCGGCATGCCATAGAAAACTCCTAACTCCTCTAACATTGGTGGGATGTGGAAGTTTAGCAATTACATCTACTTTAGCTCTATCCACTTCAATTCCTTCCTTTGAAATTTTATGTCCAAGAACGATGCCTTCTTTAACCATGAAATGGCATTTCTCCCAATTAAGTACTAGATTTGATTGTTCGCATCTAATAAGCATTCGTTCAAGATTAGCTAGACATGATTCAAATGTATTACCGAAGACTGAAAAAGTCATCCATGAAAACCTCCATACATTCTTCTATCATGTCGTGAAAAATCGCCATCATGCACCTTTGAAAGGTTGCAGGGGCGTTGCAAAGTCCAAATGGCATGCGTTTGTAAGCAAAAGTACCATAAGGGCACGTGAATGTGGTTTTCTCTTGGTCCTCGGGTGCTATTGGAATTTGAAAATATCCGGAAAAACCATCAAGAAAACAATAGTAACTATTTCCGGCTAATCTTTCCAACATTTGATCAATAAAAGGTAAGGGAAAGTGATCTTTTCTGGTGGCATCATTTAATTTTCTATAATCAATACATACACGCCATCCTGTTACAGTCCTAGTAGGAATAAGCTCATTTTTCTCATTTGTGATGACAGTCATGCCACCCTTCTTAGGTACGCATTGAACTGGGCTTACCCATGGACTATCAGAAATTGGATAAATTAAACCTGCATCAAGCAGTTTAATAATTTCTTTCTTAACTACATCTTGCATATTAGGATTTAGTCTTCGTTGGCGTTGCACATACGTTTTATGACCTTCTTCCTTAAGGATTTTATGTGTGCAATACGAAGGACTTATTCCTTTAATATCATGAATCTTCCATGCAATGGCTGGTTTATGAGCTTTTAACTCCGAAATGAGTTGTGATTTCTCATTTTCAGTAAGAGAAGACGATATTATTACAGGTAATTCAGATTCACCATGTAAATAAGCGTATTCCAAATGGTTTGGAAGTGGCTTTAACTCTAATGTCGGAGGTTCTTCTATCGATGATTTATATCGATATCCGTCTTCTTCTTTTAGCATTTGAATTTCTTCTGTTGTTGGTTCATATCCATTAGCTATTAGTGTAGCTAACATTTCAGCTTCATCAATTGATTCAGTTCCTTCTCCTAAAGAACATTCTCCTGTTCCTTGTAATTCTGGAAATTCTTCTAACAATTCTGCATGTGAATCTATAGTTTGAATATAATAACATGTGTCATCTGCAGATTGCGGTTGTTGCATTGCTCTATCAACTGAAAAGGTAACACTCTCGTCCTCTATACTTAGGGTTAGTTTCTTACCAAACACGTCTATCATTGCTTTAGCCGTGTTTAAGAATGATCTTCCTAATATGAGAGGAACTTAAGAATCTTCTTCCATGTCTAGAACAACAAAATCTACTGGAAATACTAAAGTACCAACTTTAACTAGCATGTTCTCCATTATCCCTCTAGGATATTTTACAGACCGATTAGCTAGTTGTATGCTTATTCGTGTTGGTTTCAATTCTCCAAAGTCTAGTTTAGCGTATAGTGAATACGGCATTAGATTTACACTAGCACCTAAATCTGCCAATGCTTCTATTGAACTAAGACTACCCAGAAAACATGGAATTGTGAAACTTCCTGGATCAGATAATTTTTCTGGTATCTTATTCCACAGCACTGCAGAACAATTAGCATTCATAGTAACGGCCGAGAGTTCTTCCATTTTCTTTCTATTTGTGATCAGATCTTTCAGAAATTTAGCATATCTAGGCATTCCTGAAATCACATCAATGAAAGGAAGATTTACATTTATTTGTTTAAACATATCCAAGAATTTGGATTGCTCGGCTTCAAGTCTCTCTTTTTTCAATTTACTCGGGTAAGGAAGTGGTGGTTGGTATGGTTTAACATAAGGTTTAGCCTTAACTGTGTTATCTTCATTAACCTTTTCAACTACCAGTTCTGTTTCCTTATCTTGTTCAGGTTGTGGTTCTTGTGGAGTAGGAATAGCTTCATCAGAAATTACAGGTATTTCAGGTGGTTTAAGTGTTGTACCACTTCTTGTGGTAATGGCTTTAGCTGTTTCATTTTGGGGGTTAGCATTTGTATCACTAGGTAAACTTCCCGGTTTTCTTTCACCTATTAACCTTGCTAGGTTACTTACTTCTTGTTCCAAGTTTTGAATAGAAGCTTGTTGATTTCTAAATGCTTGAGCATTTTGTTCATTGGTTTATTTTTGAGATGTGAAAAACTGAGTATGAGTTTCAACTAGCTTCGTCATCATATCTTTTAAATTTGGCTTTTTATCATCGGTTTGTGGTGGTTTGTTTTGAAAATTAGGTCTTTGCTGATTGTAAGTATTATTGGATACTTGTTGATTGCTAGGACCTTGTTGGTTGTTGTATGGAACATTTCGGTTATAATTCTGGTTTTGATTGTAGATTGGTCTTGGCGGTTGATAATTATTCTGATAATTATTTCCAGGCCTTTGGTTTATGTATGAAATATTCTCTCTTTGTTCCATTGTTAGTTCAATACTGAGACAATGTTTTGTCAAACGTGGTCCTCCACACTGCTCACAACTAATTCGTATTGAGTGAATATCTTTAGTCATCTTTTCCATTCGTCTCTCGACAGCATCTATCTTTGCTGAAATGGAATCTAAGTCATGGCTAGAATCGGCTCTAGCTGCTTTAGATGATCTAACGATATCTTTTTCTAGGTGCCACTCATGTGAGTGGGAAGCAGTGTTATCAATAATTTTATAAGCATCAGTTTTGGTTTTCTTCATAATAGAACCACCAGCTGCTATATCGATGTCTTTTCTTGTAGTGATGTCGCATCCTTGGTAGAATATTTGTACTATTTGACAGGTGTCTAAACCATGTTGCGGACATCCTCTCAATAACTTTCCAAATCTTGTCCACGCCTCATATAGAGTTTCATTTGGTTTCTGTGTGAACGTAACAATTTCTCCTTGAAGTCTTACGGCTTTAGATGCCGGAAAGAATTGTTTAAGTAATTTTTCAACTAAAACGTCCCATGTATCAATCGCCCCTTCAGGTAACGATTCCAACCAATCTTTGGCTTCTCCCTTTAAAGTCCAGGGAAATAACATGAGATATATCTGTTCATCTTCAACTTCTCTTATTTTAAATAGTGTGCAGATCCTATTAAAGGTATGAAGATGTTCATTTGGATCTTCCTTCGACGCACCACTAAATTGGCATTGATTAGTCACCATGTGTAGAATTTGTCCTTTGATTTCATAATCTGGCGCATTAATTTCTGGATGAGTAATTGCGTGACCTTGGCCAGTGCGTTTAGCTCTCATTCGGTCTTCCATACTTAGAGGTTCCAGATTCTCCATGATTGAATGTGTTGAATCTGAATCACTAGAGGATTCTGATTTAATGGTTGGTTCCTCGACAATCTCTGTTTGAATGATTGGTGGTTCTGGAGGAAAAATTAATGGTTCAGGATCTATGAATTGTCCCTGAATATTCTCCGGATTCTCAATTGTGAGGTCGGGTTCAAAAAATGGATTATCAGAAATTTGAATTGGAGTACTTGGTTGACTGGATGACGATTCTAAAGAAAAATCAACGGCGACAATATTTGCTAGATGTCTTGATCGAGTTACAGGTGGTGAACGTACAAAAGGTGGTGAACGTCTTGCTCGGTGCATTCACTGAATATCCTATTAGTTTTTAAAAGGAAAGAAAAATTATATAAGTTATCCAATTAATAGACTTTTCTGATTTTGCCCACGTTTCGAATAGCCAAAAGATGCAGCAGAGGGGCAGGATTCGTTTGGTCTCAATATAATTGAGTACTGTTTGGCTCCAATAACCCGGTCCACGTACAAATCCAACTATTACTAAGAACCAGAAAATTTTGATGTCTATCAATTTAACCACTTAAAATAAATTTTCGTAATTTTAAGAAATTTAGAGAAGAAATAGAATAAAAATCTATGTCCTAAAACTAGGATGGCGAGAAATAAGAAAGAAAAAGTGCGCGTCGGAAAAGGTCGAAAAAGAAAAGGGTTGAAAAATAAAAGGCGTCAAAAAATAAGAAAGAAAAAGAGTGACTATAGAACTTAAAAACACTCTACTAACCCAACCTTATTACTATCACTAACTTAAAATTAAAATTGCAAATTGAGATTACTAATTGGAGTGATAATTGATACATAGGTAAAAGGCGTCGAAAAATAAAAATAAAAATAAGAAAGTAGCGCGTCTAAACTTAAAAAGGAACTAAAAACTAAAAATTAAAAGTTGCGTCTAAAAATATTAAGGCTTACAAGTAAAACTATATCTCAAATGGCAATAACTTAAAAAGGTACTAAAACTTAAAAAGGCGTCGCAAAATTCTAGAGCACCTAAATCTTACTCTAAAGAAAAAGCACTTAAGGGATTTTACGGCAAAGCCTAAAAATCTAAAAGTAAAAATAACTATGGCAAAAACTAAGCTTAAAACTAAAAACGAGCGAAAAATACAAAAAATACGCTAAAACGAATAAAAAGGGACAAAATATAAAAATATACTAAAAGTTGTAAAAAGTACAATTTTTATAAAAATATTATTTTTATATTATTTATTTTATAAAACTATTAATTTTATAATTTAAATAAACAAATTAAACTAAATATATAAAATAATTAAAACTAAACTAAATTAATTAATAATTAAAACCTATTTAGGGTTTTAAATTTAATAATAATAATAATTATACGTAATTAATGCCTGATTAGGGCTTCCTGTGTGCCCGTGTCAGACGACTCCGCGAGTTCCGGTGCCACGTACCAGCAAACCCCGCGAGTCGCGGAGGTTAAAATTTTAACTGCACAAGTTTCGTTGACAGGTTCTGTTTTTAATATATATATATATATATATATATATATATATATATATATATATATATATATATATATATATATATATATATATATATATATATATATATATATATATATATATATTTCTGTTTTATATTTTGACTCAAGAACAGGGTATCGAGCAGTTTATGCAAAAATTAAATTTGAATTGCTGTGTTTTCCTTCGAATTGTATTAGTAGAAGTTTTTATATGGATACTAATAGATATAATTACAGTTAATGTAGTTAAATTAACGTTTGTTTGATAGCTTGATTTACTCAACACTTTCTTTATCCTGTCAGAAGACAATTCATATAATTACAAATGACTGAAACTGAATTTGTTTGATATCATGACTAATTGATAAAGATTCGTACTGGTTTGCAGTATTAAAACATTTTATAAAACAGTTTGATAAGGATTGACAACTGAAATCATGAATTAATATATATATATATATATATATATATATATATATATATATATATATATATATATATATATATAATTTAATCGTATTTGTATAAATATAAGCATCATTATACGTATTTATATACATACATGTATTTAGCATATGTATATGTATTTATATCTGATTATAATCTGTATTATTAGATATATATATATATATATATATATGTATTATTAATAAAAATAATTATACATAATTTATAATAATTATAATAATATCAATATCTCTAATAATTAATATTAAATAATTAAATGATTTAATAATAATACTAATAATATAAATAATAATTTTATTAATAATAACAAATAAATAATAATAATATTTGATAATAATAACTCTTAATGATAATGTTCATAGTAATATTGATAATAACATTGATAATGTTATTAATAAAATACTAATACAATTATTACTAATAATAGAATACTAATAATAATTAAGTCTAGTAATAATACTAATATAAATATAAATATTAATATTAATACTAATAATGAGAGTAATGTTAATAATGTGGATATAACAAATTTATTCTTATCAAATCTCATTTATTATATATATATATATATATATATATATATATATATATATATATATATATATATATATATATATATTGTGCATTAAATTAATGATATTAATAGTACTGATTTTATTGTTAATAATGAAAGTAATATTCATTAATATAATAACTACATTTTAACTTGTATTTACATTTAATATATTAACATTACCTATTATTAATTTTGTAATATTCATATAACCTATTCGAATATTTAATACAATATACATATACATAATTTATTAGTTGTATACAAAAATCATATATATATATATATATATATATATATATATATATATATATATATATATATATATATATATATATATATATATATATATATAGATTCATTTTAATAACAGCTTTGTTTTAATAACCAATTTATTATCGTGTATATTATTTTTACATAATCTTAATGATCTATTGTATTTTATCATTTTAGTCTATTATACATACTTATATATATATATATATATATATATATATATATATATATATATATATATATATATATATATATATATATATATATATATATATATATATATATATATATATATATATATATATATATATATATATATGTATGTATATATATATATATATGTATATATATATATATATACAATTGTTCGTGAATCGTCGGGAGTAGTCAAAGGTCAAATGAATCCATCTAAACAGTTCAAAAATTTTGAGACTCAACATTACAAACTTTGTTTATCGCGTCGATTTGATATAAGAATAAAATTTAAATTTGGTCAGAAATTTCCGGGTTGTCACACCAAGTCTCTACATAGCTATCCAAACGCAACACATGCGTTCTTCTATGCTATACTAAACAGACTGTAGGACTTGGACTCAACCTCCCTTGGAATGGTTGACCTCACACGGACTTCAACCTCCCTAGGAATGGTTGAAAGTCCCCAACCGCCCTAGGAATGGCTACTGTCAAACACAGTGCACATATACATCGTCTATAGATCACATAGCTTGCAACTATCCACCTAGCATGGCAATCACTGCACTACATAAGGAAATCAGAGTAATCCGCAGAAGCATGATTTGCTACTTAAACTCTATCCGAAGATAGACCCACTCACTACCAGCAACTGAAGATTCTCAGAGGTCTAATCTTTCTGAGTCTTCTCTTTCTCTTTTCCACCTGAGAATAGACTTAACACAGTCAGTAATCTTATCTTGATATTAAATCAACAACAAGACAACAATGCTATCGATCAACACTTAAACTGGTCTGCCAACCGTAGGAGTAACAGCCTCACTCGCACGTTTGAGAACACTCAACTGTGCAGATGACAACTCACTCGTACGTTTGGTCTATGACTGAACATCCATTAATGAATCAACAAATCCGTACGGTTCACCACATGTGTGACCGGTTGATAGTTATGCGAGGTGTATATGAAATAGCTTATATTTTTACTAGGAAAAACTATTAAATACGATACAATTTTACACAAGATATTTATTTATTTATAGAATGGATATACTTAAACCTTGCTACAACACTTAGAGGAAGTGTACCTAATCGTACAGTAGTGTAGTTTTTAGTAAGTCCGGTTCGTTCCACAGAGAAAAATCTTTAAACAAAGCTTAACGCTATATTAGTTTTATTTTATAAAAATACAAATATATATAAGTAATATTATTATTATAAAGGGGGGTTTTACCGTTTAATGACCGGTTTGTCGATTTTAAAAACTTTAGTCGCAGGTAAAACCTAATGTAAAATATTAAATAAATAAAAGACTTAATTTAAAGCGTAAAATAAATAACGATAATGAAATTGCAATAAATAAAAGTGCGATAAAATAAACTTGCGATAATTAAAAAGTACGATAATTAAAAGTGCAATTAAATACAATAACAATAAATAAAAGTGCGATAATTAAAAGTGCAATTAAATATAAAATAAAGGAAATTAAATATGAAAAAAAAGAATTATGCTTATTTAAACTTCCGTAATCATGATGTTTGACGTGTTGATTTTAGTTTTATTCCCATGGGTTAGTTGTTCTTTGTCCTGGATTATTTAATATGTCCATACGGATTTGTCCATAATAGTCCATCAGTCATAAATATAAAGAACGAAAGCCTTCGTCAAATTATTCTTATTCCCGAAATCAAATATTCCAACTAATTGGGGATTCGAATTGTAACAAGGTTTTAATACTTTGTTTAATGAATACACCAGGTTATCGACTGCGTGTAAACCAAGGTTTTACTACTTTGTTAACAATTACACCAATTACCCTTGAATGTAATTCACCCCTGTTTCAACAAGTCTATTAACTATTAATCCAGTTCCGTGTCCGGTAAAATGAATAATTATTGGTATTTATAGATATCCTGCCCACCGTACCCAGTCAAGCGTATGTGGTTATATATAAATACGTCAAATTATAAGTTTGTATATTAAATTAACAAGGTATTGTTTAGTTAATATAAAACCCATTAATAGCCCATAGTCTAATTTCCACAAGTGTCGTTCTTTTATCCAAACCCCAATTATGGTACACAGCCCAATTACCCAATTTTTATATTTTTAGCCCAACATCATGATTACTTCGGTATTAAATAAGCATAATAATAACTTAGCTACAAGACATTAATGAAGATAATATAAACATAACTTACAATGATTAAAAATAGCGTAGCGTTACACGGACAGAATTTCGACTTACACCCTTACAACATTCGCTAACATACCCTTATTATTAGAATTTAAAATTAAAATTAAAATTAAAATATAAATATATATATATATATTTACGTATATAGAGAGAGATTGATATATGATATTTTTATGATTAAAATGCGTTGCCTTTTATAGGAATTTTCGTCCAGGGAAGCTCCACAACTCGCGGCATTTTTGGCCTTCAAACTCCGCAACTCGCGGAGTTCATATTTCCAGCTCACACAGCCTTGGCTCCTAGCTTGCCGATGGTTTATAATATATTATATAATATGTAAATAATTATAAGAATTATTTAAATATTATATTATATTTATGTGCATAGTTGACTTGTAATTTTTAGTCCGTTGCGTCGAGCGTTGAGAGTTGACTCTGGTCCCGGTTCTGGATTTTCGAACGTCCTTGCGTACAATTTAATATCTTGTACTTTGCGTTTTGAATCTTGTACTCTTGTAATTTCGAGACGTTTCTTATCAATAATTGGAACCTCTTTGATTGTATTTTGTACTTTTGAGCTTTTTGGTCGTTTACGTCTTCAATTCGTCGAATCTATCTTTTTTCTTCACCTTTTATTATTTAAACGAATATTACTTGTAAATAGGACAATTGCAACTAAAAGCTTGTCTTTCTTGAGGAATAATGCTATGAAATATATGTTCGTTTTTAGCATTATCACCGGTGACTCGCACGAGTCATATCTCAACCGTACGTATCATCTTAACCAAAACAATAGTTCTCCTTAACCACTCACTCACACGGTTCATCACACGGTTGACCACCTCAACCGTACGAGTGAAGGCTCACTCGTGCGAGTGATGAAAAACTGTAGCAGCAATGGTTTAGACGGGTTTTAACCCAAAATGCACACATAAAACATCAATACATACTGTAATTTAACACATACAATCATGTATTCACTATATGACAAGTCTACATTATAAATTCAATCAATAACGACACTCACATGTGTGCAAAACAAGACATACACCCCAAAACCCCTTTCTAACAAAACTAAAGTTTTATCCAGCTTCTTAAAACCTTATTATTGGAAAGTACAGATCAATACAATTCCAACGATAGTTTATTCATCGAAAACGGAGTTACGGTTTGAAAGTTACGCCCTTTTTAGTTTTACTAAAAGCTGACCAGTGCTCAACCGCGTGGCTGAGACCTCAAACGTGCGGTTGAGCCCTCAACCACGTGGTTGAGCCCTTAAACGCGTGCTCAACCATGTGGTTGAGCCCTCAAACGCGTGGGAGCTGATGAACATCTCCAGCTCGCTATTTTTCGCGTTTTTGACTCCAAATCTTGATTTTTGCAAATTCTAACACCAAAACCACTTCAAAAACATCATATAAACTATATATAAGTTATTTCTAACAACAATTGAGTATAAAAAACACAATTCATGAATATTCAAGCTCATATTCACACTTTTACTCAAGAACACAAAAATCCAAATTACACAAGATTCAAGCAATGATTCAAGCATGCTAACCTGGTTTAATAATTACAAAGATGATATAAATCAGTTCCTAAAGCTCCACAAACCAATTTCAAGCTTGGATCAAGTTAGGGTTTTTGAGTGAAGAAGATTAGGTACGGTTTATTCTTGAGAAAAGTCTAGAAATGAACTCAAGAAAGCAGATACATAAACTTAGGGTGTGCTTGGTTGGGGGTTTTAGGAGGTAAGGAATGGGAGTCATTAGCATTAATAGAGCTTGGATTAATTTTATGTAATTAATGATTACCCACTACTGGGTAATACTCCATTAACCACTAAATTGGGGGTTATGAAACAAGGTAATGGATTTTCAACAAATATCCCACTTTTCCTTATTTTTCTCCCATGTTCCACGGTTAGACACATATATAATCTATATTTTATTATTTCCTGTTTAGTTTTATTGTAACATTCTTATTAGTATATTCATATATTCCTTATATATACTAACAAATACGATTAGATATCATTTGAATTTTATCTTGTTACTGTACGTAATCATATACATGTGATAGTAATATTTTCTATAGTAAATTAGTAAATTAATATTAATCAAGCATATCTTGATGTTATGAAAATTTCATATTTATTTGTATTTACATGAAAAATACGTACAAATATATACGGAGTATATGACGAGTAATATATATACAATACAGAGTATATGTATATCTGTGAGTGTACATATAAATATTATTATATTTATAAAACTATTTATTTGTGAATATATATATATGTACGTCAAATTAAATTGTTTTTATACTAATCAAATAACATGTAAGATAAATACTAGGTAATGAATTGGTATTCCCTTAGTATTCCTTTAGTATTCCCATTCCCTTTTCCATTCCCATTTCTTAATTTGAACCAAGCATGCCCTTAATGGGGTTTAAAACCCATACGCACAACACATGGGTATTTACCAGTTATATGATATCTTTCGTACTTAATTCGGTAGCCCTAATAATGATACGCATAATGATCCGTCTCAAAATAGGCAAGCATCTCGGAAAAAACCATACCCGGCACTACGCGTCCCGGTTTGGCAATTCCTTTTCTCATCATCCGTCTGGCGTCTTCCCTGACATTCTACCATGACGGATAAATGGCAAGGCTAAGAACCTGGATGACATACATGCAACCGTGAAGACAATCATCATAATCATGACCGTGAAGAAACACTTGGAACAAGTGTCTGACGAAACCTACCCGGCTGGACTGAGAGCACCGTGATGCCTTAACCAGAATCAAACCGCCGACACTACCATCTCGGCATTCCAAACCGACATGAAGACACTCCCAGGACAAGCACGTTGTCCCGGAACAGAATGCATTACCACGGAGTAGGCACTCTGTCCCGGAGTGACCACTTGATCTCGAAACAAGCATGTAAGCAAGCCGCATGCCATGTCAGCCCGCAAATCTAGGGAAGCTCGTTAGGATCTGTTATTCCCCATTAAAGGAACAGGTGCCACATCACCCCTCAGGTTTGACAAAGTTTGTTACAACCATAAAAGGGACATGTGCCACGTCGTCATTCCCTCCATAACATCTATAAATACACAAGTGAAATCCTTCATTTAGACAACACTGGATGCATGAACGTTACTCTGCCAAAATCAATTGCGACAACGTCACTCCAGTCGTTAACTTAATTCCGATTGGTGCTCCGATCACCATCCGAGTTAATCCACACTAAGATATTAACTTTTTTGATTCCGATCGAATAAGGTTAATCCACTTGGTTGTTTTACGCCCTTGGATCCAGATTCCAAATCGCGATTTGCACAATTATTGGAGTTAAAACAATCAACCTACTCTTTTTCCCAAATTAAGCACTCAAACCAGAAATCTCATTACATTTAATGATTTTGGTTTGATCAAATGGCACCATCTTCTACCATGACGGATAAATGGCAAGGCTAAGAACCTGGATGACATACACGCAATCGTGAAGAAAATCATCATAATCATGACCGTGAAGAAACACTTGGAACAAGTGTCTGACGAAACCTACCCGGCTGGACTGAGAGCACCGTGATACCTTAACCGGAATCAAACCGCCGACACTACCGTGTCGGCATTCCAAATCGACATGAAGACACTCCTGGGACAAGCACGTTGTCCCGGAACAGAATGCATTACCACAGAGTAGGCACTCTGTCCCGGAGTGACCACTTGATCACGGAACAAGCATGCAAGCAAGCCGCACGCCACGTCAGCCCGCAAATCTAGGGAAGTTCGTTAGGATCTATTATTTCCCATGAAAGGGACAGGTGCCACATCACCCCTCGGGATTGACAAAGTTTGTTACAACCATGAAAGGGACATGTGCTACGTCATCATTCCCTCCATAACATCTATAAATACACAAGTGAAATCCTTCATTTAGACATCACTGGATGCATGAACGTTACTCTGCCAAAATCAATTGCGACAACGTCACTCCAGTCGTTAACTTAATTCTGATTGGTGCTCCGATCACCATCCGAGTTAATCCACACTAAGATATTAACTTATTCGATTCTGATCGAATAAGGTTAATCCACTTGGTTGTTTTACACCCCTGAATCCAGATTCCAAATCGGGGTTTGCATAATTATTGGAGTTAAAACAATCAACCTACTCTTTTTCTCAAATTAAGTACTCAAACCCGAAATCTCATTACACTTAATGATTTTGGTTTAATCACCTAACAAAGTCCAAATTCAACAAATGAACCTGTTCTTAACTACATAGCCAATTAATAATAAACTTATTATTAAAATAAAAGAATATAATCAGGCACACATAAACCTAAGCGCAACATAGTCATCTTACGTCTAGCCCAGGTTTCTGTCTGTTACATTGAGTATATGCTAATGTGTAGTTGTTGATTGTGCACGTATTGTTAGCATTATGAATATGATGATATGCTATTTGAGTTACAAGTTCGTATGAGGTATTTGGTGTATGTGATTGCAGATAGATGGTTTATATATATGGATGTATAATTATTGAATTCACTAAGCGTTTTGCTTACCCACTCATTGTTTACCTTTTAGGCTCCGGCGTGGATAAAGGCAAGGGTAGTCATTTGTATTAGAGATCTCCCACTGGTGTATTGATAGTGGATGCTTTTGGATCTTGGCCTAAGTGTGGGGTAGTTTATCCCAAACACCATGCTCGTTAAATGTTTGGAAGTTATACCATTTGGGTCAAAATTACTACATTTATGTATTTAACGGGTCGTTGGAGTCCCAAGGGTCGTTGTGTCCATTTAGTTGTATAAACACTCTTATATTATGAATGGGATGTGATTTGTTATTGGACTTGTGGTTGAGTATTGCATTGGGATAACATTTGGTAAAATAATCAAAACAGCCTTCCCAGGTACAGGAGCGCCGCTTTTGTAGTAAAAGCACCGCTCCTGGTTAGTCTTTCGTGGAGTTTTTCATCAGGCGTTAGGAGCGCCACTACTGGAGACAACATCGCTACTTCTGGGTCTTCAAGAGCGCCGCACCTGATGTTGGTGCGTCGTTCCTGTACTGTTTAAAAAAAATTGGCCGGTTTTAATTAAATGGTTTGAGTTATTTCAATATGCTTTACTGGAGATGGGTAAACAGAAAAACCAGGTCGCTCTTTACAATACTAATCTAGAGAAGGGAAGTCATTTTGAAGGAATTATCGAGTTTCTTAAGAGATCAAGAATACACACAGCCATTTCTACACCATGTACCGCATACTACAGTCATCAGAGAGAATTCTGGAAGAATGTGAGATTTGATACATCTGATAATGATGCAAAACTGATCAGTACTGTTTAAGGGAATGGGGTTATTGTGTCAAAGTCAGTGATTGGAAGAATTTTGAGGTTTAATGATGGGAACTGTTCGTTGATGTCACTAAATAGAGACAGGATCCATGGTTTTTTCAAGAGATGTGGGTATTTAGGTGAATTGATTGGTAGTTATGAGCTTGTGAAGACACTCCTTCTAGCACAATATCATTATTTGGCACATGTTATGAAGCATTACCTTAGAGGAAGAAAAGCTGGTTTGACAAACTCAACGAGAGAATGCAAAGCATGTTTGTTTCATTAGTTCTGAAAGCTCCTTATGATTTCTCAGGATTTATCTTTCATTATTTCAAAGCTAACCATTTCAACATGACTTAAAGATATCTCATCTATGCGAGATTTCTTCAGCTGATTATCAATGATGCAGCTCCCAGTCTACCGAAAATTGAGTCTAATATAATCCCATTGGCATCGATGAATGTTGTGACTTTTAAGAGAATGATGCAGACCATAAAGGATGAGTATAAACCAGATTTTGATAGGGTGTTAGTCTGTCATTTAAAGAAGGTTGATTACAGGTGTCCACCAGGGAATGACTAGAGAAATGAAAACAGTGACTTAGATTATGAGGTGACTGATGATGAAGAAGAAGAAGAAGAAGAAGAAGAAGAAGAAGAAGAAGAAGAAGAAGAAGAAGGGGATAACCAAAGAAGTGTAGGTGAAACTCAGAGAGTTGATCAGGGTGATGTGAACGACGATGATGATGAAGCCACTAAGGAGGATACTCATTTGGTCCGAAAGCAAAAGGGCAAGGAACCAATGTCTTCATATCACCCTCAAAAGAAAGAAAGAAGAACTAAGCATCAAAATGACTTACCGCAACGATCCTCTCGTGGAGGTTCCAGACAACAAACTCAACGTCAACCTACCGGTTTCTTGAAAGATGTAAGAGCTGATTCTGTACCATCTTAAGTGACTCCACTTGAATTTAAGGAAGCTCAGAGTCTATTGATGTCGACGGGTACTAGAATGAACAACATTTAGAACCAAGATGTTGAGGATAAGAAGGCTAGCGGGATTAAGATTTTTTTTTTAGGGAAAGAAAACCAAAAGCTCTGGAAGTTGGTGAAATCACAAAAGGAGAAAGTGAAAAACATGGGTAAGCAGTTGGTTGCAATTCAAACCAAGCATAATAAGGAGATGAAGGAAATGAGTGACAAGGTCAAAAAGCTAACTTCAGGAAAAGAAAAGATGATTACCGATAGTAAAGAACATGATTTTTCTAATTTGGTAAAAAGTGATGAAGAAGATGATGATGTTGTTGATGATGAAACTGAAGATCATCCCTCTTTTGATTATCTGTTAGTTCTACCTATTAGAAGCTTCAATGAATTTAGTGAGGTGTTTACCTCTGAATATTATATGAACTATTCAAATGTTTTCAATGATGCAGAAAAGGGGGAGCATCTACCAAGTGATCTCACAACAGCACAACTTGCTGCTCTGGCCTACGATAGTGACTATGACTCAGAGGATGCAGATGCAGTTAAAGCTGAAAATAAAGTTCCACAAGAAGAGCTAGTTGATGAATCATCTCCCGAATCAATCCAAAGTGTGAATGTGTATGATGTGAATAATTAAATTCTGAAAATGAAAAAGCTCCAGGGTTTGTTGAGGAAGAAGTTTTGAAAGAAGATTTTTTTGTGGAATCTATAGATGAAATTGAAACTGAGATAGAAGAAGAAGAACAAGAAGTTGAAGTTGTGATACCTTCGGTCAGGCCATACTCAAACAAGTCACTCAATACTCGAAGTGATTTCTTTAATTTGAGTAAATAAGAGAAGGAAAAGAATCTAAATTATCTTGAGAAGGCGAGAAAGGTGTACAACAAGAAGGTAAAAGAAGGTGATGAGAAGCTTGAGAAAAAAAGAAGCATTCGTTATAAGAAACTGCTCAATGAGAAAAGGAAGAAAGAGAATGAGAAGTAAGAGAAGATAATGTGAGCCGAACAAGCTTTATGAAAGGACCCGTTCATACCGATTATAAACTATTCACAATAGTTGATTTCATTGCGAGGTATTTGACCTCTATATGAAACATTTTACAAACATTGCATTCGTTTTTAAAAGACAAACTTTCATTACATTGAAAGTTGACGGCATGCATACCATTTCATAATATATCAAACTATAATTGACTTAATAATAATCTTGATGAACTCAATGACTCGAATGCAACATCTTTTGAAATATGTCATGAATAACTCCAAGTAATATCTCTAAAATGAGCAAATGCACAGTGGAAGATTTCTTTCATACCTGAGAATAAACATGCTTTAAAGTGTCAACCAAAAGGTTGTGAGTTCATTAGTTTATCATAATCGATCATTTTAATAGACCACAAGATTTCAATTTTTCCATAAATATACATCTCATATCAGGCATTTCGCAAACTACATAGAGATAAAAATATCATTCATATGGTGAACACCTGGTAACCGACATTAACAAGATGCATATAAAATATCCCCAAAACAGAATCCTCTCGTCTGTATAATAATAAGTCGAAGTACTAAAGCATCCGTACCTCGGATGGGGTTTGTTAGGCCCATAGATCTATCTTTAGGATTCGCGTCAATTAGGGGTACTGTTCCCTAATTCTTAGGCTACCAAGCTAAAAGGGGCATATTCGATTTAGATAATCCAACCATAGAATGTAGTTTCGATTCCTTGTGTCTATTCCGTAAAACATTTATAAAAACGGCGCATTATTCTCAGTCCCAAAAATATATATTGCAAAATCATTTAAAAAGGGAGCAAATCAAACTCACATTACGATATTTTGTAGTAAAAATATGCATACGACGGAACTGAACAATGCAAGATTGGCCTTAGATTCACGAACCTATATCAATTGTATATCTATTAAAACATATAATGGAAATCACATAATTTTATTTATTAATTATATATTATATATATTTTTAGTTATATAGAATTTATACTAATTTTTTTATTTAAAAATATATACCTTATTTATATATATTATATCTTAAATTATGTTATGTATATTTATATTTAAAATAGTTAATATCTATACATTTAGTTATTTTAATATATATATATATATATATATATATATATATATATATATATATATATATATATATATATATATATATATATATATATATTAAAATACCTAAATGTATAGATATTAACTATTTTAAATATAAATATACATAACACAATTTAAGATATAATATATATAAATAAGGTATTAGTATTATTTTCAAAATCAGTAGTTTGTTATATAAAAAAATGATAATATGTTTGATGTATATAGTTATATGAAACAATAATATAATTATAGTATATGTATTAAGTATATTTCTATATATAAAATATTTATTTGCTAATAATGATAGTGTTGATAATAAAATGATAATAATAATAATGTATTATACAAAATTTTTAATAATGATTGTAGTAATAATAAAATAAAAAGGTTGTATTATTTTTACAATAAAAATACTAATTTTGATAAAAATTTCTTAATACTAATAATACTTAATAATAATACTTGTTAGTAAATATACTAATGTTATTAATAGTAATAATAATAATAATTATAATAATAATAATTATACAAATGATAGTAATAATAATATTAATGATAATAATAATATAATGTAGTATTTTTATAATAATAATAATAATAATAATAACAATAATAATAATAATAATAATAATAATAATAATAATAATAATAAATATAATAATAATAATCCTAATAATAATAATAATAATAATAATAATAATAATAATAATAATAATAATAATAATAATAATAATAATAATAATAATAATAATAATAATAATAATAATCATATTAATAAAAGTAGTAATAACGATAATAATAATAATAATAATAATAAGAATAATAATAATAATAATAATAATAATAATAATAATAATAATTAATAATAATAATAATAATAATAATAATAATAATAATAATAATAATAATAATAATAATAATAATAATAATAATACTAATAATAATAAAAATGTACAACCTTTGGAGAAAGGAGCCTTAAAAATAAAGCGTCACTGCCCGGGCTCGGACCCTCGACCTCTTGTTAACACAACACCTCCCTTAACCATTCCGCTATTTCTACTTTCCTGTTATAAATCGTGTGCCATATTTATCTAACTATTTTCTGCTCTTCCCAATATAATCGTGGCCCAACAACAACAAAAAAATCACAGCCCAATAACCGATTAGAGAGTCCAACTTGTATTAATTGATTTAAATCCGATGGGTGTGTGTCTCATGGTGTCTTCCAGCCCCAAAAAAATAAACCAGCGACAACCAATCGATATAGGGCTTTGTTCATTAATCGATCAATTAGAAAGGGAAAGAGAGAAAAAAAATAACTGTAACGACTAGCGAATCAGAGGAGCAAGGTGAATTTCAATTGGTGTTTGTTTCAAATTAGGCAGAAATCAATAAACACAAGGTAAGTAATTACAGGGATTCATCTATTATCATCATCATCGATTATTTTAATCATCGAGTAATCAACAGAAAATAGAAACAGTAATTGGTGTTCTTTGTGATCTTTGAATGAAACAAGGAGTAGTTGCAGTAGATTCACAAGTGGCGGAGATGGTAATTAATTGAGAGGCTTGATTGATCCATAAACAGAACACAACAACAGCAACAATTTAGCAAAAAAGGAGTGTTTAACAGCCTGGTTCGATCTCTTTCCTTTTTATTTATTTATTTAATTATTTATTTTTATAAAAGAAAATTGATTAGCAACAGCGGTACAAATGGGTTGTTTGGATTTTGATTAAGGCTTGAGAGAAGGTAAAAAAAAATTTATATATATATATATATATATATATATATATATATATATATATATATATATATATATATATATATATATATATTAACAGCAGTAGTAGCGAAAGGAATGGGCTGCAGGTTGGTCATGGTTCGAACAATAAATAGAAACTGGGGGGATTCCTTGATGGTTGTGGTTTTTGTTGACAACGGAAACAGAAGATGCAGTAGCTCGATTTGCAGAAGGAAAATGGTGTGGTAGTGGTGTTGGTATCATCTAGAACCGAAATAGAAACTTGATTAGAATGTATGCAGTCGTAGGTGATGGTCTAGTGGTGATGTTTGAGTTGAACCAAAATGAATATGAAAATGGTGATTAAATTTCTTGAGTTTCCGTTTTGGGTTGGTTTCATGACTGCAAGAAAATAGAAAGATCGTAGCAGCAGCAATTTTAGTGATGGCGGTGTTGCTGTGATGTTTAAATCGAACAACAAACATAAAATTGGTTAGTGATGATCAAGAAGGGATAGTAATTGGGTTTTGATGATGGTTTACATGATTATCATAGTAGTGGTTGTTTACTATGGTTTGAAGTGGTGATCGAAATTTTTATGAAGAAGAAGATATGGTCTTTTGTTGTGTCGGTGAATTAAGGATTGAAATGGAGCAGAGAAGGCAAGTAGAGGAATGAAGAAAAGGAGAAGAGTGATGATTGATATTCATTCTCCTCTTACTATATGTATTTTATGTATATAATTAGATAGAGGGTAGGTTGATTGAATGAATCACTAGGGAATCAATAATTCTAATTTATCAATTATAATCTACTTTTTACATTGAATTTGAACCGTGTAATATGTGTCGTTATTTATTAATAGTTATTAGTGACTAGTTATAATCCTTGGCAAAAAGTCATAATGGTTGATGTCCTATATATACATGTATGTAAGGTTATGTATGTGGTGTGGTGGAATTGCATCAATAGTATAATCAAAATATTTCCCACTCAATTTGGTTCTTCACATGATCAGTATCCTACTAAGTTTAAATCATAACATAATCTAAGTGGCATCAAGTTTAAACGGTATTTTCCATACGATGATTATTTGTTCAAGTGGTCAAAGTTCAAGGCAATTTCTTGAACATGCATACTGTGTGGTTACAAGTAACAAACATAATGTTAATTACATAATTTACTTTCTATAATGTTTACCAACGAATTAATGAAAGGAGAAGGGAGGTGGGTGTTCTCTATCTAAACCCATCGATATATATACATATATAATATATAATATATAATATTAATGATAGTAATAATAATATTTTGATTAATCATATTATTGAGGATTGAAAAGAAATAGTAACAAACACACTAGCACGCACAGTGAAATTCTCGAATAGTAAAGCCACCAGTTAATATCTATCGACTTCTATTTAAAATTAGGGGTATTATATGGTTTATTGTTTTACAATTTAGTTCTTACAATTAATTCATATAGTATTTCAAATTATATTTCAACTTAATATATATACATATAAATTTAAATGTATATGTATCTATTTATAAGTAGTTGTTCGTAAATCATCGAGAACAGTCGAAGGTCAATTGAATATATGAAACAGTTAAAAAATTTTGAAACTCGACATTACAGACTTTGCTTATCATGTAGGAAACATATAAAGATTAAGTTTAAATTTGGTCGAAAATTTCCGGGTCATCACAGTACCTACCCGTTAAAGAAATTTCGTCCCGAAATTTGATTGAGTTGGTCATGGCTAACAACAAAAATATTTTCATGACGAATATGAGTTGATAAATAGATTTTTATCATCATTGAGTAATATGGATAAAACAATTCGATTATTCGAAGAGTACGAATGAAGCTATCAAAAAGAATGAAATGAGAGAAGTAAAGTTTCGTCATATCTTTTGACGTAGATAGAGTTGATTTTCGGAGTTCAAGGGGTTAAAGAAAATCTTTGAAATCTATAAAATTTGATTCTTCGGGATTTAAGGAAATTAAGGTCTCTATAATTAAATACGGTGATCTGCCTCGATTACTCTATCTGATATTTCCATTATAAATTAAACTCTTTCGTTCCATTATTCTCATCATTCCTATACTTTCTTTCTTAGTTCATACATCCAAAAAATTGTGAAAATGCTTAATCCCGTTCTAATCCTTGATATTTTCCTAATTAACATTTCTGTCATCCTTCTTTTCAATATTTCGCCAGAAAAATCTGTTTACTCCTACTATTACCTTGGGATGATACTATTCTTAATTCTATCGTGTCTTTATATTGCTATTCGTATTAATATCCACGGTTTGTAACCTCCGTGTTGTTATTGGACTTTATATTTTCTCTTATATTTTGAAGCTCTTTGCCTTTTTATTATCTTCTCGACCTCTAGTAAAGCGAGTAACGGTCCAGAATTTGTAAGTATGGAATTTCGAATGAACTTAATGTTCTAAACAAGAAATAACGTAATAGCACAATTTGATTTTTCAAATTACCAGAATCACTGAGAATAGAACTATCAAGAATATACCTTCTTGATATGTTCAGAAGTTAAGTAGAATGAAAGAGTTATGTAACATGGAACATGATGACATTATGATCTGTGAATCATCACGTCCCATTAGAAACTCAGCATGACTTACTGTAATATAATCACATTGATCAAGTGTCATTATATTATACTAACTCATGCTTCAGTTCCCAACACTACATCAAAAACATTCATACTTTAAACTCGAAGATTTCAAAATTTAGAAACTAAAATAGTTTCTTTTATGATATAACACAGATAGCTTGAAGAGATAAATAATTTCAGATGAGAATAGTTATGAATGTATCTTCAGAAATATCGAGGATATTTATAATGAAATATACGATGATATCTTAGAATTTTTAAATATCTAAAATCGGAGGATGATGAAGAATATTGTCCGTAAGGGTTTAGAGTAAGGAGCAAGATATTTGCTAAAAACTTCAACATACACTGAATCATTTGGATTCTTTGAAGGCAGATTTAGTCTTTGTGATTTGTCCACAGCCTCCTTCATGATTTGCTCAATCCATTTTCCAGTTCCAATTTTTCTGAGTTTTGCCAACATACTATTCTTTATCATATAACCTTCGACGGTTAAGGTCGTTTATGGTTGTCTACAGTTTCTACTACTTCATTCAGCTTTCTCAAAATTTGGGGTATTGATTCGTAGACTGGGTGCTTTCCAGAATTTCAGAATGGAAGTTCATAATCCTAAGAGATAAATGTTATATGTATACATATAACTGTTGATGTAGAAACATTGCGAGATTCAAAATACTGATTACTTATTCTCGGTAATTGGTATGGTAATTCTCGTTATAAGATGCTGATGAGTTCATGATAAGACTTCAATAGATAAATATAGTGATTTGTCGGAGAGATTTAAGCCAAGGAGCAATGAGGTTGCTGGTACATCTGCTAGTAATATGGTGGAATATAAAAGGTTCCCCGGTAACAATAAAAAAGTACGCATATATATCAAGGTTATAATATGGTTGTTTCGAATGAAAAATCGAAGTTGACTTGCTGAAGCTGTGACAAAATTGGCTACCTTGAAAAGGAATTGTAAAGTTATTTTATGTAATAATAACGCTAAAGGAATTAGCACAGCTACGTGTTAACGTTTACTCAGTTTTTGAGAGCTTTTCAGGTGCATAACTATATGCATCAGTCTTTTCTTCCGTAGAAGAAGCGCGGTTGGTTCATCCTCTCGACTGAGGTGTTTTCAAGAATCATAAAAGATTCAAACGCAGATGGTAATCGTCAAGATACAAATGAGGTTTAAGATAATATCAAGTGACAAACTTGAAGAAATGTTTAGTTTCATATATTATAATCAATATTTTAATTCATTTTAATTATCCAATGTTAGTAGTCCATAGTTAGTAATTCATTAACTCATATATAGTTAGATATATAATATTCGAATTAATTAATACGTATCGTGACCCGTATACATGTCTCAGACTCGATCAAAACTCAATGTATATATATTATTTAAGAATTAACCTCAACCCTGTATAGCGAACTCGAGCATTACAGCATATAGATTGTCTATGGTTATTCCAAATAATATATATAGATGACGTCAATATGATATGTCAAAACATTGTATACGTGTCCCGATATTTAAAGTGCGTAATATAAATAACAGAAATTTAAATGATAATAAATAAAATTGCGAGAATGAAAATTGCGATAAATAAATTGCGATAAATAAATTACGATAAATAAAATGTAATACGGAATTAACAGTTAGCTAGGAACAGTTAGCTAGGATTTTGTTAGCGTGGATTCTTAACAAAATTTCTCATAGTTAATTTGTTTATTTCTAACAAATTTTATTTTTGTCCAATGTTTTCTTCATTATGCCACTAGTTGGATTCTGGTAATTCAAAATCCAAATATGAAATTGAATGAAAATGGTTATTTTGTGGTGAACGGATTCGTATATCTGTGGATGTAGAAAGGATAGTAAATGACTGTTGAATCAGATTCGAAGAATGTACAGTGTAACCTATTAATGTGAAATCTAAATATTCCTCGGGTATTACCTACCCGTTAAATTATTTTCAATATTAACAGTTTGTACAAAAGAATTTTTAATTACAATCTTTATGAAAACATATATATATATATATATATATATATATATATATATATATATATATAATATATATATATATATATATATATATATATATATATATATATATATATATATATATATATATATATATATATATATATATATATATATATATATATATATATTTCTGATGTAATCATGGATTTAATGAGTCAATATGATATTAAACTCATTTTGTTTTACCGTTAGAACAAGAAAATATAATCTCTAAAATATTTGAGATTAAATAATCGCTATGTTGAACGAAGATAAATGATGTAGAACGATTCGTAGAACGATGATTATGCTCGAGGTACATATTGAGTTATTGAGGCATGTGATGTTGAAAATTGGGTTGTTGGAGGTACTGTTGGTGCAGGTGATGTTGCTGAAGCTGGTACGTTTTGCACCATATTGTCCAATTTGATTACTCGAGCGCGAAGCTCGTTGACTTCTTCCATTACTCCAGGATGATTGTCGGTCAAAACGAGCGGATGAATAAGATCCAGAATTTGAGATAGTATATAATCATGACGAGATACTCTGGAAATGAGAGAGAAAATGGTATTACGGACAGGTTCTCCGGTAAGTGCTTCAGGTTCTTCGCCAAGAGGGCAATATGGTGGATGGAAGGGATCACCTTCTTCTTGTTTTTAATGATTAAGTAGGCTACGAACCCATCATATGAATTCGGAATGGCTGATTGGTTGATACATTCTGGTGACGCTGCTTCCGGAGCTTAGGTGAACATCCATGTCGGAATAGCTGTCGGGTTCCGAAGAACTTGAACTAGTGATGAGTTCCATTTCATACGATTGAGTAAAGGATTATTCGATAGGAAATGATTTTTGGTTATCGGATGGTATCCTAACTACATAGAATATCTATATATATAGAACATAAGATTTTGTAGTTTATGGAGGAATTTACGGAATATGTCAGGCAAAGTTTACAGTAACAGATACGCTAAGATATAAATTTTGTCTATACACTATTCATGCAATCAATGCAGTAAGATGTGTCTAGACTAAGAATGATAAGCAAGTGATTTCCGATAAGAAATGATAAGCAAAAACTTTTGACATGCAACTAAGGTCGAAGTCCAGACTCACTAATGCATCTTAACAACTATCAGTTAGACACACCAATGCAAGAGCTGGTTCGCTAAGACCACTGCTCTGATACCAACTGAAAGGTCCTGTTCATACCGATTATAAATGATTCACAATAGTTGATTTCATTGCGAGGTATTTGACCTCTATATGATACATTTTACAAACAATGCATTCGTTTTTAAAACACAAACTTTCATTACATCGAAAGTTGACGGCATGCATACCATTTGATAATATATCCAACTACAATTGACTTAATAATAATCTTGATGAACTCAACGACTCGAATGCAACGTCTTTTGAAATATGTCATGAATAACTCCAAGTAATATTTCTAAAATGAGCAAATGCACAGCGAAAGATTTCTTTCATACCTGAGAATAAACATGCTTTAAAGTGTAAACTAAAAGGTTGCTGAGTTCATTAGTTTATCATAATCGATCATTTTCATCATTTTAATAGACCACAAGATTTCAATTTTTCCATAAATATACATCTCATATCAGGCATTTCGCAAACTGCATAGAGATAAAAATATCATTCATATGGTGAACACCTGGTAACCGACATTAACAAGATGCATATAAAATATACCCAAAACAGAATCCTCTCGTCTGTATAATAATAATTCGAAGCACTAAAGCATCCGTACCTCGGATGGGGTTTGTTAGGCCCATAGATCTATCTTTAGGATTCGCGTCAATTAGGGGTACTGTTCCCTAATTCTTAAACTACAGCTAAAAGGGGCATATTCGATTTAGATAATCCAACCATAGAATGTAGTTTTGATTACTTGTGTCTATTTCATAAAACATTTATAAAACCAGTACATGTATTCTCAGTCCCAAAAATATATATTGCAAAAGCATTTAAAAAAGGAGCAAATGAAACTCACAATACGATATTTTGTAGTAAAAATATGCATACGACGGAACTGAACAATGCAAGATTGGCCTCAGATTCACGAACCTATATCAATTGTATATCTATTAAAACATATAATGGAAATCACATAATTTTATTTCTTAATTATATATTATATATATTTATAGTTATATAGAATTTATACTAATTTTTGTTATTTAAAAATATATACCTTATTTATATATATTATATCTTAAATTATGGTATGTATACTTATATTTAAAATACTTAATATCTATACATTTGGTTATTTTAATATATATCTATATATATATATATATATATATATATATATATATATATATATATATATATATATATATATATATATATATATATATATATATATATATATGATTAGTATTATTTTCAAAATCAGTAGTTTGTTATATATAAAAAATGATAATATGTTTGATATATATAGTTATATGAAACATTAATATAATTATAGTATATGTATTAGGTATATTTTAATATATAAAATATTTATTTTCTAATAATGATATTTTTGATAATAAAATGATAATAATAATAATGAATTATACGAAATTTTTAATAATGATTGTCGTAATAATAAAATAAAAAGGTTATATTATTTTTACAATAAAAATACTAATTTTGATAAAAATTTCTTAATACTAATAATACTTAATAATAATACTTGTTAGTAAATATACTAATGTTATTAATAGTAATAATAATAATAATGATAATAATAATTATTCAAATGATAGTAATAATAATATTAATGATAATAATAATAAAATGTAGTATTTTTATAATAATAATAATAATAATAATAATAATAATAATAATAATAATAATAATAATAATAATAAATATAATAATAATAATCCTAATAATAATAATCATATTAATAAAAGTAGTAATAATGATAATAATAATAATAATAATAATAATAATAATAATAATAATAATAATAATAATAATAATAATAATAATAATAATAATAATAATAATAATAATAATAATAATAATAATAAAAATGTACAACCTTTGAAGAAAGGAGCATTAAAAATAAAACGTCACTGCCCGGGCTCGAACCCTCGACCTCTTGTTAACACAACACCTCCCTTAACCATTCCTCTATTTATACTTTCCTATTATAAATCGTGTCCCATATTTATCTAACTATTTTCTACTCGTCCCAATATAATCATGGTCCAACAACAACAAAAAAATCACAGCCCAATAACCGATTAGAGAGCCCAACTTGTATTAATTGATTTAAATCCGATGGGTGTGTGTCTCATGGTGTCGTCCAGTCCTAAAAAAATATAGCAGTGACAATCAATCGATCTAAGGCTTTGTTCATTAATCGATCAATCAGAAAGGGAAAGAGAGAAAAAACTAACTGTAACAACTACCAAATCAAAGGAGCAAGGTGAATTTCAATTGGTGTCTATTTCAAATCAGGCAGAAATCAATAAACACAAGGTAAGTAATTACAGGGTTTCATCGATTATCATCATCATCGATTATTTTTATCATCGAGTAATCAACAGAAAATAGAAATAGTAATTGGTGTTCTTTGTGATCTTTGAATGAAATAAGGAGTAGTTGCAGTAGATTCACAAGTGGTGGAGATGGTAATTGATTGAGAGGCTTGATTGATCCGTAAACAGATCACAACTAGAGCAACAATTTAGCGAAAAAGGAGTGTTTAACAGCCTGGTTCGATCTCTTTCCTTTTTATTTATTTATTTAATTATTTATTTTTATAAAAGAAAATTGATTATCAACAGCAGTACAAATGGGTTCTTTGGATTTCGATTAAGGCTTGAGAGAAAGTAAAAAAAAATATATTAACAGCAGTAGTAGCGAAAGGAATGGGCTGCAGGTTGGTCATGGTTCGAACAATAAACAGAAACTGGGGGGATTCGTTGATGGTTGTGGTTTTTGTTGACAACAGAAACAGAAGATGTAGTAGCTCGATTTGCAGTAGGAAAATGGTGTTGTAATGGTGTTGGTATCATCTTGAACCGAAATAGAAACTTGATCAGAATGTATGCAGTCGTAGGTGATGGTCTAGTGGTGATGTATGAGTTGAACCAAAACGAATATGAAAGATGGTGATTGAATTTCTTGAGTTTTCGTTTTGGGTTGGTTTCATGACTGCAAGAAAACAGAAATATCATAGCAGCAGCAATTTCAGTGATGGTGGTGTTGCTGTGATGTTTAAACCGAACAACAAACATAAAATTGGTTAGTGATGATCAAGAAGGGATAGTAATTGGGTTTTGATGATGGTTTACATGATTATCATAGTAGTGGTTGTTTGCTATGGTTTGAAGTGGTGATCGAAATTTTTATGAAGAAGAAGATGTGGTCTTTTGTTGTGTCAGTGAATTAAGGAGTGAAATGAAGCAGAGAAGGCAAGTAGAG
The DNA here is from genome assembly GCF_046630445.1 of Rutidosis leptorrhynchoides. Lineage (NCBI taxonomy): Eukaryota > Viridiplantae > Streptophyta > Magnoliopsida > Asterales > Asteraceae > Rutidosis > Rutidosis leptorrhynchoides. The sequence continues at coordinate 328,091,629 of NC_092333.1, read as the reverse complement.
GAATGAGGAAAAGGAGAAGAGTGATGATTGATATTCATTCTCCTCTTAGTATATGTATTTTATGTATATAATTAGATAGAGGGTAGGTTGATTAAATGAATCACTAGGGAATCAATAATTCCAATTTATCAATCATGCACATTTATAATCTACTTTTCACATTGAATTAGAACTGTGTAATATGTGTCGTTATTTATTAATAGTTATTAGTGACTAGTTATAATCCTTGGCAAAAAGTCATAATGGTTGTTGTCCTATATATACATGTATATATGGTTATGTATGTGGTGTGGTGGAATTGCATCAATAGTATAATCAAAATATTTCCCACTCAATTTGGTTCTTCACATGATCAGTATCCTACTAAGTTTAAATCATAACATAATCAAAGTGGCATCAAGTTTAAACGATATTTTGCATACGATGATTATTTGTTCAAGTGGTCAAAGTTCAAGGAAATTTCTTGAACATGCATACTGTGTGGTTACAAGTAACAAACATATTGTTAATTACATAATTTACTTTCTACAATGTTTACCAACGAATTAATGAAAGGAGAAGGGAGGTGGGTGTTCTCTATCTAAACCCATCGATATATATACATATATAATATATAATATATAATATATAATAATTATAATATTAATGATAGTAATAATAATATTTTGATTAATCATATTATTGAGGATTGAAAAGAAATAGTAACAAACACACTAGCACGCACGGTGAAATTCTCGAATAGTAAAGCCACCAGTTAATATCTATCGACTTCTATTTAAAATCAGGGGTATTATATGGTTTATTGTTTTACAATTTAGTTCTTACAATTAATTCATATATTATTTCAAATTATATTTCAACTTAATATATATACATATATATTTAAATGTATATGTATCTATTTAAAAGTAGTTATTCGTGAATCGTCGAGAACAGTCGAAGGTCAATTGAATATATGAAACAGTTAAAAAATTTTGAAACTCGACATTACAGACTTTTCTTATCGTGTAGGAAACATATAAAGATTAAGTTTAAATTTGGTCGAAAATTTCCGGGTCGTCACACTTTAGCCGAGGGATGGAAGGAGATCAATCAATGGTTTGACCATGATTAAAGATTTAGAGTGTGTTGGAATGTGTAAGTAGATGAGGTCCATCAGAGTTGGTGGAAACAAAAAGTTAAAAATCTGAATCAGGTCAATAAGCTAGCACTCGATCAAAAGTTTGTTTGGAGCAAAATTTTGTTAGGGAAAACGCACCAAGAGGTATGCCAAGAGAAAGATATTGAGTTGGGGTTATTTCAAGGAAATAAATTGTTTTGTGATCAAGTGTGAAGGAGGAGTTGATTACATGGCATGTCCTAGTCACTTCAAAACTCTACCTTACTTCGAGATCATGCAACTTTCTAAGCTGAGGATGCTGAACGCTGAAGATAGTGATCTGTGTAGGTGGTTTCAAAGGAAACTCAAGGTTGAGTATAAGACAGGTAAATGGGATATCTTCAAGTCCATAGCCGCCAGGTTCTCTATGCACCCTACAAAGCAAAATTCAAAAGGTGGACCATTGCGTGTTGTGAATTTCGGCCCAACCAAGTGTAGTGACCCGAACTTTTGCATGTTTATATATATATTAAATGAAATTGTTATTTACATGATTAAGTGTTTCCAACATGTTAAGCAACTAAACTTGTTAAGACTTGATTAATTGAAATAGGTTTCATATAGACAATTGACCACCCAAGTTGACCGGTGATTCACGAACGTTAAAACTTGTAAAAACTATACGATGACATATATATGGTTATATATATAGTTAACATGATTTTATTATAAGTATGTATCTCATTAGGTATTTTAACAATGAGTTATATACATATAAATGAGACTATTAATTTAAGAAACTCGAAAACGATATATATATATATAGATTATCGTTATAACAACGTCTTACTAGGTACATATGAATCATATTAAGATATTGATACACTTGGTTAATTATGTTAAATTATAAGTAAAGATATTATTAAGTGTATGAACAATGAAATACTTATGTAAAAATAAGACTACTAACTTAATGATTTCGAAACGAGACATACATGTAACGATTATCGTTGTAACGACATTTAACTGTATATATATCATACTAAGATATATTATATATCATAATATCATGATAATATAACAATTTAACATCTCATTTGTTATAATAAACAATGGGTTAACAACATTCAACAAGATCGTTAACCTAAAGGTTTCAAAACAACATTTACATGTAACGACTAACGATGACTTAACGACTCAGTTAAAATGTATATACATGTAGTGTTTTAATATGTATTCATACACTTTTGATAGACTTCAAGACACTTATCAAAATACTTCTACATAACAAAAATTCTTACAATTACATCCTCGTTCAGTTTCATCAACAATTCTACTCGTATGCACCCGTATTCGTACTCGTACAATACACAGCTTTTAGATGTATGTACTATTGGTATATACACTCCAATGATCAGCTCTTAGCAGCCCATGTGAGTCACCTAACACATGTGGGAACCATCATTTGGAAACTAGCATGAAATATCTCATAAAATTACAAAAATATGAGTAATCATTCATGACTTATTTACATGAAAACAAAATTACATATCCGTTATATCTAATCCATACACCAACGACCAAAAACACCTACAAACACTTTCATTCTTCAATTTTCTTCATCTAATTGATCTCTCTTAAGTTCTATCTTCAATTTCTAAGTGTTCTTCATAAATTCCAAAAGTTCTAGTTTCATAAAATCAAGAATACTTCCAAGATTGCAAGTTTACTTCCAAGTTTTCTAAATCCATTCCAAGTAATCATTCAAGATCAAGAAACCTTTGTTACTTACAGTAGGTTATCTTTCTAATACAAGGTAATAATCATATTCAGACTTTAATTCAATTTCAATAACTATAACAATCTTATTTCGAGTGGAAATCTTACTTGAAATTGTTTTCGTGTCATGATTCTGCTTCAAGAACTTTCAAGCCATCCAAGGATCCTTTGAAGCTAGATCTATTTTTTTCATTTCCAGTAGGTTTATCCAAGGAACTTGAGGTAGTAATGATGTTCATAACATCATTCGATTCATACATATAAAGCTATCTTATTCGAAGGTTTAAACTTGTAATCACTAGAACATAGTTTAGTTAATTCTAAACTTGTTCGCAAATAAAAGTTAATCCTTCTAACTTGACTTTTAAAATCAACTAAATACATGTTCTATATCTATATGATATGCTAACTTAATGATTTAAAACCAGGAAACATGAAAAACACCGTAAAACCGGATTTACGCCGTCGTAGTAACACCGCGGGCTGTTTTGGGTTAGTTAATTAAAAACTATGATAAACTTTGATTTAAAAGTTGTTATTCTGGGAAAATGATTTTTATTATGAACATGAAACTATATCCAAAAATTATGGTTAAACTCAAAGTGGAAGTATGTTTTCTAAAATGGTCATCTAGACGTCGTTCTTTCGACTGAAATGACTACCTTTACAAAAACGACTTGTAACTTATTTTTCCGACTAGAAACCTATACTTTTTCTGTTTAGATTCATAAAATATAGTTCAATATGAAACCATAGTAATTTGATTCACTCAAACCGGATTTAAAATGAAGAAGTTATGGGTAAAACAAGATTGGATAATTTTTCTCATTTTAGCTACGTGAAAATTGGTAACAAATCTATTCCAACCATAACTTAATCAACTTGTATTGTATATTATGTAATCTTGAGATACCATAGACACGTATACAATGTTTCGACCTATCATGTCGACACATCTATATATATTTCGGAACAACCATAGACAATCTATATGTGAATGTTGGAGTTATCTATACAGGGTTGAGGTTGATTCCAAAATATATATAGTTTGAGTTGTGATCAATACTGAGATACGTATACACTGGGTCGTTGATTGATTCAAGATAATATTTATCGATTTATTTCTGTACATCTAACTGTGGACAACTAGTTGTAGGTTACTAACGAGGACAACTGACTTAATAAACTTAAAATATCAAAATATATTAAAAGTGTTGTAAATATATTTTGAACATACTTTGATATATATGTATATATGGTTATAGGTTCGTGAATCAACCAGTGGCCAAGTCTTACTTCCCGACGAAGTAAAAATCTGTGAAAGTGAGTTATAGTCCCACTTTTAAAATCTAATATTTTTGGGATGAGAATACATGCAGGTTTTATAAATGATTTACAAAATAGACACAAGTACGTGAAACTACATTCTATGGTTGAATTATCGAAATCGAATATGCCCCTTTTTATTAAGTCTGGTAATCTAAGAATTAGGGAACAGACACCCTAATTGACGCGAATCCTAAAGATAGATCTATTGGGCCTAACAAACCCCATCCAAAGTACCGGATGCTTTAGTACTTCGAAATTTATATCATGTCCGAAGGAGGATCCCGGAATGATGGGGATATTCTTATATATGCATCTTGTTAATGTCGATTACCAGGTGTTCACCATATGAATGATTTTTATCTCTATGTATGGGATGTGTATTGAAATATGAAATCTTGTGGTCTATTGTTACGATTTGATATATATAGGTTAAACCTATAACTCACCAACATTTTTATTGACGTTTAAAGCATGTTTATTCTCAGGTGAATACTAAGAGCTTCCGCTGTTGCATACTAAAATAAGGACAAGATTTGGAGTCCATGTTTGTATGATATTGTGTAAAAACTGCATTCAAGAAACTGATTTCGATGTAACATATTTGTATTGTAAACCATTATGTAATGGTCGTGTGTAAATAGGATATTTTAGATTATCATTATTTGATAATCTACGTAAAGCTTTTTAAACCTTTATTTATGAAATAAAGGTTATGGTTTGTTTTAAAAATGAATGCAGTCTTTGAAAAATGTCTCATATAGAGGTCAAAACCTCGCAACGAAATCAATTAATATGGAACGTTTTTAATCAATAAGAACGGGACATTTCACCAAGTATATGAAATGATCTCCCTTGATGCCAATACCCCAGGATATCTGCAGGAACTTCGGGTGGTGGTTTTATAATGAATTGTCAGAGGAAGCAGTTATCCTTACTGCTGTGGAGAAGGAAGATGGAAGCATACAGTTTGACAATGTTGGGATCTTGGATCCTATGTGGCTACGGAACTTGTCGAGATTTGATGTGGACGTTCTCCATCGCCATAACATTACATTCATAGAAGATAAAAGGGAAGAGGCGATGAGGTATCAGCGGGTGATTGATGTGTACCATGCCTACCTTGAAGGTATTTCGTATGCCCGAGAGACATATTAAATTAATGTGGCTAATGTGGTATGATCCAAGCCGGGTCATACCCAATAACAAGCTTACCAACACTTTATATGTATTTATTTTAACGGTTGGATTGTTAAATAAATACGCGACACTTGAACTTTAGAAAAATCGATTTTCTAAATAATAATCACTTGAGATAAATTATTTGGATAATTTATATATGATGTGGATTTAATTATTTATAGGTTTAAATAATTATGTTATGTTATATTTTATAAAATGGTTTATAAAATTATTGCAAGTAACAAATACATGTTTATTTTATACAAGTTTTATAAAATTATTACAAGTTTTATAAAATCATTCTTGTTATAAAATAATGGATGGTGGGCAGATTTTGGAGCCCCAAGAAAGTCTATCCCATGCTTATTCTTGTTGCTTTCCATAACACAATTCCACATATACATGTCCTTTGACTAGTAGCAAGACATACATGCAATTGTACATCAAATTTCTGCACAAAACTCTCCTAAAACCCAGCTGAATTTTGTGGCCTTTTGGGAGGAAGAAAGGGTTCTTCATTTGGTTATTGCAAGCTCAATTCAAGTGTTATTAAATCCTAACCAAAGGCTAGGTGTTGGTGCAAAAGCTTGGGGTATTTCTCCTTGAGGTTTCATCACTTTGAAGCTCCATTCTTCATCATCTTCTTTTGAACTAACCCTCAACTAGCTTGAGGAGGTATAAACTCTAAACCCACTCTTAGTTTGTAAGTATGTTTAACAACTTGATCCTTATTGGGATTTAACTTTAATTGGTTAAAGATTTACAAGTTTCAAAATGGTAATCTACATGCTTCCGCTTTCTTAATTCTTAAAATGGTTTAAGTATATTTTGAACTTGTTAAAATCCCAACAATGGTATCTAGAGCCGAATTTGATGGAATATGCTTCGAGATGATTTATTAAACCCACTATAATTTTGCATTCTATGAACATGCATGAAGTAGAATGTAAAATTTTCGGTTTTGGGTGGTTTGTCATTTTGGCCAAAATCACTTGTGATTCTGCATTCTGTATTGTCAATCACTTGTGATTCTGTACTGCCAATCACTTGTGATTCTGTACTGCCGATCACTTGTGATTCTGTACTGCCAATCACTTGTGATTCTGTACTGCCGATCACTTGTGATTCTGTACTGCCAATCACTTGTGATTCTGTACTGCCAATCGCTTGTGATTCTGTACTGCCAATCACTTGTGATTCTGTATTGCCTATCTCTTATGTAGTTAAAGTTCACAATCTAAGCCTTGACCTTATGTTTGGTTGCATGCATGGTTGATTGATATTTATTCAATTGGTTTGTAATAATATTTATTCATTTGGCATGTAATAATTCATTTGGTTATGTAATTTATTTTATATTTGGTATGTAAAATAGATTAGGTTGTAATTTCATTTTTTAGACAAAATGTATTAGGATATATTTTGTAAAATGATGAAGAATGATGAAGACTTGAAGAACACATGAAGAAGCATTTGGATGCAAGGTTAAGTGGGAGATTTGAAATCCCCTACTTTGTGTAATTACCCCTTACCCGGTGGCATTTTGTTTTCGGCTAAACAAAATGCTTACCAAAAGGCTTGATTGTGAACATGTTGTTTTGCATGCTTGGTTGTTTTGTATGATTATGTGGATTGTATGTTTGTATGCTACAAGTTAATCACACAAGTCGACAACTAGAAAATGGCAATTTAATTGGTTAAATTATAACATTATTAACGACATGCAAAACGTCAATTTAAATGGTTAAATTAAAAATGGCTAAAAGGACATTAATAATCGATTATTAAGAACATGATAAGGATCATATATATATAAAATGGTTTATATCAAGTAATTGGCTAAAATTACAAGACTTGAAAATGGATTTCAAATGAACCATACACTAAATGCATGTTGTGAAATGTCCCGTTCTTATTGATTAAAAACGTTCCATATTAATTGATTTCGTTGCGAGGTTTTGACCTCTATATGAGACGTTTTTCAAAGACTGCATTCATTTTTAAAACAAACCATAACCTTTATTTCATAAATAAAGGTTTAAAAAGCTTTACGTAGATTATCAAATAATGATAATCTAAAATATCCTGTTTACACACGACTATTACATAATGGTTTACAATACAAATATGTTACATCGAAATCAGTTTCTTGAATGCAGTTTTTACACAATATCATACAAACATGGACTCCAAATCTTGTCCTTATTTTAGTATGCAACAGCGGAAGCTCTTAATATTCACCTGAGAATAAACATGCTTTAAACGTCAACAAAAATGTTGGTGAGTTATAGGTTTAACCTATATATATCAAATCGTAACAATAGACCACAAGATTTCATATTTCAATACACATCCCATACATAGAGATAAAAATCATTCATATGGTGAACACCTGGTAACCGACAATAACAAGATGCATATATAAGAATATCCCCATCATTCCGGGACACCCTTCGGATATGATATAAATTTTGAAGTACTAAAGCATCCGGTACTTTGGATGGGGTTTGTTAGGCCCAATAGATCTATCTTTAGGATTCGCGTCAATTAGGGTGTCTGTTCCCTAATTCTTAGATTACCAGACTTAATAAAAAGGGGCATATTCGATTTCGATAATTCAACCATAGAATGTAGTTTCACGTACTTGTGTCTATTTTGTAAATCATTTATAAAACCTGCATGTATTCTCATCCCAAAAATATTAGATTTTAAAAGTGGGACTATAACTCACTTTCACAGATTTTTACTTCGTCGGGAAGTAAGACTTGGCCACTGTTGATTCACGAACCTATAACAATATATACATATATATTAAAGTATGTTCAAAATATATTTACAACACTTTTAATATATTTTGATGTTTTAAGTTTATTAAGTCAGCTGTCCTCGTTAGTAACCTATAACTAGTTGTCCACAGTTAGATGTACAGAAATAAATCGATAAATATTATCTTGAATCAATCCACGACCCAGTGTATACGTATCTCAGTATTGATCACAACTCAAACTATATATATTTTGGAATCAACCTCAACCCTGTATAGCTAACTCCAACATTCACATATAGAGTGTCTATGGTTGTTCCGAAATATATATAGATGTGACGACATGATAGGTCGAAACATTGTATACGTGTCTATGGTATCTCAAGATTACATAATATACAATACAAGTTGATTAAGTTATGGTTGGAATAGATTTGTTACCAATTTTCACGTAGCTAAAATGAGAAAAATTATCCAATCTTGTTTTACCCATAACTTCTTCATTTTAAATCCGTTTTGAGTGAATCAAATTGCTATGGTTTCATATTGAACTCTATTTTATGAATCTAAACAGAAAAATTATAGGTTTATAGTCGGAAAAATAAGTTACAAGTCATTTTTGTAAAGGTAGTCATTTCAGTCGAAAGAACGACGTCTAGATGACCATTTTAGAAAACATACTTCCACTTTGAGTTTAACCATAATTTTTGGATATAGTTTCATGTTCATAATAAAAATCATTTTCTCAGAATAACAACTTTTAAATCAAAGTTTATCATAGTTTTTAATTAACTAACCCAAAACAGCCCGCGGTGTTACTACGACGGCGTAAATCCGGTTTTACGGTGTTTTTCGTGTTTCCAGGTTTTAAATCATTAAGTTAGCATATCATATAGATATAGAACATGTGTTTAGTTGATTTTAAAAGTCAAGTTAGAAGGATTAACTTTTGTTTGCGAACAAGTTTAGAATTAACTAAACTATGTTCTAGTGATTACAAGTTTAAACCTTCGAATAAGATAGCTTTATATGTATGAATTGAATGATGTTATGAACATCATTACTACCTTAATTTCCTTGGATAAACCTACTGGAAAAGAGAAAAATGGATCTAGCTTCAACGGATCCTTAGATGGCTCGAAGTTCTTGAAGCAGAATCATGACACAAAAACAAGTTCAAGTAAGATCATCACTTGAAATAAGATTGTTATAGTTATAGAAATTGAACCAAAGTTTGAATATGATTATTACCTTATATTAGAATGATAACCTACTGTAAGAAACAAAGATTTCTTGAGGTTGGATGATCACCTTACAAGATTGGAAGTGAGCTAGCAAACTTGAAAGTATTCTTGATTTTATGAAACTAGAACTTTTGGAATTTATGAAGAACACTTAGAACTTGAAGATAGAACTTGAGAGAGATCAATTAGATGAAGAAAATTGAAGAATGAAAGTGTTTGTAGGTGTTTTTGGTCGTTGGTGTATGGATTAGATATAAAGGATATGTAATTTTGTTTTCATGTAAATAAGTCATGAATGATTACTCATATTTTTGTAATTTTATGAGATATTTCATGCTAGTTGCCAAATGATGGTTCCCACATGTGTTAGGTGACTCACATGGGCTGCTAAGAGCTGATCATTGGAGTGTATATACCAATAGTACATACATCTAAAAGCTGTGTATTGTACGAGTACGAATACGGGTGCATACGAGTAGAATTGTTGATGAAACTGAACGAGGATGTAATTGTAAGCATTTTTGTTAAGTAGAAGTATTTTGATAAGTGTATTGAAGTCTTTCAAAAGTGTATAAATACATATTAAAACACTACATGTATATACATTTTAACTGAGTCGTTAAGTCATCGTTAGTCGTTACATGTAAGTGTTGTTTTGAAACCTTTAGGTTAACGATCTTGTTAAATGTTGTTAACCCAATGTTTATAATATCAAATGAGATTTTAAATTATTATATTATCATGATATTATCATGTATGAATATCTCTTAATATGATATATATACATTAAATGTCTTTACAACGATAATCGTTACATATATGTCTCGTTTAAAAATCATTAAGTTAGTAGTCTTGTTTTTACATATGTAGTTCATTGTTAATATACTTTATGATATGTTTTCTTATCATAGTATCATGTTAACTATATATATATATATCCATATATATGTCATCATATAGTTTTTACAAGTTTTAACGTTCGTGAATCACCGATCAACTTGGGTGGTCAATTGTCTATATGAAACATATTTCAATTAATCAAGTCTTAACAAGTTTGATTGCTTAATATGTTGGAAACATTTAATCATGTAAATATCAATCTCAATTAATATATATAAACATGGAAAAGTTCGGGTCACTACAGTACCTACCCGTTAAATAAATTTCGTCCCGAAATTTTAAGCTGTTGAAGGTGTTGACGAATCTTCTGGAAAGAGATGCGGGTATTTCTTCTTCATCTGATCTTCACGCTCCCAGGTGAACTCAGGTCCTCTACGAGCATTCCATCGAACCTTAACAATTGGTATCTTGTTTTGCTTAAGTCTTTTAACCTCACGATCCATTATTTCGACGGGTTCTTCGATGAATTGAAGTTTTTCGTTGATTTGGATTTCATCTAACGGAATAGTGAGATCTTCTTTAGCAAAACATTTCTTCAAATTCGAGATGTGGAAAGTGTTATGTACAGCCGCGAGTTGTTGAGGTAACTCAAGTCGGTAAGCTACTGGTCCGACACGATCAATAATCTTGAATGGTCCAATATACCTTGGATTTAATTTCCCTCGTTTACCAAATCGAACAATGCCTTTCCAAGGTGAAACTTTAAGCATGACCATCTCTCCAATTTCAAATTCTATATCTTTTCTTTTAATGTCAGCGTAGCTCTTTTGTCGACTTTGGGCGGTTTTCAACCGTTGTTGAATTTGGATGATCTTCTCGGTAGTTTCTTGTATAATCTCTGGACCCGTAATCTGTCTATCCCCCACTTCACTCCAACAAATCGGAGACCTACACTTTCTACCATAAAGTGCTTCAAACGGCGCCATCTCAATGCTTGAATGGTAGCTGTTGTTGTAGGAAAATTCTGCTAATGGTAGATGTCGATCCCAACTGTTTCCGAAATCAATAACACATGCTCGTAGCATGTCTTCAAGCGTTTGTATCGTCCTTTCGCTCTGCCCATCAGTTTGTGGATGATAGGCAGTACTCATGTCTAGACGAGTTCCTAATGCTTGCTGTAATGTCTGCCAGAATCTTGAAATAAATCTGCCATCCCTATCAGAGATAATAGAGATTGGTATTCCATGTCTGGAGACGACTTCCTTCAAATACAGTCGTGCTAACTTCTCCATCTTGTCATCTTCTCTTATTGGTAGGAAGTGTGCTGATTTGGTGAGACGATCAACTATTACCCAAATAGTATCAAAACCACTTGCAGTCCTTGGCAATTTAGTGATGAAATCCATGGTAATGTTTTCCCATTTCCATTCCGGGATTTCGGGTTGTTGAAGTAGACCTGATGGCTTCTGATGCTCAGCTTTGACCTTAGAACACGTCAAACATTCTCCTACGTATTTAGCAACATCGGCTTTCATACCCGGCCACCAAAAATGTTTCTTGAGATCCTTGTACATCTTCCCCGTTCCAGGATGTATTGAGTATCTGGTTTTATGAGCTTCTCTAAGTACCATTTCTCTCATATCTCCAAATTTTGGTACCCAAATCCTTTCAGCCCTATACCGGGTTCCGTCTTCCTGAATATTAAGATGCTTCTCCGATCCTTTGGGTATTTCATCCTTTAAATTTCCCTCTTTTAAAACTCCTTGTTGCGCCTCCTTTATTTGAGTAGTAAGGTTATTATGAATCATTATATTCATAGATTTTACTCGAATGGGTTCTCTGTCCTTCCTGCTCAAGGCATCGGCTACCACATTTGCCTTCCCCGGGTGGTAACGAATCTCAAAGTCGTAATCATTCAATAATTCAATCCACCTACGCTGCCTCATATTCAGTTGTTTCTGATTAAATATGTGTTGAAGGCTTTTGTGGTCGGTATATATAATACTTTTGACCCCATATAAGTAGTGCCTCCAAGTCTTTAATGCAAAAACAACCGCGCCTAATTCCAAATCATGCGTCGTATAATTTTGCTCGTGAATCTTCAATTGTCTAGACGCATAAGCAATCACCTTCGTTCGTTGCATTAATACACAACCGAGACCTTGCTTTGATGCGTCACAATAAATCACAAAATCATCATTCCCTTCAGGCAATGACAATATAGGTGCCGTAGTTAGCTTTTTCTTCAATAACTGAAACGCTTTCTCTTGTTCATCCTTCCATTCAAATTTCTTCCCTTTATGCGTTAATGCAGTCAAGGGTTTTGCTATTCTGGAAAAGTCTTGGATGAACCTTCTGTAGTAACCAGCTAGTCCTAAAAACTGGCGTATGTGTTTCGGAGTTTTCGGGGTTTCCCACTTTTCAACAGTTTCTATCTTTGCCGGATCCACCTTAATACCTTCTTTGTTCACTATGTGACCGAGGAATTGAACTTCTTCCAACCAAAATGCACACTTTGAAAACTTAGCGTACAATTCTTCCTTCCTCAATACTTCTAACACCTTTCTCAAATGTTCACCGTGTTCTTGGTCATTCTTTGAGTAAATAAGTATGTCATCAATGAAAACAATGACAAACTTGTCAAGGTATGGTCCACACACTCGGTTCATAAGGTCCATGAACATAGCTGGTGCATTAGTTAAACCAAACGGCATGACCATAAACTCGTAATGACCGTAACGTGTTCTGAAAGCAGTCTTTGGAATATCATCTTCTTTCACCCGCATTTGATGATACCCGAAACGTAAGTCAATCTTTGAATAAACAGACGAGCCTTGTAGTTGATCAAATAAGTCATCGATTCTCGGTAGTGGGTAGCGGTTCTTGATGGTAAGTTTGTTCAACTCTCGGTAGTCGATACACAACCTGAATGTACCATCTTTCTTCTTGACAAACAAAACAGGAGCTCCCCACGGTGATGTGCTTGGTCGAATGAAACCACGCTCTAAAAGTTCTTGTAATTGGCTTTGTAGTTCTTTCATCTCGCTAGGTGCGAGTCTGTAAGGAGCACGAGCTATTGGTGCAGCTCCTGGTACAAGATCTATTTGAAATTCAACGGATCGATGTGGGGGTAATCCCGGTAATTCTTTCGGAAATACATCAGGAAATTCTTTTGCGACGGGAACATCATTGATGCTCTTTTCTTCAGTTTGTACTTTCTCGACGTGTGCTAGAACAGCATAGCAACCTTTTCTTATTAGTTTTTGTGCCTTCAAATTACTAATAAGATGTAGCTTCGTGTTGCCCTTTTCTCCGTACACCATTAAGGGTTTTCCTTTTTCTCGTATAATGCGAATTGCATTTTTGTAACAAACGATCTCCGCTTTCACTTCTTTCAACCAGTCCATACCGATTATCACATCAAAACTCCCTAACTCTACTGGTATCAAATCAATCTTAAATGTTTCACTAACCAGTTTAATTTCTCGATTCCGACATATATTATCTGCTGAAATTAATTTACCATTTGCTAATTCGAGTAAAAATTTACTATCCAAAGGCGTCAATGGACAACTTAATTTAGCACAAAAATCTCTACTCATATAGCTTCTATCCGCACCCGAATCAAATAAAACGTAAGCAGATTTATTGTCAATAAGAAACGTACCCGTAACAAGCTCCGGGTCTTCCTGTGCCTCTACCGCATTAATATTGAAAACTCTTCCACGGCCTTGTCCATTCGTGTTCTCCTGGTTCGGGTAATTTCTAATAATGTGGCCTGGTTTTCCACATTTATAACAAACTACATTGGCATAACTTGCTCCGACACTACTTGCTCCGCCATTACTCGTTCCGACACCATTTGTTCCTTTCGTTCTATTAACCCCTGGTCCGTAGACCTCACACTTCACCGCGCTATGACCATTTCTTTTACACTTGTTGCAAAATTTGGTGCAGAACCCCGAGTGATTCTTTTCACACCTTTGGCATAGCTGCTTCTGATTGTTGTTGTTGTTTCGGTTATTATTGTTGTTGGGATGATTGTTGTAGTTGATGTTGTTGTTGTTGTTGTTGTTGTTGTTGTTGTTGGGCCGTTTGTTGTAGTTGCGATTGATGTTGCGATTGTTGGGATAATTGTTGCGATTATTGTTGTAATTGCTGTTGTTGTTGTATTGGTGATTCTTATCACCGTTTTCCTCCCACTTTCTTTTGACTTGCTTCACATTGGCCTCTTCAGCAGTCTGTTCTTTAATTCTTTCTTCAATCTGGTTCACTAGTTTGTGAGCCATTCTACATGCCTGTTGTATGGAGGCGGGCTCGTGTGAACTTATATCTTCTTGGATTCTTTCCGGTAATCCTTTCACAAACGCGTCGATCTTCTCTTCCTCATCTTCGAATGCTCCCGGACACAATAGGCACAATTCTGTGAATCGTCTTTCGTACGTGGTAATATCAAATCCTTGGGTTCGTAACCCTCTAAGTTCTGTCTTGAGCTTATTGACCTCGGTTCTGGGACGGTACTTCTCGTTCATCAAGTGCTTGAATGCTGACCACGGTAGTGCGTACGCATCATCTTGTCCCACTTGCTCTAGATAGGTATTCCACCATGTTAACGCAGAACCTGTGAAGGTATGCGTAGCGTACTTCACTTTGTCCTCTTCAGTACACTTACTTATGGCAAACACCGATTCAACCTTCTCGGTCCACCGTTTCAATCCGATCGGTCCTTCGGTTCCATCAAATTCCAAAGGTTTGCAGGCAGTAAATTCTTTGTAGGTGCATCCTACATGATTTCCTGTACTGCCAGATCCAAGGTTATTGTTGGTATGTAGCGCAGCCTGTACTGCGGCTATGTTTGAAGCTAGAAAAGTACGGAATTCCTCTTCATTCATATTCACGGTGTGTCGAGTAGTCGGTGCCATTTCCTTCAAAATAGTTAAATGGAACAAGTTAATCATACAGAATATTAAGAGTAGTTAATAGTATTTCGTAGCATAATATGAACTCATTTATAAAAGCTTTTTCTTCATATTAGCGTTTTATAAGTTTAAATTCGGGTAGTACCTACCCGTTAAGTTCATACTTAGTAGCTAATATACAATTCAACTACTACAATTCTATATGAAAAACTGATTATAATAATATTTCGCGTTCAAACTTTTATACAATATTTTACAAACTTACAATACCGCTTATTTTACATAAAGCATGAAATATAGCACACAATAACTTTAATACAAGATAGTTGTGAAGACAATTCTAGCTAGTACACAAGTCGTTCAGCAAAGGCAATAAAGACACGTAATTCATACGTCCAGAAACAAGTCATGCATTCTGGTTTTACTAGGACTACTTCCCATCCTTGGTCTTGTGCAACATAACCGTTATGGCCATTGATAAGACAGCGTGTTGTAACGTCATCAAAGGGACGAGGGTTACGTAATGTCCAACAGTCCCGTAATAATCTAAAAACCTCATTTCTTACCCCAATTACCGAATCCGTCACTTGTGGAAACGTTTTGTTTAATAGTTGTAGCCCGATGTTCTTGTTCTCACTTTGGTGAGAAGCGAACATTACTAATCCGTAAGCATAACATGCTTCTTTATGTTGCATGTTAGCCGCTTTTTCTAAATCACGAAGTCCAATATTCGGATATATTGAGTCAAAATAATTTCTTAACCCGTTGCGTAAAATAGCATTTGGGTTCCCCGCAATATATGCGTCAAAGTAAACACATCGTAACTTATGGGTTTCCCAATGTGATATCCCCCATCTTTCAAATGAAAGTCTCTTATAAACCAAGACATTCTTGGAACGTTCTTCGAATGTCTTACAAACTGATCTCGCCTTAAATAGTTGTGCCGAAGAATTCTGGCCGACTCTAGACAAGATTTCATCAATCATGTCTCCGGGTAGGTCTCTTAAAATATTGGGTTGTCTATCCATTTTGTGTTTTTAAACTGTAAAATAGACAAGAGTTAGATTCATAAAAAAAATACTTATTAATACAAGCAATTTTTACATATATCATAAAGCATAAGAACACTATATTACATATATTACACCACACGAATACAACTATCTTATTCCGACTCGCTCGTTTCTTCTTCTTCGGTTTTGGTTCGTTTTGCCAAGTTTCTAGGGATATATGATGTTCCCCTAATACGAGCCGTCGTTGTCCACATTGGTTTAGAAAAACCTGGTGGTTTAGAGGTTCCCGGGTCATTGTTACAACTTAAGGACTTCGGGGGTTGACGATACATATAAAGTTCATCGGGGTTGGAATTAGATTTCTCTATTTTTATGCCCTTTCCCTTATTATTTTCTTTTGCCTTTTTAAATTCAGTTGGGGTAATTTCTATAACATCATCGGAATTCTCGTCGGAATCCGATTCATCGGAGAATTGGTAATCCTCCCAATATTTTGCTTCCTTGGCGGAAACACCATTGACCATAATTAACTTTGGTCGGTTGGTTGAGGATTTTCTTTTACTTAACCGTTTTATTATTTCCCCCACCGGTTCTATTTCTTCATCCGGTTCCGATTCTTCTTCCGGTTCCGATTCTTCTTCCGGTTCCGACTCTTCTTCCGGTTCTTCTTCGGGAACTTGTGAATCAGTCCAAAAATCATTCCAATTTACATTTGACTCTTCATTATTATTAGGTGAGTCAATGGAACTTGTTCTAGAGGTAGACATCTATCACATAATATCAAACACGTTAAGAGATTAATATATCACATAATATTCATATGTTAAAAATATATAGTTTCCAACAAAAATGTTAAGCAATCATTTTTAAAGAAAACACGGTTGAAGTCCAGACTCACTAATGCATCCTAACAAACTCGATAAGACACACTAATGCAAATTTTCTGGTTCTCTAAGACCAACGCTCTGATACCAACTGAAATGTCCCGTTCTTATTGATTAAAAACGTTCCATATTAATTGATTTCGTTGCGAGGTTTTGACCTCTATATGAGACGTTTTTCAAAGACTGCATTCATTTTTAAAACAAACCATAACCTTTATTTCATAAATAAAGGTTTAAAAAGCTTTACGTAGATTATCAAATAATGATAATCTAAAATATTCTGTTTACACACGACTATTACATAATGGTTTACAATACAAATATGTTACATCGAAATCAGTTTCTTGAATGCAGTTTTTACACAATATCATACAAACATGGACTCCAAATCTTGTCCTTATTTTAGTATGCAACAGCGGAAGCTCTTAATATTCACCTGAGAATAAACATGCTTTAAACGTCAACAAAAATGTTGGTGAGTTATAGGTTTAACCTATATATATCAAATCGTAACAATAGACCACAAGATTTCATATTTCAATACACATCCCATACATAGAGATAAAAATCATTCATATGGTGAACACCTGGTAACCGACAATAACAAGATGCATATATAAGAATATCCCCATCATTCCGGGACACCCTTCGGATATGATATAAATTTCGAAGTACTAAAGCATCCGGTACTTTGGATGGGGTTTGTTAGGCCCAATAGATCTATCTTTAGGATTCGCGTCAATTAGGGTGTCTGTTCCCTAATTCTTAGATTACCAGACTTAATAAAAAGGGGCATATTCGATTTCGATAATTCAACCATAGAATGTAGTTTCACGTACTTGTGTCTATTTTGTAAATCATTTATAAAACCTGCATGTATTC
Source organism: Rutidosis leptorrhynchoides (assembly GCF_046630445.1). Taxonomy (NCBI): domain Eukaryota; kingdom Viridiplantae; phylum Streptophyta; class Magnoliopsida; order Asterales; family Asteraceae; genus Rutidosis; species Rutidosis leptorrhynchoides. The sequence goes on along the minus strand of NC_092333.1, from coordinate 328,073,697 downwards.
TCATCCCAAAAATATTAGATTTTAAAAGTGGGACTATAACTCACTTTCACAGATTTTTACTTCGTCGGGAAGTAAGACTTGGCCACTGTTGATTCACGAACCTATAACAATATATACATATATATTAAAGTATGTTCAAAATATATTTACAACACTTTTAATATATTTTGATGTTTTAAGTTTATTAAGTCAGCTGTCCTCGTTAGTAACCTATAACTAGTTGTCCACAGTTAGATGTACAGAAATAAATCGATAAATATTATCTTGAATCAATCCACGACCCAGTGTATACGTATCTCAGTATTGATCACAACTCAAACTATATATATTTTGGAATCAACCTCAACCCTGTATAGCTAACTCCAACATTCACATATAGAGTGTCTATGGTTGTTCCGAAATATATATAGATGTGTCGACATGATAGGTCGAAACATTGTATACGTGTCTATGGTATCTCAAGATTACATAATATACAATACAAGTTGATTAAGTTATGGTTGGAATAGATTTGTTACCAATTTTCACGTAGCTAAAATGAGAAAAATTATCCAATCTTGTTTTACCCATAACTTCTTCATTTTAAATCCGTTTTGAGTGAATCAAATTGCTATGGTTTCATATTGAACTCTATTTTATGAATCTAAACAGAAAAATTATAGGTTTATAGTCGGAAAAATAAGTTACAAGTCGTTTTTGTAAAGGTAGTCATTTCAGTCGAAAGAACGACGTCTAGATGACCATTTTAGAAAACATACTTCCACTTTGAGTTTAACCATAATTTTTGGATATAGTTTCATGTTCATAATAAAAATCATTTTCTCAGAATAACAACTTTTAAATCAAAGTTTATCATAGTTTTTAATTAACTAACCCAAAACAGCCCGCGGTGTTACTACGACGGCGTAAATCCGGTTTTACGGTGTTTTTCGTGTTTCCAGGTTTTAAATCATTAAGTTAGCATATCATATAGATATAGAACATGTGTTTAGTTGATTTTAAAAGTCAAGTTAGAAGGATTAACTTTTGTTTGCGAACAAGTTTAGAATTAACTAAACTATGTTCTAGTGATTACAAGTTTAAACCTTCGAATAAGATAGCTTTATATGTATGAATTGAATGATGTTATGAACATCATTAATACCTTAATTTCCTTGGATAAACCTACTGGAAAATAGAAAAATGGATCTAGCTTCAACGGATCCTTAGATGGCTCGAAGTTCTTGAAGCAGAATCATGACACAAAAACAAGTTCAAGTAAGATCATCACTTGAAATAAGATTGTTATAGTTATAGAAATTGAACCAAAGTTTGAATATGATTATTACCTTATATTAGAATGATAACCTACTGTAAGAAACAAAGATTTCTTGAGGTTGGATGATCACCTTACAAGATTGGAAGTGAGCTAGCAAACTTGAAAGTATTCTTGATTTTATGAAACTAGAACTTTTGGAATTTATGAAGAACACTTAGAACTTGAAGATAGAACTTGAGAGAGATCAATTAGATGAAGAAAATTGAAGAATGAAAGTGTTTGTAGGTGTTTTTGGTCGTTGGTGTATGGATTAGATATAAAGGATATGTAATTTTGTTTTCATGTAAATAAGTCATGAATGATTACTCATATTTTTGTAATTTAATGAGATATTTCATGCTAGTTGCCAAATGATGGTTCCCACATGTGTTAGGTGACTCACATGGGCTGCTAAGAGCTGATCATTGGAGTGTATATACCAATAGTACATACATCTAAAAGCTGTGTATTGTACGAGTACGAATACGGGTGCATACGAGTAGAATTGTTGATGAAACTGAACGAGGATGTAATTGTAAGCATTTTTGTTAAGTAGAAGTATTTTGATAAGTGTATTGAAGTCTTTCAAAAGTGTATAAATACATATTAAAACACTACATGTATATACATTTTAACTGAGTCGTTAAGTCATCGTTAGTCGTTACATGTAAGTGTTGTTTTGAAACCTTTAGGTTAACGATCTTGTTAAATGTTGTTAACCCAATGTTTATAATATCAAATGAGATTTTAAATTATTATATTATCATGATATTATCATGTATGAATATCTCTTAATATGATATATATACATTAAATGTCTTTACAACGATAATCGTTACATATATGTCTCGTTTAAAAATCATTAAGTTAGTAGTCTTGTTTTTACATATGTAGTTCATTGTTAATATACTTTATGATATGTTTTCTTATCATAGTATCATGTTAACTATATATATATATCCATATATATGTCATCATATAGTTTTTACAAGTTTTAACGTTCGTGAATCACCGATCAACTTGGGTGGTCAATTGTCTATATGAAACATATTTCAATTAATCAAGTCTTAACAAGTTTGATTGCTTAATATGTTGGAAACATTTAATCATGTAAATATCAATCTCAATTAATATATATAAACATGGAAAAGTTCGGGTCACTACATGTTGGTGTATGGCATAAAAGTTTTCTCAAACTAGAATTAATGAAAACTTAAAATCCCTTATTAACAAGGCAAACAAGTTAAACGCCATCCTTTTGTGCAACACTTAAAAATATTAGGGAACTCACAATGGGATAAAGGTCACCTAACCGTTATGAGCAAACTAATATGATTAAGGTAAATTTCGCACACTTGTGGGATAAAGGTCACCTAACCACTTGTATGTTAAGTTTACATGTCTAAACAAGTAGGACGACTTGATTTGGAAATCATGAACTTAGGGTCACCGAAGCATGATGAACAAATAGGCGTTGATGGGATAATATGTCATGCAAAAGGATTGCATGATCCCATAACTTAGAAGTTGCAAAAGGATTGCAATTGTCATATAATGACTACCTAGCTAAATCAAATGACGGGATAAAGGTCACCTAACCGAAATTTGGTTTACCGTTGGATTCTAAAATTTAATATATATATATATCAATTGGATTTAAAGGGTATTGATTGTTAAATTTAAAATCGATACTTAAATGAACTTTGTTAAATTTTGTAGATGGCCGCCAATAACAACAACATGCAAAACGCACCTATTAACTTGAACAACCTATCATTAAGGTCTATCCTCGAGAAAGACAAACTCAACCATACGAACTTTATGGATTGGTTCCGCAATCTTAGGATTGTCCTCAAACTTGAGGATAAGGCGTATGTGTTGGAAGACCCCATTCCCGATCAACCCGACGAGGATGATACGGAAGGCATGGCTTATTGGGATAAGTATTGCGCCGATTCGGTGCAAGTTGCTTGCCTAATGCTTGGGACTATGATACCCGAACTCCAAAAGGATTTCGAGCATCATACTGCATACGACATGATCACACAATTGAAGGAGATGTTCCTTCAACAAGCTCGTGTCGAGCGCTTTGAAACGGTCCGAGCGCTTCATGCATGTCGTATGGACGACTCCCAATCCGTTTCATCTTATGTCCTTAAGATGAAAAGCCTCATTGATCGCGCAAACCGTCTTAATCTCAACATATCTAATGAGCTAGCCACGGATCTTATCCTAAACTCCTTGTTAAAGAGGTTTGACCAATTTGTAATTAATTACAATATGAATGGGATGGATAAGACCATTGGCGAACTTCATGGCATGCTTAGGACGGCAGAAACTAGCATGGGTAAGAGGGCTTCACCCGTGCTAATGATCAATGATGGTGGGTCCAAAGGTAATAACACCTCTAAGCCAAAGGCGGCTAAGAGGAAAGGACCCGCCCATCAAGGCAAGGGAAAGGGGAGGATGGTTACCCCAACCAAAAACAAGAACAAGAAGCAAAAGGTTGCCGGACAAGCAAACCCCAAGGAAGACCCGTGCTTCGGTTGCGGTGAAATGGGTCACTGGAAACGAAACTGCCCGGTCTACCTTAAGGAGTTGAAAGAAAAGAGGGATGCGGGGCAAACCTCAGGTAATATATATATGGTATATATAGAGCTTAGTATTACTTCTTCTAATACATGGGTATTAGACACTGGATGTGGAACTCACATTTGCAATTCTTTGCAGGGGTTCAAAAGAAGTAGCAAGCAAACGGGAACATCAAGTCTCTTTATGGGTAATGGAGCCAAAGTGCAAGTGAAGGCTCAAGGAGACTTTGTATTAAAGCTTCCAAGTGGTTTGGAACTTATTTTGAACAATGTTTTGTATGCACCGGATTTATGTCGAAACATTATTTCAGTTTCCTGTTTAAAACAATGTGGTTTTTATCTTAATTTTGTTAATGATGATATTCACGTTTATTTAGATAATGTATTCTATTTTAAGGCTTCGCCTTCAAATGGAATTTATGAATTGGTTCATGATGACACATCATCTAGTAGCTCAATATACCATACTAGCACCAAGAAACTCAAAAGGGATTTGAGTGATTCCTACTTATGGCATTGTCGCCTTGGTCACATAAACAAGAATCGAATGCATACACTTCAAAAGAATGGCCTTTTGAAATCAAATGAACTAGACTCGTTTGATGTATGTGAATCTTGTTTACAAGGCAAAATGACCAAAGCACCTTTCAAAGGGACCTATGAAAGGGCTAAGGACTTATTGGGATTAATACATTCGGATGTATGTGGACCCTTTAAGCCCATAACTAGGAATGGTGAAAGATACTTCGTTACTTTCATTGATGACTTCAGTCGTTTTGGATATGTCTACTTGTTAAGACATAAGGACGAAACTTTTGAAGCATTTAAAGAGTATCAAAGCGAAGTACAAAATCAACTCAATAAGACAATCAAGGTACTTCGTACCGATAGAGGAGGTGAATACCTAAGTGATGCTTTCCAAGATCATCTTAGAAGTTGTGGGATTATCTCGCAACTCACTCCTCCTGGAACACCCCAACTGAATGGAGTTTTCGAAAGGAGGAACCGAACCCTAATGGATATGGTTCGATCTATGATGGCTAGAAGCTCGTTACCTCTATCATTTTGGGGTTATTGTCTATGCTCCGCGGCTCATATTTTAAATATGGCCCCAACCAAGAAAGTGGAACGAACACCTCATGAGATGTGGTTTGGAAAACCTCCATCTCTATCATACTTAAAGGTATGGGGATGTGAAGCTTATCCTAAGCGTTACGTCCCTAATAAGTTGAATGCTCGATCCACGAAGTGTATCTTCATAGGATATCCCAAGGATAATATGGGATATTATTTCTATGATCCATCCGAGCAGAATGTATTTGTTGCTCGGAAGGCGGAATTTCTTGAAACTAAGTTCCTAATGGAAGGAAGTAGTGAAAGGAAGATAGATCTTGAAGAGGTTCAAGATCAAGTAGATGATACACAATTGGTTGACACGAGCACTCAACATGAAAATGTTGAGAGTGATCAAATGGATGATCAAAATACACAAGACGTTCGCAGATCTGGTAGGATTAGTAATCCTCCTGAGAGATATGGGTTTCTCATGGATGGTTGCTATGTGGTTGATTTGGATGAACCAATAAACTACCAAGATGCTTTATCAAGGATTGATAGAGATAAATGGCAGGAAGCCATGAACGCTGAGATGCAATCCATGTATGACAACCAAGTTTGGGAACTTGTTACACAACCTGCTGGCTCAAGGCTAGTTGATTGTAAATGGCTTCAAAATGAAAACTGACATACATGGAAACTTTGATACATATAAAGCTAGACTTGTAGCAAAAGGTTTCACTCAAACTCAAGGGGTTGACTATGATGAAACTTTTTCGCCTGTGGCAATGCTAAAGTCTATTAGGATATTACTTGCCATTGCTGCTCATTAAGATTATTAAATATGGCAAATGGATGTCAAGACCGCTTTCCTAAATGGATATCTTGTGGAAGATGTCTATATGGTTCAGCCTGAAGGTTTTGTTGATCCGAAATATCCTAAAAAGGTAAGCAAGTTAAAGAAGTCAATCTACGGATTGAAACAAGCATCTAGAATGTGGAATCATCGTTTTAATGAGGAAGCCGAGAAATTTGGCTTCATTAAAAATGGTGATGAAGCTTGTGTATATAAGAAAGCTAGTGGGAGCACTATCATGTTCCTTGTACTATATGTGGATGATATATTGTTATTTGGAAATGATATTCCGGCAATGCAAAGAGTTAAAACTTGGCTAAGTAAATGCTTCTCCATTAAGGATCTTGGAGAAGCACAATACGTTTTGGGGATTGGGATCTACAGGGATAGATCCAAGAAACTGATAGGTTTGAATCAAAGTGCATACATTGAAAAGATCTTGAAAAGGTTCAAGATGGAGAACTCTAAGAAAGGTTTGGTACCTATTCAAAGAGGAACACTCCTTAGTTCATCTCAGTGCCCCACCACGAAAGATGAACAAGAAAAAATGAAGATGGTCCCCTATGCGTCTGCCATTGGGTCAATCATGTATGCAATGATATGCACTAGACCGGATGTGTCACGCGCTCTTAGCCTGACAAGTAGATACCAGAATAACCCAGGAAACAGTCATTGGATTGCTGTCAAAAGTATATTGAAATACCTTAGGAGGACTAAGGATATGTTTCTGATATATGGGTCTGGTGAGGAGGAACTAGCTGTAAAAGGTTACGTGGATGCAAGTTTCCAAATTGATTGAGATGATTCTCGATCACAATCCGGTTATGTCTTCACATTAAATGGAGGTGCGGTCTCTTGGAAGAGTTCAAAACAGGATGTTGTTGCTTTATCCACTACAGAGTCGGAGTACATCGCCGCATCATTGGCAGCTCAGGAAGCTGCATGGATGAAGAAATTCATCGACGACTTAGGAGTAGTCCCTTCCATTCAGGACCCTCTTGAGATCTTTTGTGACAACGAGGGTGCGATTGCTCAAATCAAAGAACCTCGTGCTCACCAAAAGACCCGTCACATTGAGCGGAGATTCAACTACATAAGGGATGAAGTTGAAAAGGGAAAGATATGTATTCGCAAAGTTCACACAGATCTTAATATAGCGGATCCTCTCACGAAGCTCTTACATGGAGCAAAACATACTGGACATGTTTGTGCATTAGGGCTTCGATATTCTAGTGATTGGTCATGATCTGTTTTAAGTATTGTAACGGAACGAAATTGTTCAAACTCATTAATATAATTATGGTATTAATTTATTTTGAGTTATGTTCCTATTTTGCATATTTTATCCATGAATAAGTAATTATTCTAAATTCTGTAGTCGATCACATTTGTGGGAGCAAATGTGAGGGTTAGACTATTATGAACTTGGATTGGTATACATTCACGGACTGAATGTGGGGCAAGGTTGCTACCAAGGTTCATAGATATTTGTGGGATACAAATATTGGAAGACCCGCTCTCAAGATTCACTAAATGGAGCCTTTGTGGTTGATCACATGTAATCTTGAGTAAAGGCGAATATCATTGTATCCTCTGACCTGAGATACATATTGGGTTCAGATATTTGCCAAGTATTGTGCCTTGATTCTTTCCTTCGCTATTCTGAAATATGGTAGTTCATAAGGAGGAGCTCAGGTATAATGCAAGGTATATATTTAGGACATATGTAGTCAAGATGGAATTTGTCCCTCTTATTCGTTGAGAGTCAGATGTCTAAGGCCTGATAAAGTTAAATCTAAAGGAGAGTGATCACTCTGTATCTCTTGGATTTAACATGACATCTACGATAAAAGGATGTAATGAAAAGATTCACCTATTCATATTCGAGATGGGAACTCGAAAGGAATGATGTTATTGAATGGCACAAAGTCATAACATATTGGGGGTGATGGACGGTCGTTAGGTGTATCCATCACTTGCATTAATTTCTTATGTTTCTCGTGCAAGTGGGAGATTGAAGGTATTTCGTATGCCCGAGAGACATATTAAATTAATGTGACTAATGTGTTATGATCCAAGTCGGGTCATACCCAATAACAAGCTTACCAACACTTTATATGTATTTATTTTAACGGTTGGATTGTTAAATAAATACGCGACACTTGAACTTTAGAAAAATCGATTTTCTAAATAATAATCACTTGAGATAAATTATTTGGATAATTTATATATGATGTGGATTTAATTATTTATAGGTTTAAATAATTATGTTATGTTATATTTTATAAAATGGTTTATAAAATTATTGCAAGTAACAAATACATGTTTATTTTATACAAGTTTTATAAAATTATTACAAGTTTTATAAAATCATTCTTGTTATAAAATAATGGATGGTGGGCAGATTTTAGAGCCCCAAGAAAGTCTATCCCATGCTTATTCTTGTTGCTTTCCATAACACAATTCCACATATACATGTCCTTTGACTAGTAGCAAGACATACATGCAATTGTACATCAAATTTCTGCACAAAACTCTCCTAAAACCCAGCTGAATTTTGTGGCCTTTTGGAGGAAGAAAGGGTTCTTCATTTGGTTATTGCAAGCTCAATTCAAGTGTTATTAAATCCTAACCAAAGGCTAGGTGTTGGTGCAAAAGCTTGGGGTATTTCTCCTTGAGGTTTCATCACTTTGAAGCTCCATTCTTCATCATCTTCTTTTGAACTAACCCTCAACTAGCTTGAGGAGGTATAAACTCTAAACCCACTCTTAGTTTGTAAGTATGTTTCACAACTTGATCCTTATTGGGATTTAACTTTAATTGGTTAAAGATTTACAAGTTTCAAAATGGTAATCTACATGCTTCCGCTTTCTTAATTCTTAAAATGGTTTAAGTATATTTTGAACTTGTTAAAATCCCAACATACCTGACCAAAGACAGTGATGCTCAAATCTCAAATGAAGTTCGTGCTAGCTGAAACATATGTCAGTTACTGTGCTTCTTGTATGTGTTTGTTTGTTTCTGAGAGAGAGAATCTGGTTTATAAGAGACTTTCGCTTGAAAGATGGGGGATATCACATTGGGAAACCCATAAGTTACGATGTGTTTACTTTGACGCATATATTGCGGGGAACCCAAATGCTATTTTACGCAACGGGTTAAGAAATTATTTTGACTCAATGTATCCGAATATAGGACTTCATGATTTAGAAAACGCGGCTAACATGCTACATAAAGAAGCATGCTATGCTTACGGGTTAGTAATGTTCGCTTCTCACCAATGTGAGAAAAAGAACATCGGGCTACAACTATTAAACAAAACGTTCCCACAAGTGACGGAGTCGGTAATTGGGGTAAGAAATGAGGTTTTTAGGTTATTACGAGACTGTTGGTCTTCCCTTTGACGACGTTACAACACACTGTCTTATCAACGGCCATAACGGTTATGTTCCACAAGACCAAGGATGGGAAGTAGTCCTAGTAAAACCAGAATGCATGACTTGTTTCTGGACGTATGAATTACGTGTCTTTATTGCCTTTGCTGAACGACTTGTGTACTAGCTAGAATTATCTTCACAACTATATCTTGTATTAAAGTTATTGTGTGCTATATTTCATGCTTTATGTAAAATAAGCGGTATTGTAAATTTGTAAAATATTGTATAAAAGTTTGAACGCGAAATATTATTATAATCGGTTTTTCATATAGAATTGTAGTAGTTGAATTGTATATTAGCTACTAAGTATGAACTTAACGGGTAGGTACTACCCAAATTTAAACTTATAAAACGCTAATATGAAGAAAAAGCTTTTATAGATGAGTTCATATTATGCTATGAAATACTATTAACTACTCTTAATATTCTATATGATTAACTAGTTCCATTTGACTATTTTGAAGGAAATGGCACCGACTACTCGACACACCGTGAATATGAATGAAGAGGAATTTCGTACTTTTCTAGCTTCAAACATAGCCGCAGTACAGGCTGCGCTACATACCAACAATAACCTTGGATCTAGCAGTAGAGGAAATCGTGTAGGATGCACCTACAAAGAATTCACTGCCTGCAAACCTTTGGAATTTGATGGAACCGAAGGACCGATCGGATTGAAACGGTGGACCGAGAAGGTCAAATCGGTGTTTGCCATAAGTAAGTGTACTGAAGAGGACAAAGTGAAGTACGCTACGCATACCTTCACAGGTTCTGCGTTAACATGGTGGAATACCTATCTAGAGCAAGTGGGACAAGATGATGCGTACGCACTACCGTGGTCAGCATTCAAGCACTTGATGAACGAGAAGTACCGTCCCAGAACCGAGGTCAATAAGCTCAAGACAGAACTTAGAGGGTTACGAACCCAAGGATTTGATATTACCACGTACGAAAGACGATTCACAGAATTGTGCCTATTGTGTCCGGGAGCGTTCGAAGATGAGGAAGAGAAGATCGACGCGTTTGTGAAAGGATTACCGGAAAGAATCCAAGAAGATATAAGTTCACACAAGCCCGCCTCCATACAACAGGCATGTAGAATGGCTCACAAACTAGTGAACCAGATTGAGGAAAGAATTAAAGATCAGACGGCTGAAGAGGCTAATGTGAAGCAAGTCAAAAGAAAGTGGGAGGAAAACGGTGATAAGAATCACCAATACAACAACAACAGCAATTACAATAATAATCGCAACAATTATCCCAAGAATCGCAACATCAATCGCAACTACAACAAACGGCCCAACAACAACAACAACAACAACAACAACAACAACAGCAACTACAACAATCATCCCAACAACAATAACAATCGCAACAACAACAATCAGAAGCAGCTATGTCAAAGGTGTGAAAAGTATCACTCGGGGTTCTGCACCAAATTTTGCAACAAGTGTAAAAGAAATGGTCATAGCGCGGCGAAGTGTGAGGTCTACGGACCAGGGGTTAACAGAATGAAAGGAACAAATGGTGTCGGAACGAGTAATGGCGGAGCAAGTAGTGTCGGAGCAATTTATGCCAATGTAGTTTGTTATAAATGTGGAAAACCGGGCCACATTATTAGAAATTGCTCGAACCAGGAGAACACGAATGGACAAGGCCGCGGAAGAGTTTTCAATATTAATGCGGCAGAGGCACAGGAAGACCCGGAGCTTGTTATGGGTACGTTTCTTATTGACAATAAATTTGCTTACGTTTTATTTGATTCGGGTGCGGATAGAAGCTATATGAGTAGAGATTTTTGTGCTAAATTAAGTTGTCCATTGACGCCGTTGGATAGTAAATTTTTACTCGAATTAGCAAACGGTAAATTAATTTCAGCAGATAATATATGCCGGAATCGAGAAATTAAACTGGGTAGCGAAATATTTAAGATTGATTTGATACCAGTAGAGTTAGGGAGTTTTGATGTAATAGTTGGCATGGACTGGCTGAAGAAGGTGAAAGCAGAGATCGTATGTTATAAAAATGCAATTCGCATTGTACAAGAAGAAGGAGAACCCTTAATGGTATATGGAGAAAAGGGCAACATGAAGCTACATCTTATTAGTAATTTGAAGGCACAAAAACTAATAAGAAAAGGTTGCTATGCTGTTCTAGCACACGTCGAGAAAGTACAAACTGAAGAAAAGAGCATCAATGATGTTCCCGTCGCAAAAGAATTTCCCGATGTATTTTCGAAAGAATTACCGGGACTGCCTCCACATCGATCTGTTGAATTTCAAATAGATCTTGTACCAGGAGCTGCACCAATAGCTCGTGCTCCTTATAGACTCGCACCCAGAGAGATGAAAGAACTGCAAAGCCAACTGCAAGAACTATTAGAATGTGGTTTCATTCGACCAAGCACATCACCATGGGGAGCTCCTGTTTTGTTTGTCAAGAAGAATGATGGTACATTTAGGTTGTGTATTGACTACGGAGAGTTGAACAAACTTACCATCAAAAACCGTTATCCACTGCCGAGAATTGACGACTTATTTGATCAACTACAAGGCTCGTCGATTTATTCGAAGATCGATTTACGTTCTGGATATCATCAAATGCGAGTAAAGGAGGATGATATTCCAAAAACTGCTTTTAGGACGCGTTATGGTCATTACGAGTTTATGGTTATGCCGTTTGGATTGACTAACGCACCAGCTGTGTTCATGGACCTTATGAACCGAGTGTGTGGGCCATATCTTGACAAGTTTGTCATTGTTTTCATCGATGACATACTTATTTACTCAAAGAATGATCAAGAGTACGAAGAACTTTTGAGAAAAGTGCTAGAAGTATTGAGGAAAGAAAAACTGTACGCTAAGTTTTCAAAGTGTGCATTTTGGTTGGGAGAAGTTCAATTCCTCGGTCACATAGTGAACAAAGAAGGTATCCAGGTGGACCCGGCAAAGATCGAAACCGTTGAAAAGTGGGAAACCCCAAATACTCCGAAGCATATACGTCAATTTTTAGGATTGGCTGGTTACTACAGAAGATTCATCCAAGATTTCTCCAAAATAGCAAAACCCTTGACTGCATTAACGCATAAAGGGAAGAAATTTGAATGGAAGGATGAACAAGATGAGGCGTTTCAATTATTGAAGAAAAAGCTAACTACGGTACCTATATTGTCATTGCCTGAAGGGAATGATGATTTTGTGATTTATTGTGATGCATCAAAGCAAGGTCTCGGTTGTGTATTAATGCAACGAACGAAGGTGATTGCTTATGCGTCTAGACAATTGAAGATTCACGAGCAAATTATACGACGCATGATTTGGAATTAGGCGCGGTTGTTTTTGCATTAAAGACTTGGAGGCACTACTTATATGGGGTCAAAAGTATTATATATACCGACCACAAAAGTCTTCAACACATATTTAATCAGAAACAACTGAATATGAGGCAGCGTAGGTGGATTGAATTGTTGAATGATTACGACTTTGAGATTCGTTACCACCCGGGGAAGGCAAATGTGGTAGCCGACGCCTTGAGCAGAAAGGACAGAGAACCCATTCGAGTAAAATCTATGAATATAATGATTCACAATAACCTTACTACTCAAATAAAGGAGGCGCAACAAGGATTTTTAAAAGAGAGAAATTTAAAGGATGAAATACCCAAAGGATCGGAGAAGCATCTTAATATTTGGGAAGACGGAACCCGGTATAGGGCTGAAAGAATTTGGGTACCAAAATTTGGAGATATGAGAGAAATGGTACTTAGAGAAGCTCATAAAACCAGATACTCAATACATCCTGGAACGGGGAAGATGTACAAGGATCTTAAGAAACATTTTTGGTAGCCAGGTATGAAAGCTGATATTGCTAAATATGTAGGAGAATGTTTGACGTGTTCTAAGGTCAAAGCTGAACATCAGAAACCATCAGGTCTACTACAACAACCTGAAATCCCGGAATGGAAATGGGAAAACATTACCATGGATTTCATTACTAAATTGCCAAGGACTACAAGTGGTTATGATACTATTTGGGTAATAGTTGATCATCTCACCAAGTCAACACACTTCCTGCCAATAAGAGAAGATGACAATATGGAGAAGTTAGCACGACTGTATTTGAAGGAAGTCGTCTCCAGACATGGAATACCAATCTCTATTATCTCTGATAGGGATGGTGGATTTATTTCAAGATTCTGGCAGACATTACAGCAAGCATTGGGAACTCGCCTAGACATGAGTACTGCCTATCATCCACAAACTGATGGGCAGAGCGAAAGGATAATACAAACACTTGAAGACATGCTACGAGCTTGTGTTATTGATTTCGGAAACAGTTGGGATCGACATCTACCGTTAGCAGAATTTTCCTACAACAACAGCTACCATTCAAGCATTGAGATGGCGCCGTTTGAAGCACTTTATGGTAGAAAGTGCAGGTCTCCGATTTGTTGGAGTGAAGTGGGGGATAGACAGATTACGGGTCCGGAGATAATACAAGAAACTACCGAGAAAATCATCCAGATTCAACAAAGATTGAAAACCGCCCAGAGTCGACAAAAGAGCTACGCGGACAGTAAAAGAAAAGATATAGAGTTTGAAATTGGAGAAATGGTCATGCTTAAGGTTTCACCTTGGAAAGGCGTTGTTCGATTTAGTAATTGGGGGAAACTAAATCCAAGGTACATTGGACCATTCAAGTTTATAGATCGTGTCGGACCAGTAGCTTACCAACTCGAGCTACCTCAACAACTCGCGACTGTACATAACACTTTTCACGTCTCAAATTTGAAGAAATGTTTTGCTAAAGAAGATCTCACTATTTCGTTGGACGAAATCCAAATCAATGAAAAACTTCAATTCATTGAAGAACCCGTCGAAATAATGGATCGTGAGGTTAAGAGACTTAAACAAAACAAGATACCAATTGTTAAGGTTCGATGGAGTGCTCGTAGAGGACCCGAGTTCACCTGGGAGCGTGAAGATCAGATGAAGAAGAAATACCCGCATTTATTTCCAGAAGATACGTCAACACCTCCAACTGCTTAAAATTTCGGGACGAAATTTATTTAACGGGTAGGTACTGTAGTGACCCGAACTTTTCCATGTCTATATATATATTAAATGAAATTGTTATTTACATGATTAAGTGTTTCCAACATGTTAAGCAATCAAACTTGTTAAGACTTGATTTATTGAAATAGGTTTCATATAGACAATTGACCACCCAAGTTGACCGGTGATTCACGAACGTTAAAACTTGTAAAAACTATACGATGACATATATATGGTTATATATATAGTTAACATGATTTTATTATAAGTATGTATCTCATTAGGTATTTTAACAATGAGTTATATACATAAAAATGAGACTATTAATTTAAGAAACTCGAAAACGATATATATAACGATTATCGTTATAACAACGTCTTACTAGGTACATATGAATCATATTAAGATATTGATACACTTGGTTAATTATGTTAAACGATAAGTAAATATATTATTAAGTGTATTAACAATGAAATACATATGTAAAAATAAGACTACTAACTTAATGATTTCGAAACGAGACATACATGTAACGATTATCGTTGTAACGACATTTAACTATATATATATCATACTAAGATATATTATATATCATAATATCATGATAATATAACAATTTAACATCTCATTTGTTATAATAAACAATGGGTTAACAACATTCAACAAGATCGTTAACCTAAAGGTTTCAAAACAACATTTACATGTAACGACTAACGATGACTTAACGACTCAGTTAAAATGTATATACATGTAGTGTTTTAATATGTATTCATACACTTTTGAAAGACTTCAAGACACTTATCAAAATACTTCTACTTAACAAAAATTCTTACAATTACATCCTCGTTCAGTTTCATCAACAATTCTACTCGTATGCACCCGTATTCGTACTCGTACAATACACAGCTTTTAGATGTATGTACTATTGGTATATACACTCCAATGATTAGCTCTTAGCAGCCCATGTGAGTCACCTAACACATGTGGGAACCATCATTTGGCAACTAGCATGAAATATCTCATAAAATTACAAAAATATGAGTAATCATTCATGACTTATTTACATGAAAACAAAATTACATATCCTTTATATCTAATCCATACACCAACGACCAAAAACACCTACAAATACTTTCATTCTTCAATTTTCTTCATCTAATTGATCTCTCTCAAGTTCTATCTTCAAGTTCTAAGTGTTCTTCATAAATTCCAAAAGTTCTAGTTTCATAAAATCAAGAATACTTCCAAGATTGCAAGTTTACTTCCAAGTTTTCTAAATCCATTCCAAGTAATCATCCAAGATCAAGAAACCTTTGTTACTTACAGTAGGTTATCTTTCTAATACAAGGTAATAATCATATTCAAACTTTAATTCAATTTCTATAACTATAACAATCTTACTTGAAATTGTTTTCGTGTCATGATTCTGCTTCAAGAACTTTCAAGCTATCCAAGGATCCTTTGAAGCTAGATTTATTTTTCTCATTTCCAGTAGGTTTATCCAAGGAACTTGAGGTAGTAATGATGTTCATAACATCATTCGATTCATACATATAAAGCTATCTTATTCGAAGGTTTAAACTTGTAATCACTAGAACATAGTTTAGTTAATTCTAAACTTGTTCGCAAATAAAAGTTAATCCTTCTAACTTGACTGTTAAAATAAACTAAACACATGTTCTATATCTTTATTATATGCTAACTTAATGATTTAAAACCTGGAAACACGAAAAACACCGTAAAACCGGATTTACGCCGTCGTAGTAACACCGCGGGCTGTTTTGGGTTAGTTAATTAAAAACTATGATAAACTTTGATTTAAAAGTTGTTATTCTGGGAAAATGATTTTTATTATGAACATGAAACTATATCCAAAAATTATGGTTAAACTCAAAGTGGAAGTATGTTTTCTAAAATGGTCATCTAGACTTCGTTCTTTCGACAGAAATGACTACCTTTACAAAAACGACTTGTAACTTATTTTTCCGACTATAAACCTATACTTTTTCTGTTTAGATTCATAAAATAGAGTTCAATATGAAACCATAGCAATTTGATTCACTCAAAACGGATTTAAAATGAAGAAGTTATGGGTAAAACAAGATTGGATAATTTTTCTCATTTTAGCTACGTGAAAATTGGTAACAAATCTTTTCCAACCATAACTTAATCAACTTGTATTGTATATTATGTAATCTTGAGATACCATAGACATGTATACAATGTTTTGACCTATAATGTCGACGCATCTATATATATTTCGGAACAACCATAGACAATCTATATGTGAATGTTGGAGTTAGCTATACATGGTTGAGGTTAATTCTAAAATATATATAGTTTGAGTTGTGATCAATACTGAGATACGTATACACTGGGTCGTGGATTGATTCAAGATAATATTTATCGATTTATTTCTGTACATCTAACTGTGGACAACTAGTTGTAGGTTACTAACGAGGACAGCTGACTTAATAAACTTAAAACATCAAAATATATTAAAAGTGTTGTAAATATATTTTGAACATACTTTGATATATATGTATATATGGTTATAGGTTCGTGAATCAACCAGTGGCCAAGTCTTACTTCCCGACGAAGTAAAAATCTGTGAAAGTGAGTTATACTCCCACTTTTAAAATCTAATATTTTTGGGATGAGAATACATGCAGGTTTTATAAATGATTTACAAAATAGACACAAGTACGTGAAACTACATTCTATGGTTGAATTATCGAAATTGAATATGCCCCTTTTTATTAAGTCTGGTAATCTAAGAATTAGGGAACAGACACCCTAATTGACGCGAATCCTAAAGATAGATCTATTGGGCCTAACAAACCCCATCCAAAGTACCGGATGCTTTAGTACTTCGAAATTTATATCATGTCCGAAGGAGGATCCTAGAATGATGGGGATATTCTTATATATGCATCTTGTTAATGTCGATTACCAGGTGTTCACCATATGAATGATTTTTATCTCTATGTATGGGATGTGTATTGAAATATGAAATCTTGTGGTCTATTGTTACGATTTGATATATATAGGTTAAACCTATAACTCACCAACATTTTTGTTGACGTTTAAAGCATGTTTATTCTCAGGTGAATACTAAGAGCTTCCGCTGTTGCATACTAAAATAAGGACAAGATTTGGAGTCCATGTTTGTATGATATTGTGTAAAAACTGCATTCAAGAAACTAATTTCGATGTAACATATTTGTATTGTAAACCATTATGTAATGGTCGTGTGTAAACAGGATATTTTAGATTATCATTATTTGATAATCTACGTAAAGCTTTTTAAACCTTTATTTATGAAATAAAGGTTATGGTTTGTTTTAAAAATGAATGCAGTCTTTGAAAAACGTCTCATATAGAGGTCAAAACCTCGTAACGAAATCAATTAATATGGAACGTTTTTAATCAATAAGAACGGGACATTTCACCAAGTATATGAAATGATCTCCCTTGATGCCAATGCCCCAGGATATCTGCAGGAACTTTGGGTGGTGGTTTTATGATGAATTGTCAGAGGAAGCAGTCATCCTTACTGCTGTGGAGAAGGAAGATGGAAGCATACAGTTTGACAATGTTGGGATCTTGGATCCTATGTGGCTACGGAACTTGTTGAGATTTGATGTGGACGTTCTCCATTGCCATAACATTACATTCATAGAAGATAAAAGGGAAGAGGCAATGAGGTATCAGTGGGTGATTGATGTGTACCATGCCTACCTGACCAAAGACAGTGATGCTCAAATCTCAAATGAAGTTCGTGCTAGCTGAAACATATGTCAGTTACTGTGCTTCTTGTATGTGTTTGTTTGTTTCTGAGAGAGAGAATCTGGGCTTGTAACTATGTTAAAACTATTGTTACTCTTAAACATTTATGTGTTATGAATGTTTAATTTTTGTAATAATAAGATGTTCTTGGTCCTAGGGGGAGTTGTTAGTGCATTTGTATGAGTCGTACGTTTATGAATAGTACTTCAGTTATTAGGTTACCACGATCGCTCGTTAAAATCCTGTCAATGTTTACTTGTGTATACAAATACTGCAGGTACATGATATGGAAGTTTGACCTAATTAGACTCAGTTAGACGTACGAGTGTACCCTCACTCGTACGGATGACAAGCTCATATGCACGGTTGTGCTTAGCTGTGTCCTAAACCTAATTTGATGATACACACACGAGTGAGTGATCAACCGTACGCTTGAGTCTGCTCACTCGTACAAGTGAGAAAGTGACTCGTACGGTTGACATGTTAGTTGAGGTATATATATTGTTATGTTCTTCATTTTAGGTTAAGCCTCTCATTTGTTTCACTCAGGTATGGTAACCCTAGCCAATTCTCTCTGTGTGCTTCAAGTCCAAAACCTTGCAAAAGGTGAATAATAGCTCTAGGTGTTGATATAATCACACAAATCTTGTTGTGGTATGACTAAAACAATCCCAAAAAGCATCTCTTATTTACTAGAGGGTTTGATACACTAATTATGCCTTTGTGTGTGTTAAATCTATTGGATTCGAAGATTCATGTCATGTATTATCAAAAATTACGTTCACAAAATATTGAATCCGAGATGATTCATCTGGAACCCACTGTTG
Organism: Rutidosis leptorrhynchoides; assembly: GCF_046630445.1. Taxonomy (NCBI): domain Eukaryota; kingdom Viridiplantae; phylum Streptophyta; class Magnoliopsida; order Asterales; family Asteraceae; genus Rutidosis; species Rutidosis leptorrhynchoides. Next base: position 328,054,791 of record NC_092333.1, on the reverse strand, counting down.
CACAAGCCTTAACTTATCCATGTACTTCTCCACCACCTCATCAATCATCATTTGAGGCGTCATCTTCATTTCTAGGAATTTGATCTTAATTCGATTCATGTCAAAAGGATTGCAGTACTATTCACAGACTTTCCCATAAAATTGCTCCCACGTAATCAAACTTACTTGTTCCCTTGGTATGCTTAATATCAAGGAATCCCACTAAACCATTGCCCGACCTTTCAACATCCGACTAACATAAGTAACTCGTAGCTCAGGTTCACACTGACAGGTTTCAAATACCTGCTTAATTTCCCGCAACCAGTTAAGACTTTATGTCCTATTTGTACTTCCTGAAAACTCTAAGGGTTTGCAATCGCGGAAGTTCTTGTAAGAACACTTTTTCGAAGGTTGAATGAACTATTGTGGAAAGAACAACATTTGGTATCGATTCATCATAGTTGGATTTTGATAAGGATAAGCATTTTGAGGCACCACATAGTATTGTTGAGGTAGCTGATTGGGCATCAGGTACTGAAACTGTGTCTGGTTCACATTAGGAAATGTCTAAGATTATGCAGTTAGGAATCCTGGTGGTGTATCATTATTTCTCGAATGTTTGACTAAGTCAAGATCAATAACTTTGTCTTGAGCTTCTTTTAGCTTGCTTTCTAACTCAAGGATGTAACTCTGCTGATCATCATCATACTCCACACCCTCATCAGGTGCTCTGTATGTTCTGGGGTTGGATGGACCAGTTACATTTCTATCAGCCATTCATGTGCTACAAAACAGCTCACACAAAAGCTTAGTGGATATTAGTTAGTTCAAGCACAACTAACACACATGTATCATACATTCACTTAACCCCCACCCGACTGACATGTTTGACTAATCACAAGGTTTGTGAACAATATACACGCATGTACTTGCTGCCAAACCTATGCTCTGATACCAACTTGTGACACCTTCCATTTTTTTTTAAACACAGCGGAAGACTTTTATATTAAAAACACCACATTAATTACATTACAACTGAAATCCACATAATTAATTTTAAGTTTACACGACGGTGTTACTTATTATAAAATACATTTTACAAAAGTCTATATCAGAGTTCACACGTTAAACATGTCTTCAACACTAGCACCCGTCCAAACTAGCAGTACCGAAACCTGCAAGAGTGGAAATGTGGGGGATTAGCATAACGCTAAGTGAATGGAATCTATCTAACAGATATCGCATAAGCACCACACATGCGAACAACATCACTAACATGCTAACAACTAACTAGCATACAACTTAAGACAATACGAGGATCGGCAACTTGTACGGGCACACGACACCTAGCTGATCGGACTAGTGTCTACCGATAGTCATTTCCTATTGAATCAATACACAGACAATAGGAATGAACCTAACCTCCTCAGGCCTGGTTGCCCGCATACAAACTTTAACCTTCTCAGGCCTGGTTACGAGTCCCCATCCTTCTCCGACCCGACTGGTGTTTCAAACACAGTGCGCACAAAATATCACATAATCACAGTAAGCATGCAATCATCTAACTAGCATGGAAACCATCATCTAAACATGAAAATATTACTAAACCAAAGCATGGTCAAATAATAAATCATAGTAGCATGGCATGCTACTTAAAATCTATTTGGAGATAGACCCACTCATCGATTACCAGCTACAGCTCAGTAATGTTACTTCTGAACTTCTTCCTTGTTCTTATCACCTGATAACAACACAAAAAAAGTCAACATACATAACCCAATCAATAGTATAAATAAATGATACTATAAACTATGTCATATCATCATTTCATAAGTCCACAACATAACTCCATTCAATATCGTCTTACTAGTGTGTGGAAAACGGGACATACACGCCAAAACCTATTTTCCCGCCCAAAACCATTTTGATATAGCTTCTTAAAAGTTTACCATTGAAAAGTATTCGTCAATACGATTCCAACAATATTTGATTCATCAAAAACGGAGTTACGATTTGAAAGTTATGACCAAAATAATTTTCTCAAAATGCTGAAAAGACACACTACCCAACTCGGTAGTTTGTGTCATAGACACTCGGTCGAGTGTCTAGACACATGGCTGACTGAGTAGAGAAACTCGACTAACTATCTTTTTAAAAGATACACGACCGATTGTGTAGACATACGACCTAATTATAAATGAACGCGGCCGAATGTGTAGACACACGGCCCACTTTCAAAAGACACATAACCGAGTATGTTCTTGAGCTGCTGAAACTGAAAAGTGACAGGTTTGAGCTAAAAATCACCAAATCTCCATCCTGGACTCGTTTTTGACATCAAAACCAACCACATCTTGTTCATAAAACATTTTGGGAGATAAAACCACGAGTATTACATTAAAACAACAACAAATTGTACCAATTTAACAGCAAAACCCACTTTGACAAAACCTAACTTCAAACACAAATTAAACACTGATTTGGACATGAAATCACACAAATCATACCTTGTTAGAATCACAACGATACAAGAAACATTTTTCTAACACAAATCAAGTACCAAATCGAGATCTAGAGATGATTAGGGTTACAAGACTGAGAGGAAGTTAGGTGCGGGGTGTTTAGGTGATGTTTCAAAAGAGAAGGAGAGAAATGAGCTGAACAAACAGCTCATAATCACTTATTTGGGTTAAAACCCATACCACTCAACATACGGGTATTTGTCAGTTATCTATCTGAAATCTAACGGACCTCATTAGGCGGTCCTAACGGAGTCCAAATTAAATAAACAAACATGTTCTGTAACCCTTGTCACAAAATGGTCTTAACCAAATAATAAAATAACAATATTCACATAATTAAAATAAAAATATATAAAAACACATAATAAAACCCTAAGGAAAAAATAGTCCACTTACAACTAGCCCGGGTTTCTGTCTGTTGAGATAATGCAGGTTTAACCCGAGCAAATTCTTGCAAATGCCGCGATGCCGTTAATCTTTCCTTTGAACGTATTGCGGATGAAAACATGCTTTGCTTTTACCATGTGCCTAGTACTGGTGGTTACTATAATGCTGATCCTTTTAAGTATCCCTTGTTGAATTTTGAATCATCACATTTGGATTAGAAAAGCTTTATAATAATACATGCTATTTGATTCAACTATGCTGTCCGAAGCAGGAACATCAAAAAGACTTGCCCTTCCGTCATCCAGGATGCACAACATTATTGGCGAAAGTAGTTCACAAATCAGTCTCCCTAATTTAGATACAGCTAGTCTGTCATCATTCCTCGCAGGTCCACCTGGTAGCTATGCATAGTTTATAAAAGATCTAGAAGCCATGGTGTCACCATCTCTTGTTGATTTCTTCCACAACTTATGTGAGAGTGATGCTCGTAAATTTCGTGCACAAGGCATTATTTTTAATATTGCTTCAGAGTTGGACAGCTTAAAATGCTTAAAGTATTCTGATCAAGTGCATCAAGAAAAATCCCAAAGGATTGAAAAGGATTTAGGAAAAATCACATAATTGACAGGTGCTAAAAAAACTGCAAAACTTGAATTGAATGCTGCAATTGCTGCACAGCGTGCTGCAGATGCTTGTGTTGTTGAGCTAGAATTAAAAGAAAAAATTTATTTGCATAAGATTGAAACATTGAGTAAATCAGAAAAAGATTTAGAGGAACAACTGCATGCAAGTCATGATGATACAAGACGTCTTGCTGCAAGTATTCCCAAGATTGTGAAGAAAGCCTTTAGTTCCAAAACACTGACAAAACCGTTCAACAATTCATTACTGTTGCACTAGACGCCGAACGGATTAGATTTCTTGAAGCGATGAGGGCAAAGGTGCCCAATTTTCCGGATCCACTACCTGACTCTATCACTTCTAAACTGAAGGCGGATATCGTGGATAAAATTAAAGTTGTAGGGCAACAAGTAGAAGAAATAACATTTCTTTATTTGGATGCTAATTGTAATGATCCTCGCTCGTCATTAGATGATATATTGAATTTCAAACTATGATATGTACTATTTCGTGTGGTTAGAGTATATGAATGTTAAATATCTTATTACTTTGTTCATTTTGCCAAAGCTTTATATGTTTGATTTAAATAATCAATTGTAATGGCTAGCCCTGTATTGTTTAAAGTTTTTTACGACATGACGGTCGTAGATACAATCTATTGTTTGGTTGCTCAGCGGAGTCTACGTCATCCGCTGCCATTTCAACCTTTTGTTTATGATTGAACTTCTGCTACTGAGAATAAATTTCTCTTCTGTGGGTATGGATGACACACAGCCTTGTGTCGTCTGATTTAAAAATCCTTGGCCGGATAAGAATATGCATATTATGTCATAAGAATAATTGTTTCAAATCTTATTAGTTAAAGAAATTTTTACATTTATGATTGCATCTCATATTCAAAATAGTTGATCAGGCTACTTGAATATGCAACACTACAATAAAATTTCTTTAAACTCATTGCATTCTATGTTCTCAGCATTTCCTCGTCGGAAGGCGCTGCATGGGTATAGGATCCATTTTGATATGACTTAATGATCTTGTACGACCCTTCCCATCGTAGCCCTAACTTTCCCTATTTTACTTGTCTGCTTGCCTCATTATCCCTAAACACCAAATCTCCTTCTTTAATTTGTACATGCTTCACTCTTTTATTGTAATAATTTTCCATGCGTTGTTTAGCATCCGCTTGACGGATAACGACCATGATATGCCTTTCTTCCAATAAGTTCAAGTTGTTACGCAAGATGGATGAATTTCTTTCAACATCAAATGCCAAAACTATGTGTGTTGGTACACAAATTTCTGCTGGTATTACTACTTCAGTACCATACACCAAGCTGAATGGTGTTTCACCCGAACTCTGTTTTGACATTGTACGATGAGCCCACAAAACATACGGTACTTCATCGACCCATTTTGTCTGACTTAAACCCAATCTAGCCTTTATGATAGCCACAATTTCTTTATTTGTCACTTCAACTTGGCCGTTTGCCTGTGGATGTGCAACAGAAGTGAATGTTTGTTTAATGTTCAACTCTTCACACGAACTCTTGAATAGGTTCTCAGCAAACTATTTGCCATTATCACTTACAATCTCATTTGGTAAACCATATTTGCACACGATATCGTTCCACACAAACATTTTTCACGTTTCCACCCACTTGGTGAAAAAATCAATTTCAATCACCAAAAATCGTGCATTTTCGACACTTCTAGGGAACGAACCCACTATATTAATTGCCCATATACAAAATGGCCATGCAGATGAAACTGATATCAAATCATATTTTGGTAAATGCTGCACGGTTCTGTGTCCCTGGCATGCATCGCAAGCTTTGATTGTTTCCTCAGTATCTCTATAAATTGTTTGCTAATAATATCATTTTTTCATAATTCGTGCTACAATGGTCATATAACTACAATGTTGTGCATACAGACCTTTATGCATCTCCTTTACCACATCTATTGCTTGTTGTGGAGCTAAACACTTCAAATTTGGGCCATTTTACGACTTCCTATAAAGCACACTATTCTCTATTACATACAACGGAGCACTTACCTTTATCCGTCTTGATTTTGTGGCATCCACTGGCAGTGTTCTGTCCTGCAAATACTTAATATAAGGAGTCATCCAACACTGTCCCCCTTCTTTAACTGTTGCCACCACTAAAACTTTGAAACCTTTTCAACCAGTTGCAAATATTTCTTCATTGACACATCTTTTGCTTCAAATGCTCCATTAACTTGTTGTGTTACAATCTGAGAGCCCACATAAGCACGTAAATGCTTTATTCTCATCTCTGTCGCAATGCGGAGGCCGGAGAGCAATGCTTCAAATTATGTCTCATTATTAGATGCATAAAAACAAAATTTAAGTGCATATGTATGTTTTTCCCCTTCCGAATTTTTAAGTACCAATCCTGCACCTAATCCTTCTTCACTTGATGCCCCGTCAGTATGCAACTCCCATATTTAATTATTACTTGTAGAGTTATGTGAATAATTAACCTTTTCGGTTGTCTCTAAAATGAAATCTGCCAAAATTTGTCCTTTAACTGCATGCCTTAGCGAAAAGTTTATTTCATATTCTCCCAACTCTACTACCCATTTTGCTAAATCACCTGATGATTCTGGGTGTTTCGGTATTTACTTAATTGGCTGGTCTGTTAAAACTGAAATTGGATGCCCTTGAAAATATCTCCTCAACTTTTAGTTATGTGTACTAAAGCATATACTAATTTTTCAATTGGTGGATAATTGGTTTCACTTTGTTGTAACAGTTTGCTGACAAAATATATTGGCATTTGAATTACATTCCGTTCTACAATCAAAACATAACTGATGGCTTCTACTGACACTGCCATATAGAGTATTAATGTTTTCCATGCAATTGGTGCATTCAAAGTTGGTAGCTCCTTTAAGAGTTTTTTGACATCTTGGAATTTTGCCTCAGCTTCCGCCGTCCACACAAAATCTTTCTTATTCAAACAACTTTTTAATACCTTCATGAATGGTAAGGAGCGTTCTGCTGCTTGAGACAAACAACTTTGTAACTCTTTCTTTATTTTTGGGGAAGTCATATCCTCAGTTGCTTGAATCTTCTTTGGATTTGCCTTTATTCCTCATTCTGTAACAACATTACCTAAAAATTTTCCTCCTTCAACACCAAAAGTACACTTTTTGGGATTTAACTTCATATTAGTTTTTCTTATTGACTCAAAAGTTTCAAGAATATCACTGATCATTCTTTCTTTCGTGTTTCTTTTGATAACAATGTCATCCACATAGGCCTCCACATTCCTGCCTGTTTGTTCTCTAAACGCCATATCAATTACACGTTGATAAGTTACCCCAGCATTTTTCAATCCAAAAGGCATTTTCACATAACAAAAAATTCCATCCGTCGTGTGAAAAACTATTTTATCTTCATCTCGTGCCGCCATGGGTATATGATGATATCCCTTATAAGCGTCTAAAAAACATTTAAAATGATATCCTGCAAAAGATTTCACCTTCCAATCAAATTCTGGCAAAGGATAATTATCTTTTGGGCAAGCTTTATTTATATCTGTAAAATCAATACACATCCTCCATGTTTTATCTGGTTTCTTCACCATTACTGGATTTGCTACCCAGATTTGATACTTAGCTTCCCTCAGAAATTTAGCGTCCACCAAGTTTCAAACTTCTTCTCTAAGGAATTTGTTCCGTTCTGGATCCATGCCTCTTTTCTTTTGACAAACTGGTGGAATATTGGGGTTCACATTAAGCTTATGTTCAGTAATGTTTCTTGGTACTCCAGTCATATCTGAAACTTGCCATGCGAATACGTCTAAGTTTGCTGCTAAAATATTGTAGAGCTTTTCTTTTGTTTCCTTTGTTAATGTGTTTCCAATAATGTTTTTTTGTTCTGAAAATGCTGGATTTGGTGAAACAGATCCATCATCATGAACTATGGGCTTAACAGTTGTTCGATTTATTTGCACACGTTCTATTGCTTTTCTCCGTTCTGCGTACAACGTAGCTACTCCAGTTGGTGTAGGAAACTTCATCATTCCATGCAGTGTCGATGTTATAGCTCCAAAAGTCATCATTGCAGATCGTCTCAAAATGACATTGTATTGTGAGCTTGCTTTTACTACAATAAATTCAATGTGAGATGTTCTTTTATATGGTGATTTTCTCAATGCTACTTCTAAAAGTATGCTTCCTTCTGACCATGATGGATTATTAGCAAAACTTGCCAAAGGAACAAGTGTGTCTTTCATCATCTCTTTTACTCAATCTGGTAATTGCATAAAACAATGCTCGTACATGATATTTGCTCATGCTTCAGTATCAGTATATATTCTTCCAACAATGCAATTTGCAATTCTGGCTTCGATAAATACTGGAGCATGAGACGGATTAGTGTTAAACAAAGAAGGGAAAACTATTAATCTTTGTTTCCAGTCTTCTAAAGGGATTAGTGTTAATCTTTGCTTTTCTCCGTTGTCCGGCTTGCCACTTATGCATCATGTTTACCTCAACCGGAATAATTTCATGATCATTGTCTGTATTGCTCGTTAGAGTTGAGTGATTCTTCAAAACGGATGGTGCCATATGTTGGTACTATTTTTCGTATAGCGGTTAAAATGTACTAGTACAATACTAGAACTGCTTAGCGTGAAGACATGTATTGCCGACTGATGTTTGCCATTGGGAAAGAAACCCTGCAGACTCGGAACACTGTTGAGATTTTCGTGGGGTGGTCTTATCAATCTTAGGACCAAGCTGAGAGTTGGTCCGTTTAGCGTTTTGTTGCTAAATGGTGAAGGTTCTAGAGTGAGAAAGTACTATGTGAGAGAGAAAGTGTACTCTCTGACTAGTGACTGAACTATGAAATGTGGTGACCTAGGGGGTCTATTTGTAGGCGTAGAATGTCCGAAATTCTCGAGAACACGTGTCAGATGCCGATTAATTTGATTATGCGAAATATCCGAAACCACCTTTGCATGGGTTGACGTGGTTGCGTGCCGTTCACGCGCCTAATCAAGGGTAAAGCATAGAAGCTGTCTACAGGGCTTTCGCATGACGCTGGGCGGCGTGGCTGAGCGCTGGACAGATATTAACAAAAACTGCCACAATTGCTATCTTTTATGCTTTTTGATCATTTCTTTTGTATAAAAATGATGTTTTTATACTTGTATCTCCTAGAATACACCATTAAATATATAAGCTGAAACTTAGTAAGATCAATATAAATTCGAACTTCTATAAACTCTCATAAGTTTGTTTTTAAATATAACCATTTACTATGTACGTAGTATATAACAGTAGAAAGTTTGGAGTACACATAGCAACTTCAGATTGGGTGTGGAGGTTTGAGGTTAATATTCTATTTTGATATGGTTGCAAATACTTTATTTTCGATTGGTGTATATTTGAGTGGCTTATAGTATATAAAATTATGCCATTTAGCTTCTTTTATAAAGTGTCATTGCAAAGATCATAGTTTATTCTTCCTTGTAGATTATTTGGAAACTCCGAGACAGTATAATCTTTAAAAGAAGATATAATAAGAAGAAATGTAACTGGAACAATTGGATAATGTTTTCTTTGTAATTTTTGTATTTTTGTACAGTTTTTTAACTTCTAGCTATTTTTATAAAACCTCATTCGTTCGAATAAAAAAATTCTTTCATAAAGTCTTTTATTATTTATCTACTGTTACATATTTAATTATATTTATTTTATTAAATATATTTATATGTTGTTTTATACTGATCCTAAAATTGATTTTTTTACATATTTTTATTTATTTCTTCATTTAATAAAATGTTTGCTACATTTTTGTATAAATTCACGATATGTGTATTGTACTTTATCCCGTCCATCTGCAAGAACATATCAAACCCGTCTATCTTATAATCAACGGATGGTGGCGGAGTGGTTTTAATGTTTTATAGTTAAGTGTTATAAGTTCAATCCACATAGTTAAAAAAAGTAATGCCTATCACGAACGCTCGCAATAATTTTAAACTGCCAACAAAGCAAATAATCCCTTGGAATTAATTCACTTTTTCTTCCGCGAAAAAATATATATATATATATATATATATATATATATATATATATATATATATATATATATATATATATATATATATATATAAAGATCGTAAAGATCTGGTGTTACAAACAAGCGACAATGAATGAAATTGTAAAGGCTCGCTCTGATCGTTCTACGAATTGGACGAAAACATTGATTGAAAGAGAGCGATCACATTGAAAATGGAATGATACAACAAACAACTAACCACCAAACCTTAGTCAAATACCATATAGCCATATACCCAAAATCTTCTTTTATTACATTGTGGTTCTTACCTTCATTTACAAGGGTTAGCTACCACCTCTCAACCTCGTTAAACGTGCCTAACGACACCTAATCGTAAAATTCAACTTTCCGTCAATCTCCTCTGACAATTTCACCTTTCATCACCAATAATGACTAATTTTCAAGGTTTTACACCATCTTTTCCTAATTCAATCCCTATGACAACATATATACAACAGACAAAACTTCAAAGAGCCTAATTATCAATCATCCAAATCATCTTTTCCTATAAAATCAACAATCTTCATCGGTGGTTTGTCAAAATTTTCTAATCCTTCTATTTTACAAAACGCCTTCAATCCGTTTGGTCTCATTCAAGGGATGAGGTGGCAACAGGGACGTAATTTTGCGTTTATGAAATTCAAATCAATTGATATGGCCTCCAAAGCTATTTCACATATGAATGGCAACACTCTAAACAACAGAATCATTCATGTTGCTTTTGCAAAGTCAGATATGGTAGTAAAGGATTTCAAAAAAGGGCAGCCACTAAAAAGTGACAGGGGCTTTAACTCGGAGCTTATTTTAACAGTTAATCATGAAGTGCAGAATCGATTGAAGCTCTCGGCCTTAATCATTGATAAGGTACCAATTAAAGCTGGTAAATTGTTTAAATGGTTAAGAAGTAGGAACATCTCTATTGTTTCTTTTCCCACCTGGGGAGTATTCGGTTATATATTCGAATCCAGAGACGCAGAAAGTTTCTAAAGAATGATCATGGGCCCAACCTTAAAGGAGCTTGAATTCTTGAAATTCCAGCCCATGGATCAACGATACCTAAAGTTGTCTAGGTTTACAAGATTGGAATTAAAAGGTTGTCCGGTAGATTTTGCATCCATAGATTCTGTGAACTTAGTAGCCGGTACATTTGGGAATGTTATTTGGGTGGATCCAAGGTCTACAAGTTTAAAACACGCTAAATCATTATTCTGTATAGCAGAAATTGAGGATCCAGCTCCTATCCTTCAATATGTGACAGTTCATCTTTCCAATTCTAAATCGAAACCATACAAAATACGGGTTCAAGAATTTGATGAAAAAGTTACAATCGAAGCTATATCAAATGAGGATATAGAAGAATATAATTCCTTTATCCAAATCAGCAGATGCCCGTTAACAAATTCACCAGATTACTCTCCTATTGATAATCAAGTTCATATTGATTCCACCCCAATCCAGGCAGTTAATCCTTCCCCTGTCCAAGGCTTCCCATCGCGTGATTCAATTGCTGACGTGGACCATGAAGAAGGGGAGATAGCCGTTGAAAAAAGCTGTAAGGGTTATGTTGGTGAAAGTGAAGTTGGTAATTTAGAAACATTACATACTCCAGTATCAACCCAAAAGGACACAGGTGTAAAAGGTAACTTACATCTTTTATTAGAAAAGGTTGACAAGGCACTTTCTTACCACAATTTTAAAAGTAAAAGAAAGTCTATTTCTATTAGTGCATTTCCTAATCTTGAAAACATGAGCCATAAGGAGAACAATTTGGGTAATGATAGTATACAGGATGCTGAAATATTTTCCTCTACCCAATCTTTACCTTATGCTTACAATTTTGAAAGATTTTCCTTCCTTATCCCCCAATCAGCAAAAGTTGAATCAATCCCAAAAAGTACACATTACCACTTCACAAAATAATCTCAAGTCTAATTTAAATTCACCAATTGTTGTCCATCAAAAAGGTCAATGTGTTAATAGGGAATGTCGCAGTTATTGTGATGCAATTCGTAAAAGGGGAGGCAAACAGAAAGTTATCAACGGTAACAAATAAATTAATTCAAAAGCGGAGAAGGTCTCGGGTCAATCTCTACAAGACGAACCAAATGATGCAGGTGTTAAATCTCCTATGTATGACACTGTGAGTGAAATCAAAATTTCGGAGGGTCAATGTTCGGTCTCAACATCAATCAATGGAGCGTGTTTAAACATGCTGTCGGGTTCCAAGAAAATCACCTTTAAAGAAGAATTAAGAAGATTTGACATTTTGATGCAAAATATGGCGGCAGAGGAGTTGCCATCAAAAAACCCAAAAGCATGAAGTTAGCCTCATGAGATACCCGCGAACTCAATAACATAAAGTAAGGTCGGATGTCGGGAATCATTTTTAAGTACAAATCTTAGCAATCCAAGATACTAGTTAAAGTAAATTCTCAACGCATTTTAAATCTAATTTGGATGCTGTTTTGTTTTCCTCGATGTTCATGTTAGTTCAAGCAGGCGTTCCGATGACCTTCTATCGTTTTTAGGGTTGGCTGTTTATTACAGGAGATTCATCCAAGATTTTTACAAAATAGCAAAACCCTTGACTGCATTAACGCATAAAGGGAAGAAATTTGAATGGAAGGATGAACAAGAGAAAGCGTTTCAATTGTTGAAGAAAAAGTTAACTATGGCACCTATATTATTATTACCTAAAGAGAATGATGATTTTGTGATATATTGTGGTGCCTTAAAGCAAGGTCTCGGTTGTGTAATAATGCAACGAATGAAGGTAATTGCTTATGCGTTTAGACAATTGAAGATTCACTAGCAGAATTATACGACATATGATTTGGAATTAGGCGCGGTTGTTTTTGCATTAAAGACTTGGAGACACTACTTATATGGGGTCAAAAGTATTATATATACCGACCAAAAAATCTTCAACACATATTTAATCAGAAACAACTGAACATAAGGCAGCGCATGTGGATTGAATTGTTGAATGATTATGACTTTGAGATTCGTTACCACCCGGGAAAGGCAAATGTGGTAGCCGACGCCTTGAGCAGAAAGGACAGAGAACCCATTTGAGTAAAAGCTATAAATATAATGATTCACACTAACCTTACTACTCAAATAAAGGAGGCACAACAAGGAGTTTTAAAAGAGGGAAATTTAAAGGATGAAATACCCAAAGGATCGGAGAAGCATCTTAATATTCGGGAAGACGGAACCCGGTATAGGGCTGAAAGAATATGGGTACCAAAATTTGGAGATATAAGAGAAATGGTACTTAGAAAAGCTCATAAAACCAGATACTCAATACATCCTGGAGCGGGGAAGATGTACAAGGATCTCAAGAAACATTTTTGCTGGCCGGGTATGAAAGCCGATGTTGCTAAATACGTAGGAGAATGTTTGACGTGTTCTAAGGTCAAAGCTGAGCATCAGAAACCATCAAGTCTACTTCAACAACCCGAAATACCGGAATGGAAATGGGAAAACATTACCATGGATTTCATCACTAAATTGCCAAGGACTGCAAGTGGTTTTGATACTATTTGGGTAATAGTCGATTGTCTCACCAAGTCAGCACACTTCCTGCCAATGAGAGAAGATGATAAAATGGAGAAGTTGGCGCGATTATATTTAAAGGAAGTTGTCTCCAGAGATGGAATACCAATCTCTATTACCTCAGATAGGGATGGCAGATTTGTTTCAAGGTTTTGGCAGACATTACAGCAAGCATTGGGAACTCGTCTAGACATGAGTACTGCCTATCATCCACAAACTGATGGGCAGAGCGAAAGGATGATATAAACGCTTGAAGACATGCTACGAGCATGTGTTATTGATTTCAGAAACAGTTGGGATCGACACCTACCGTTAGCAGAATTTTCCTACAACAACAGTTACCACTCGAGCATTGAAATGGCACTGTTTGAGGCATTTTATGGTAGAAAGTGCAGGTCTCTGAGTTGTTGGAGTGAAGTGGGGGATAGACAGATTACGGGTCCAGAAATTATTCAAGAAACCACAGAGTAAATCATTCAAATTCAACAACGGTTGAAAACCGCCCAAAGTCGACAAAAGAGATATGCGGACATTAAGAGAAAAGATATAGAATTTGAAATTGGGGAGATGGTCATGCTTAAGGTTTCACCTTGGAAAGGCGTTGTTTGATTTGGTAAACGGGGGAAACTAAATCCAAGGTACATTGGGCCATTCAAGATTATTAATCGTGTCGGACCAGTAGCTTACCGACTTGAGTTACCTCAACAACTCGCGGCTGTACATAACACTTTCCACATCTCGAATTTGAAAAAATGTTTTGCTAAAGAAGATCTCACTCTTCCGTTAGGTGAAATCCAAATTAATGAAAAACTACAATTCATTGAAGAACCCGTTGAAATAATGGATCGTGAGGTTAAAAGATTCCAGCAAGATAAGATACCAATTGTTAAGGTTCGATGGAATGCTCGTACAGGACCCGAGTTCACCTGGGAACGAGAAGATTAGATGAAGAATAAATACCCGCACTTATTTCCAAAAGATACGTCAACACCTCCAACTGCTTAAAATTTCGGGACGAAATTTATTTAACGGGTAGGTACTGTAGTGACCCTAACTTTTTCGTGTTCTTATATAGTAAATGAAATTGATATTTTACATGATTAAATGTTTCCAACATGTTAAGCAATCAAACTTGTTAAAACTTGATTAATTGAAATGAGTTTCATGTAGACAATTGACCACCCAAATTTACCGGCGATTCACGAACGTTAAAACTTGTAAAAACTATATGATGATATATATATATATATATATATATATATATATATATATATATATATATATATATATATATATATATATATATAGTTAACATGAGATTATGATAAGTAAGTATCTCACTAGGTATATTAACAATGAGTGATATACATAAAAATGAGTTTATTGAATTAAGAAACTCGAAACGATATATATAACGATTATCGTTATAACAACGTCTTACTAAATACATATGAATCATATTAAGATATTGATACACTATGTGATGCGTTGAAACAGTACCTTTATTTATGAACGGATTTGAGTTGTTTTGTTACACGAATTGTTTTATTGTTTATATGGTGTTTTAACGATTTTAGGTTGGTTTCAAACATATATAGGCAACTGGTCATATCCGTGTAGTTTAGTTTGTTGGTAAATCCGGTTCGTTCCACAGGGAGACGGTGTTCAATGGTTTTTAATAGTCTTTGAAGTTAAACTTATTTTAAGGGGGTTTTGGATTAGGATTTGATAATACTACATAATAATAAAATATAACTTAATCCTAATTTAATTTAACTACTTATTAATTTATACGAATACATTATTTATAATTATTAACTTAAAAGTGAATTAATTGAAGTTATTCTAATAAGTTTATTACTAAATGATAGTTAATAGAATAATAACTTTTAATAAAACTAATTGATTAGAATTTTGTTTTGAGCAATTATATTATAAATTTATTTAAATTGACTAAATAACATGTTTTAACTAAATTAATATAATTTAATAGGAATTATAATAATTAACTAAGTATAAACTAATTACTAACTATAAATTATAATAATTAATACTAATTAGTAAGATTAAAACATGTATAAAAGAAAATTATAATAATTAATACTAATTATAAATTAAAAACTTAAATATAATAATAAAATATTTAAAACCCTAAATTTTAACCTAATTCGCTACAGTATTCGTATTTATACTTACGCGTTTCGCGTAGTATTATACGCATTCTGCGTATGATTTAAAATATATGCGTATCGTGTAGAGTTGTACGCGATCCGCGTATGATTTGATCGATGTGACAAAACAGTGATGAATAAACTGAATTATAATGTTGTGTAATAATTTTTTTAGTTTTACTTTACTGAATAAATAAACGTAAATAATAATAATAATAATTAGCAATATATAAATGGGGAGTGTTTACTTAAATGTGTCACATCTAGATCCATGGATTGTTTTAAGTTTAAGCTCGTATTAAAATGTTTAGTATAAAACTTATATTTTTCTTTCGAATAAATAATAAGTTTTGACTAACTAAATTAAATCTAATTTTCATTGGATTATATTTAGATAGTTACTAGTCCTTAAGTATTTAAATTGAGACCCAACCCAGTTTTGACCTTCGCCAAAACCCAAATCATAACGTTTTCCCTTTTTACAATTTCACTATTATATGACTAGTGATATTACCCAAACCACCGAACCTTACTTTTAATTTAGTGTTAGTAAATTAGTCATAAGTTCGTCTAGATCACTTTTAATGTTGAAGCTTAATTTATATAAATAAAAATAACTTTCGTTATTTTAATCTAACAAATTAAGTGACAGGGGTTAAATATCCAAATACATAATAATGGTTCTTTTAATTAGACTCAATGTTAAAAATACTAAAGTTACCTTTTAATTTTTACAAATGATAACAATCCATTTCACTAGGGGCCCTACATCTAAGCAAACACTAGGGAAATTAGCTACTCATTATACTAGGGAAAACGTAGAATATAAATATACAAACATAATAATAATGATAAAAATTGATAACGATAATTTTAATAGAATATACTTACGAAAATCTTCAATCTCATTTACTTTAAACGGTAGAAAATTACAATAATAACACCCCTTTAGCGCGTACAATAATACCCTTAATCACGAATAATACACCCTTAATATTTGAAACTATCCTAATTCTTCAAACTTGAAAATTAATTTGGTACAGAACTAAATTATACGGAGTACTTGAAAATACAAAATAGTAACTAAAGTAATAAATTGTGATGTAAAGTAATTGGTGTAGTATCTCTGTCTTGAACTAGTATCATTATTATAGCATTTGAGAGTTTGTGTAGTAGGTCAAAAGTATCATCTTTGCTGTACCACTTGAAAAAGAATCGATATTAAAACATAAAAGCAACCGTCCCATTTGCATTTGAATCTGGATCTGGACAGACTATTACGCGTTTCACGTAGATACCCACACGATCCGCGTAAGGCTTAAATACTACGCGTTGCGCGTAGACCTTCACACGTTTCGCGTAAGAATAGCCAACGGTTTTTTTATTTTTATTTTATGTTTTGTTCTCTGTTGATCCCGTGTTTACGTATATCGACTTTTACCGGAACTTTTTATTTGAACTCTTCTCTTCGATCATCTTGAACTTGCATTCGGGTAAACATTATCTTGATACATATTTGGTTTAAATCCATCATTTTTATCGTTGTTTTATCAAACTTCAAGCTCGTGTTTACTTTTGTCGTTTTTCTCGTGAATAATACCTTTGAATGTCTTCGTTTCGGCAAAAGCTGATGAAATATAAATGATATTGTGTCGGAATATATGTATGTTTAAAGCAATATCAAAATACCCCACACTTGAACGTTGCTTGTCCTCAAGCAATTACATCTTCTAAATAGAATCGGAACATTACATATTTTTCCATATCGAACATTAAATCACACAACACACACTACACGAAATGAAACACACGCTATATGGAATAAGTTGGAAACACTACACAATTTATATTGGATCAAACGCACACTACACGAAATGAAATTCTGACAACAGAAACAAAGTAGAAATCTCGTGATTAAGGTTTTAAAAATTTGGATCCTTAGGGAAAATCGGACCTTGTGAAAACGTTTTAAGATTTTATAAAATGTCATGCTAGTTTTTACACTAGACACGTTTTCCGGTTTTAACCTCAAATTCCAGTCGAGGGTAACTGAAAACCGTAGTCTCAGTCGGCGATTAGCAAGCTATCCGCCCCCATAATTAAAGTATCATGGAACTTGAAACCGAATGTCCTAAAAATGGTTTTACACAATATAATTCATAAAATAGCATAAGTTTTAGAGTAAAATTATATCGTGTCCAAATATCATCGGTGAACCATGAGTTTGCACACCTCAATTTGTTATGGCATATGTATGTTGACCGCGGTCAAACATAGATGCGGTTCATCTTTACGGAGATCATCCATCTGGGGATTAGATTCATTAGTCTTAAAAGCTAATTTGCAATGTGCCCCCCATTGTACGAGACAGATCCACCTCATGGTTAGGATAAGTCTGACCACCAAAAACCCTGTTTGATGCTGAGGTGAGGTGGATTTCCAGCCGATGATAGAGATGATTTTTCAAGATTTTTCGTCAACCTACAGCTGTTCTGGACTACATCTTCTAACATAAGTTAGCAAGTGTGTCATTTTGGAAGACTTTACTTCCTTAATGAGATATTCAGGTTTGTACATTCCAAAGCGATGATATCTGCAATACTTCATAGAAACATGTGATAAATAGTTCTAAACATATGGGGTTTATAAATTTTGTTATACTTGGTTTTCTTTTATATATTTCAATCAAATAAACTTATGTATTTTTAATGTATGGAGACAATAATTTCGGTTTTTTGACACCTAATCTTTAATTGCTCGTTATTACCTTAAAAATTGATTAGTTATATTTGTTTAAAAATTGTAAAAATTTTCATAAAAACCACTAAATTATAAGTTCTCGAGAATTTATATACTCCCACCCCACACTTAAGATTATGTAATGCCCTCATTACATAAAATCAGATTAAATGTATAAATTTGAGAGGACAAAAAAGTGTAAAGTGTTTAGAACTTCCTTTGTTAAGCAATTGGAGATTGTAAAATGCTTAATGTATGAACATATCCAATCCTTTTTATCACAATAATGCTTTCGTGTTTCGCTATGTCGAATCTTATCATCGTAAGTACCTGTCAACAAATATGTCAAACACAAACGAGATGGGGTTGTACTTTAGTAGTACAAAAATTTTACCCCACACTAAAAGTTTTTGTAGAAATAAAATAAATAAAGGTAAAAGTAAATTAACACACCATAAAAATTATTTTACACAAAACAATTACAAAATAAATAAAATGTTCTAAAACTAAAAAGAAACTAGAAAAATGACCACGCAAGGCCTCCCTGATCTTCCTGTTCCCGCTGCTGTTGCTGCCGTTGTTCATTTAGGCGTTGTTCCTCGTAAAAATGCCTATAAGCTTTCTGACTTGCGGCTAGGGCAGCGTTGGGGTCATAAGGTGGAGGTAGAGGGTCACCGTGTCCTTGCCATTGGGGATATGAAGGAAAGACTGAGGGTGCGTATTGTTGTGGGTTAGCTACGTATAAATATGCCTGATGATGCGCCCACTCTAATTGTGCTCCCTGGCCCCTCTGATCGTATCG
Source organism: Rutidosis leptorrhynchoides (assembly GCF_046630445.1). Classification (NCBI taxonomy): domain Eukaryota; kingdom Viridiplantae; phylum Streptophyta; class Magnoliopsida; order Asterales; family Asteraceae; genus Rutidosis; species Rutidosis leptorrhynchoides. The sequence continues at coordinate 328,035,912 of NC_092333.1, read as the reverse complement.
GATGTTTTCTAACATATTATCCTGAGCCAGTTGGGTATGCCTAATTTTCCCTATTTGCCTAGACAAACTAGTGTATTGTTCTTCTGATCTCCGTCCCCAATTATCATACGAGTTCCTTAAATCTAAACTCAATGATTTAAACGAATTTTATAGCCTATCGAAATCAGAAAAACCTGCATTAGACGAACTAGCCTCATCAGGCTGTCTTTGTCTCCTCCTAGTTTCCCTAGCGGGTTCCTCATCCTCCTCCACAGGAGCGTGAGCAACAACTTCTTGTCGTCTTAAACTAATTACCCCACCCCTCACTTGTATAGCCTTAGCCGTCCTATACACGTCCAATCCTAAAGTTTTAACAGCTTGATCTGCCGGTTGGATTGGAGGTTCTGATTCACTTGGGTCGAGATCGAACCAGTTTCCTAGACACGTGATGTAATGACCCCCCGACATGTCACTTGTCCCTCGAGCACCCTTAACAACATGGGCCAAAAAGTAAGCAACTCCATAGGGAATACTAATAAATGTATCCCTATCTCTGATCGCATCCAAGTACCAAAGGTCAATATAATTAATTTTATCTGTATTAGTAAACGACCTTTGGTTTATTGTGTTCTCTATAAACTTATGAATTATTCTAAAGCGAACATCAGTGATCTTTAGATAAGAGTCCTGGCCTGGCTCATATGTATTTCTATTAGTGAAAGAGTGCCAAACTATACCAGAATTATAGTTACCTGTATATCTAGCCCCTGTAAAAATATACTCCCTAAAACCGGGGGCTAACATCTCATCAACGGTGTAAATCCCTAATGCGTCTGTTACGTTGCTTAGGGACATACTTCTATCTACCCCACCCAGTCGGAATTGTAGAAAATTAGTGTCATTGATTGTTTCTGGGTGTAAACTTATTCTAACGGTAGAATAAAACTCTAAACACCATTCTCTATATACAGGGCTATTTAAACTAAATAACCTCTCGAAATCATTAAAAACCAAAGTCATTCCAAATTCGTTTGTAAAATTTTGGTTTAAAATTCCCCTTATTTGCTCATCTAAATTTACTGGGGTCCCAAAGGAGCCCAGTCCACAACGTATACTGGAGAGATGTTTCTACTGACCAGAGAAAGTAAGTCCTTAACCTTTTGTAATCGGTTAGGTACATCATCAGGAAATCTCAGGTTTGGGTGTAGATTCTGAATTTGTTGTTCCATTTCCGGTGTTACTTGTTCTTCCCCTTGCTGTTGGTTAACAGCTCTCATTCTAAAGAATCCCTGCATAACATTTTAAAACAAAAGAATTGTCCCGATTGGGTATGCTAATGTTAGCAAAGAATTCATCCTTGACATACAAGCTTGTTTCAACACCATAGGAATCAATCAACATTTTACTTCTAAAAATTAAAACAAACAACAATAAAACAAAAAAAATCATAATCATAAATCAAGTTTCAAAAACAAAGTTTAATTCCCAAGTGGAAACACGCAATGAGCTAAGCATATATAATCTAATTCAATCACATTGCGTATAATTCAGCTCCTAATCATCTTTATACTTGATTCATGACAATTACAAAAAATTATAAAATTTAGCCGAAAATTAAAATCACAAAATCAATCAATCAAACTTAAATTCAAAGCTTCTACTACTATCAAAACATCTAAAAACATCGAAAAAGACCCAAAATAACACAATTCAATAGCAATTCCTCAATTTCCCCAATTTACATAAACCCTAACTTTTCAATAATTAATTAAACATCAAATTCTTATGCTAATCGGGTTTAACATCACACTAACAACATAGATATAGCATTAATCAAGCAAAAATTCAACAATATCATGCATTAATTCGGATTAAAGCCATAAAAATAATAAATGAAAAAGTTGAAAAACAAGTGGTAAAAACGGGTTTAGGACCCTTACCAATCTTGGCATGTTGAAAGGTAGATGAATTGGAAGAGATTGATAGTGTTAATGTAGTGTTTGGGTGTGATTTTTGGGGTTTTTGTGTTTCTTCTTCGTCCACAGAGAAAAAAAAAATAAGGGAGTGTGAAGAACAAGCTGCTGCTCAATCTGATATCTGGACTGATTTTAAACTCTACGCGTTTCGCGTAGTACTACGCGTTTCGCGTAGATTTTATTTCTACGCATTTCGTGTGGATATCCCCACGATCCGCGTAAGTATTCGGCTCTTTTTTTTTCAACTTTATAATTAATCAAACTTATAAAATTCCTTTTTATAAATTTATATTTGTTGCTACAGAAATTTCAGTTGTTATACCTAGTCTTTATCCGTTTATAAATTTTAAAAATTAATTTATAAAATTTAATAATTTAAAAGTTAAAGTTTTTAATATTTTCCAAAAACAACTTAAAAACAAAACACTCTATTTTTTTTCTTTTTAAATTTTTAAAAGAAAATTAATATTTAAAGTTAAAAACAAGTACATGAAAAATAAAAAATTAAATAAATTTAAAATACACTCTATTTTTTTATATATATATATATATATATACTTTTAAACCAACTAATTTTCAGACTTAAAACTTTGTTTCCTATCAACTAGGTAGAGACAATCTCGGTTGTTACACCTATCATTACCCACGACAAAAGTTTACAAGTTATATATCTTTACGGTTATTGAAAAAAAGTATATTTTTAGTAGTTTTAATTTTTCTTTTGTTTTTGGTGGTTTACTATTTAAAAGATATATTATGAATCCAACAATAAATTTCGTGCAATTTGAAGAATGACAATTCAGTTATTACACTTAGCATTATCGTTTTCAATGAAAACAGGTTAAACTCAAGGTTTATCAATTTTAAATGGTAGACCCTTTTTAATAAAAACACAACAAACAATTACAAACTAAAACACACCAAAACATAAACACACAAAAATTCAAAAACACAAAAATGCACAAAAACAAAAATACACAAACACACAATTGGCGAGAAAAAGGATTAGATTGTGAAACCGCGTTGACTCGCCTCGTAGTGGAGTCGCATCATTTCGCCCCCCATAGCTTCATAGGCATAACCTCGTTGGTTTAAGAGGTTTTCCTTTGAACATTTAAAAGGCCCTTCTCGGCATAAGGTTACGTACTCGAAATTAGAGTCCGTCTGGTTCCTTGGGCACTTTCCGTAATGAGCTGGTTTTCCACATTTTACACACTTGCCCAAATGACGCGCTCGACGTTTCTTAGCTGATCTTGATTTTCCTTTGGCATAATTTTTCTCGTTAAGTTCTTGCCTTATTTGTTTACTCGCCTGATCGCATCTTCTTTTTATATCTAAAACTACATCTCTCGGTAAAATTTTATCGCATATCAAAAAGAAGTGGTTGTAGACATAATGATTGCGCATCTTGAAAATAAACAATAAATAAAAATGAAAAGAAGAAAATAAAAATAGAAAGGTAGAATGGAGGGAGAAGACTAGTTCTTTAGTGTCTGCTAGGGAAAGACCGAACAAACCTCACTCTTAAAAATGAAAATAATGTTCGAGAATGGAGTTGAAAACCTTAAAGTTACCCTGAATTTACTTGTCCTTAGGGTAGAATGTGATCTCGTCTCTTTCCGTAGTATTGATTCCTTTAAAGTATAATTTAAGTCGATGACCGTTCACTTTGAAAGTTCCACCGTCTTTGCTATATAATTCTGCATATCCAGATGGAAAAACTTGTTTTATTATATATGGCCTAGTCCATCGGGATCTAAGTTTCCCAGGTGAAAACTTAAAACGTGATTGGAATACTAATACTTTATCCCCTTGTTCAAATTCTTTCTTTTCTTTTAACCGTGCATCGTGCCATCTTTTAGTTTTCTCCTTGTATGTTTTAGAGTTTTCATATGCTTGTAGTCTTAATTCATCTAATTCATTTAGTCGTAAGAATCGGTTTTCTCCGGTTTTCACAAGATCGGTATTACATTCTCTCAGAGCCCAGTATGCCTTGTGTTCAACTTCGACGGGTAGATGACACGCCTTACCGTAAATCAATCAGAAAGGTGTAGTACCGATGGGTGTTTTGAATGCAGTTCTAAATGCCCAAAGCGCATCATCTAGCTTTCGATGCCAGATTTTTGGATTATTTTTAACTGTTCTTTCTAAGATACGTTTAAGACCTCTGTTTGTGTTTTCAACTTGACCACTCGTTTGAGGGTGGTAAGAAGTTGAAAAACGATGATTAACTCCGTACTTTTTTAGCACTTTCTCGAGTAGTTGATTTGTAAAATGAGTTCCACGATCACTAATTAATGCTTTTGGAATTCCAAAACGCGAAAAAAGATTTTTAAGAAAGCTGACAACAACTCGAGCATCGTTAGTGGGTAGGGCTTTTGCTTCAGCCCATTTAGAAACGTAATTGACTGCCACGAGAATGTATTTGCATTTGTTAGAAGCGGGGAATGGACCCATGAAGTCAATACCCCAAATGTCGAATACTTCGCATACTAGGATGCTTTGTTGTGGCATTTCGTCTCTCTTGGAGATATTTCCAGATCTTTGACAAGCATCACAAGTTTTTATCATATTATATGCATCTTTGAAAATTGTAGGCCAGTAAAAATCTGAGTCAAAAACCTTTTTGGCTGTATAGCTTGGTCCGAAATGTCCACCAGCCGGTCCTTCATGACAGTGCTCTAGAATTTGTTGCGCTTCTTTGCCGTATACACATCGACGAATAACTTGGTCAGCCCCTATACGAAAGAGGTTAGGGCTTTCCCAAAAGTAAAACTTCAGATCAGCAAAGAATTTATTCTTTTGCTGATAAGTTTGATTTTTAACAAGAATTCCTGCGGCTAGATAATTAGCATAGCCCGCAAACCATGGAATTTCTTCTTCTATTTCAATTCTCATAAGGAACTCATCTGGAAAAGTATCGTGAATAACAGATTCGTCGAGTGTTTCTAAGTTAAGATTTTCAAGACGGGATAAGTGATCCGCAGCGAGATTTTCAGCACCTTTTTTATCCTTAATTTCAATGTCAATTTCTTGTAGGAGTAGAATCCAATGAATTAGTCTAGGTTTAGCATCTTGCTTTTTGATTAAGTACTTTAGGGCTGAATGATCGGTATAAACAATTGTTTTAGATAACACTAAGTAAGATCTAAACTTATCGAGAAAAAAAACTACTGCAAGGAGCTCCTTCTCAGTAGTCGTGTAATTCAACTGAGCTCCTGTAAGTGTTTTACTTGCGTAGTAGATTGGTTGAAATTTGTTATCTTGACGTTGACCTAAAACAGCTCCCATCGCGAAATCACTAGCATCACACATTAGTTCAAAAGGTTTGGACCAGTCGGGTGATACCATAATGGGTGCATTTGTAAGTTTATCTTTTAGAATTGAGAAAGCTTGTAAGCATTCGTCATTGAAGTTGAATGTACTGTCTTTCTCGAGAAGTTTAGTCATGGGTCTAGCGATTTTGGAAAAATCCTTTATGAATCGTCGATAGAATCCCGCATGACCTAAGAAACTTCGAATTCCTTTAACGTTAGTTGGAGGAGGAAGCTTTGATATTACATCAATCTTAGCTTTGTCTACTTCCATTCCATCTCGAGAAATCTTGTGTCCTAAAACAATGCCTTCCTTCACCATGAAGTGGCATTTTTCCCAATTTAAAACAAGATTTGATTCCTCACAACGAATTAACATTCGCTCGAGGGTGGAAAGGCATGAATCGAAGGAGTCTCCAAAAACAGAGAAATCGTCCATAAAGACTTCCATACTTCCTTCTATCATGTCATGAAATATTGCTATCATACACCTTTGAAAGGTGCCTGGCGCGTTGCATAATCCGAACGGCATTCGTCGGTATGCGAATGTACCAAATGGACAAGTAAATGTTGTCTTGTCTTGGTCTTTTGGATCAATGGGAATTTGAAAATAACCGGAGAATCCATCAAGGAAACAATAGTATTCTTTTACCGCTAAATGTTCTAGCATTTGGTCAATATAAGGAAGTGGGAAATGATCTTTCCTTGTGGCGTCATTTAAACGACGGTAGTCTATACAGACTCTCCAGCCAGTGACTGTTCTTGTAGTAACAGGTTCATTATCATCATTAAGAACGACAGTTGTACCTCCTTTCTTGGGTACTACTTGTACAGGACTAACCCATGGGCTATCGGATATAGGGTATATTAACCCGGCATCAAGTAACTTGATAACCTCCTTTTTGACAACTTCCTTCATGTTAGGGTTTAACCTTCGTTGTCTTTGTACCACGGGTTTAAAATCTTCTTCCATTAGAATCTTATGAGTATAATAAGCGGGGTTAATCCCTGGAATATCAGTTGTTTTCCAAGCAATTGCTTTCTTGTAAGTTTTTAGAATGGACATCAACCTACTCTTTTCGTCATCTGAGAGTTTTGATGAGATTATAACAGGTAATTGTGATGTACCTTGGAGAAAAGCATACTCCAAGTATTCCGGGAGTTCTTTAAGTTCCAAGGTTGGTGGTTCTTCCAAGGAAGATTTTATTCGGAACCTGTTACCATCGGTAATTTCTTCAAAGGGTTCATCTTCCTTGGTAATTTCTTCCTCACAGAAATCTTCATCGATGACTACTTTCAATAATTCGTCAAGTTCAAGTTCTACATCGAATTCGTCACCTTCACTTATTGGGGTAAAGTTCGAGGTGTCTACATTTAGTAATTCTTGCAATTCTTTATCGACACAACAATCAACAATATCTACCTTATAACATTCGTCATCGGAAGAGATAGGTTGTTTCATAGCTTTATCTATGTTTAAGGTAACTCTATCTTCTCCTACACCTAGACTAAGCTTTTTATCTTTAACACGCACAATTGCGTCAGCGGTATTTAGAAATGGTCGCCCTAGAATTAGGGGAACCTTGCTATCTTCTTCCATTTCGAGGACAACGAAGTCGGCAGGAAAGATTAAATGATTGACTTTGACTGGTAGGTTTTCGGCATACCAATAGGATAGTTAAATGTTCTATCTGCTAGGCGTATACACATCCTAGTTGGTTTTAGATCACCTAGGTTTAGTTTTAAGTATAAGGAGTGTGGCATAAGATTGATACTTGCGCCTAAGTCAGCTAATGCATCGTACATTACTGAATCTCCCATCATACACGGAATAATGAAACTACCAGGATCTCCAAGTTTCGGTGGCATCTTTTGATTTTGCAAAATTCCTGAGCATTCCTCATTGAGGAATGTGGTTGAAACTTCTTCATATTTACCTTTATCGGCTATGAGATCCTTAATAAATCTTCCATAATTTGGCATACCCCTAAGAACTTTCGCGAGTGGCATGTTAATGCTAATTTGCTTGATCATATCTGCAAATTTCTGATATTGGCTCGCGAGTTTGTCTTTCTTTAATGCCTTCGGGTATGGAATAGGTGCCTTGTGCACCTTCACTGGTGGTTCTTCAATTTTCTTCGATATGATCTCAGGTGGATCATCTTTTTCTTGTTCTTTCTTAACATGCTCATCTATATCAACAGGTTCTTGTAAAATAGGAGAAGATAAAGGAACTTCTGAGGTCTTACTAGTTTCTGGGTTAACAGTTAAACCACTTCTAGTAGTTATAGCATTTACATGCTCATTCCTTGTTTGATTGTTGTTGGGATTCACTTGAGTATTTGAGGGGAGAGCACCTGGTGGCCTCTTTGATAGTAACTGTGAGATCCTTCCAACATCTCTTTCTAAATTCTAAATCGTAGCTTGTTGATTTCGAATTTTTTGAGTTTGAATTTCTGCAGTTTGTTCGTGCTTAACCATAAAATCTCTTAAGAGATCTTCTAAACCGGATTTCTTCTCGGGTTGTGGTTGTATAAGTGCTTGTGGTTGTGGTTGTGGTTGTGGTTGATTGTGTTGGAAATTATTTTGATAAATTCGTTGAGGTTGATTTCGGTTGTTTAGGTCATTGTAACCTGGTGGTGGATTTCTTTGATTTTGATTTTGATTTTGGAAATTCCGGTTGTTTTGGTAAACCGAATTTCCTCCTTGATAGTTATTATTATTTAAACCTGAAGGTCCCCCTGTTTAATAGTTGTTAATTGGAGGATATTTTCGGTTATTTGCTTCTATCGCTGGAAAATCGTTGAAATTCATTTCACCTTTTCGCAAGTAACCTAGGAAATTTGCTTGCTCTTCCATCGTTGTTTTATCACAATCTCTAGTAAGATGGGGGCCTTGGCATATTTCATATCCTACCCTGATAGCATGCATTTCCTTGGTTACTTTCTCAATTTGTCTTGCTTGATTTGCCATTTGTACTTTTAAAGAAGCAATTTCATCATTGCTTTCGATATTAGCAACGGTTGATGATCTAGAGAATTCTATCTCTTGATGCCAATTATGTGAATGTGCTGCTATATCGGCAATGATTGTGTGAGCGTCTTCTGGTGTTTTCTTCATTATCGAACCACCGTCTGCAACATCGATACCTTTTCTAGTGGCAACATTTACTCCTTTATAAAATATTTGGACTTTTTGGAATGTATTCAACCCGTGTTGAGGACATACCCTAAGCATTTTGTTGAATCGGGTCCAAGCTTCATAAAGGGTTTCGTTAAGCTTTTGTTTAAAGTGATTTATATCACTTTGCAATTTTGCTGCTTTTGAAGCAGGGAAGAATTCTGACAAAAATTTGTCCATCATGTCATTCCAGTTTTCGATATAACCTTCTAGTAATGAGTCTAGCCAATCTCTTGCATCGTCCTTTAAGGACCATGGAAAGATTTTCAAACATGCGACTTCATCGGAGACATCCTTAATTTTGAAAAGTTTGCAAATGCTTACAAACTTACGAAGATGCTCGTTAGCATCCTCATTTGGAGCTCCACCGAATTAGCATGTATTAGTCACCATGTGAAGGAATTGACCTTTTATTTCAAAACCGTCAGTCATCGTAGGTTGAATAATTGCGTGGCCTTGACCTGTTCTTGTCGCCTTCATTAATGCTTCCATCGTTTGATTTGTAACAACCATATCTGGTTCTATGATTTGTTGAATATCTGGTTCAGAGTTAGAATCTAATGAAAGTGATTTTAAATCCTCGGCGAGAGATTCTACTTCTTGAGCTCTTAAGCGTTCGTGAAATTCTCTTTCGGGTTCAGGATATGGAGAAGTTAATTCAGTGTTGGAGGAACGTAAATTCATGCATTAATTTCTATCATAACACTAAAAACTTTTCTAGGAATGAATTCCTAGAAAAGGATCGAATAACCTAAAGTCTATTAAAATTTTTATGAACGTAACTGTTCACCAGCAGCGGCGCCAAAAAGTTGATACGTTGAAACAGTACCTTTATTTATGAACGGATTTGAGTTGTTTTGTTACACGAATTTTTTTATTGTTTATATGGTGTTTTAACGATTTTAGGTTGGTTTCAAACATATATAGGCAACTGGTCATATCCGTGTAGTTTAGTTTGTTTGTAAATCCGGTTCGTTCCACAGGGAGACAGTGTTCAATGGTTTTTAATAGTCTTTGAAGTTAAACTTATTTTAAGGGGGTTTTGGATTAGGAATTGATAATACTACATAATAATAAAAAATAACTTAATCCTAATTTAATTTAACTACTTATTAATTTATACGAATACATTATTTATAATTATTAACTTAAAAGTGAATTAATTGAAGTTATTCTAATAAGTTTATTACTAAATGATAGTTAATAGAATAATAACTTTTAATAAAACTAATTGATTAGAATTTTGTTTTGAGCAATTATATTATAAATTTATTTAAATTGACTAAATAACATGTTTTAACTAAATTAATATAATTTAATAGGAATTATAATAATTAACTAAGTATAAACTAATTACTAACTATAAATTATAATAATTAATACAAATTAGTAAGATTAAAACATGTATAAAAGAAAATTATAATAATTAATACTAATTATAAATTAAAAACTTAAATATAATAATAAAATATTTAAAACCCTAAATTTTAACCTAATTCGCTACAGTATTCGTATTTATACTTACGCGTTTCGCGTAGTATTATACGCGTTCCACGTATGATTAAAAATATACACGTATCGTGTAGAGTTGTACGCGATCCGCGTATGATTTGATCGATGTGACAAAACAGTGACGAATAAACTGAATTATAATGTTGTGTAATAATTTTTTTAGTTTTACTTTACTGAATAAATAAACGTAAATAATAATAATAATAATAATTAGCAATATATAAATAGGGAGTGTTTACTTAAATGTGTCACCTCTAGATCCATGGATTGTTTTAAATTTAAGCTCGTATTAAAATGTTTAGTATAAAACTTATATTTTCCTTTCGAATAAATAATAAGTTTTGACTAATTAAATTAAATCTAATTTTCATTGGATTATATTTAGATAGTTACTAGTCCTTAAGTATTTAAATTGAGACCCAACCCAGTTTTGACCTTCGCCAAAACCTAAATCATAACGGTTTCCCTTTTTACAATTTCACTATTATATGACTAGTGATATTACCCAAACCACCGAACCTTACTTTTAATTTAGTGTTAGTAAATTAGTCATAAGTTCGTCTAGATCACTTTTAATGTTGAAGCTTAATTTATATAAATAAAAATAACTTTCGTTATTTTAATCTAACAAATTAAGTGACATGGGTTAAATATCCAAATACATAATAATGGTTCTTTTAATTAGACTCAATTTAAAAATACTAAAGTTACCTTTTAATTTTTACAAATGATAACAATCCATTTCACTAGGGGCTCTACATCTAAGCAAACACTAGGGAAATTAGCTACTCATTATACTAGGAAAAACGTAGAATATAAATATACAAACATAATAATAACGATAAAAATTGATAACGATAATTTTAATAGAATATACTTACGAAAATCTTCACTCTCATTTACTTTAAACGGTAGAAAATTACAATAATAACACCCCTTTAGCGCGTACAATAATACCCTTAATCACGAACAATACACCCTTAATATTTGAAACTATCCTAATTCTTCAAACTTGAAAATTAATTTGGTACAGAACTAAATTATACGGAGTACTTGAAAATACAAAATAGTAACTAAAGTAATAAATTGTGATGTAAAGTAATTGGTGTAGTATCTCTGTCTTGAACTAGTATCAGTATTATAGCATTTGAGAGTTTGTGTAGTAGGTCAAAAGTATCATCTTTGCTGTACCACTTGAAAAAGAATCGATATTAAAACATAAAAGCAACCGTCCCATTTGCATTTGAATCTGGATCTAGACAGACTATTACGCGTTTCGTGTAGATACCCACACGATCCGCGTAAGGCTTAAATACTACGTGTTGCGCGTAGACCTTCACACGTTTCGCGTAAGAATAGCCAACAGTTTTTTTATTTTTATTTTATGTTTTGTTCTCTGTTGATCCCGTGTTTACGTATATCGACTTGGAACTTTTTATTTGAACTCTTCTCTTCGATCATCTTGAACTTGCATTTGGGTAAACATTATCTTGATACATATTTGGTTTAAATCCGTCATTTTTATCGTTGTTTTATCAAGCTTCAAGCTCGTGTTTACTTTTGTCGTTTTTCTCGTGAATAATACCTTTGAATGTCTTCGTTTCGGTAAAAGCTGATGAAATATAAATGATATTGTGTCTGAATATATGTATGTTTAAAGCAATATCACTATGTTTAATCATGATAAATGATAAGTAAACATGTTATTAAGTGTATTAACAATGAACTACATATGTAAAAACAAGACTACTAACTTAAGGATTTCGAAACGAGACATATATGTAACGATTATCGTTGTAACGACATTTAATTGTATATATATCATGTTAAGATATATTAATACATCATAATATAATGATAATGCAATAATTTAACATCTCATTAGATATAATAAACAATGGGATAACAACATTTAACAAGATCGTTAACTTAAATGTTTCAAAACAACACTTACATGTAACGACTAACAATGATTTAATGACTCAGTTAAATGCTTACATATGTAGTGTATTAAGATGTATCCATACACTTTTGTAAGGCTTCAAGACATCTATCAAAGTACTTCTACTTATCAAAGTTGGTCACAATTACATTCTCATTCGTTTTCATCAACAATTTTACTCGTATCCATCTGTATTCGTACTCGTACAATACACAGCTTTTAGATGTATTTACTATTGGTATATACACACTTAATCATTCACTCTTAGCAGCAATCTTAGAGTCAACAACATGTGGGGATGTATCATTTAAATTCTACCTTGATATTTATGCTCAAACGTGAAATGACCAATTTGCCCCTGAACCTTATTTAAAATTACAAGAATCTGGTACCAGTTTGCCCGTATCGCCGCGCCGCGGCCTTAAATGTCGCGCCGCGACATTTGCCTAGTTCTGGGATCATTTTTAATCGGACTTCTGATCTGGATTCCAGTTAAATGCCGCGCCGCGACGTTCAACGTGGTCTGACTCATTTCCTTGCATACAAGACCTCAACACCCAAACATGTCCCGAACCCTTCATACGCCTATCGTACATACACAATACACCTATAAATCATATACGGGGAAAATGGGGTGTTACATTTTAAAATCAACTAAACACATGTTCTATATCTATATGATATGCTAACTTAATTATTTAAAACCTGGAAACACGAAGAACACCGTAAAACCGGACATACGCCATCGTAGTAACACCGCGGGCTGTTTTGGGTTAGTTAATTAAAAACTATGATAAACTTTGATTTAAAAGTTGTTCTTCTGAGAAAATGATTTTTCTTATGAACATGAAACTATATCCAAAAATCATGGTTAAACTCAAAGTGAAAGTATGTTTTTCAAAATGGTCATCAAGACGTCGTTCTTTCGACTAAAATGACTACCTCTTATAATATTGACTTGTAACCTGTATTTTCGACTATAAACTTATACTTTTTCTGTTTAGATTCATAAACTTAAGTTAAATATGAAACCATAGCAACTTGAATCACTCAAAACAGATTTAAAACGAAGAAGTTATGGGTAAAACAAGATTGGATAATTTTGCTTGTTGTAGCTACGTGAAAATTGGTAACAAATCTATATTAATCATATCCTAGCTAACTTATATTGTATTATACCTGTATTCTAACATATTATGTAATCTTGGAATACCATAAACACGTATACAATGTTTTGACATATCATATCGACCCATGTATATATATTATTTAGAACAACCATAGACACTCTATATGCAGTAATGTTTGAGTTAGCTATACAGGGTTGAGGTTGATTCCAAAAATATATATACTTTGAGTTGTGATCTAGCCTGAGATGTGTATACACTGGGTCGTGGATTGATTCAAGATAATATATATCGATTTATTTCTGTACATCTAACTGTGGACAACTAGTTGTAGGTTACTAACGAGGACAGCTGACTTAATAAACTTAAAACATTAAAACGTAATAAAAATGTTGTGAATATATTTCGATCATACTTTGATGTATATGTACATATTGTTATAGGTTCGTGAATCGTCCAGTGGCCAAGTCTTATTTCCGACGAAGGAAAAATCTGTGAAAGTGAGTTATAGTCCCATTTTGAAAATCTAATATTTTTGGGATGAGAATACATGCAGTTTTATAAATGTTTTACGAAATAGAAAAAAGTAAATGAAACTACATTATATGGGTGAATGATCGAAGTCGAATATGCCCCCTTTTGCTTGGTAGCCTAAGAATTAGTAAACCGATCTACTAATTGACGCGAATCCTAAAGATAGATCTATTGGGCCTAACAAACCTCATCCAAAGTACCGGATGCTTTAGTACTTCGAATTCGTTTTTATCATGTCCGATGGATGTCCCGGAATGATAGGGGATATTCTTATATGCATCTTGTTAATGTCGGTTACCAGGTGTTCACAATATGAATGATTTTTTATCTCTATGTATGGGATGTATATTGAAATATGAAATCTTGTAGTCTATTATTACGATTTAATATATATAGGGTAAACCTATAACTCACCAACATTTTTATTGACGTTTAAAGCATGTTTATTCGCAGGTGATTATTAAGAGCTTCCGCTGTTGCATGCTAAAATATGGACAAGATTTGGTGTCAGCATGCTTGTATAATATTGTTTAAAACTGCATTCGAGATTTACTTTTTGTAACATATTAATATTGTAAACTAATATATATTGGTCGTGTGTAAGTGTGATATTTTTAGATTATCATTTCTTGATAATCTAGGTGGTGTCCTTTTAACCTTGTCAATAAAATAAAGGTTATGGATTATTTTAAAAACGAATGCAGTCTTTGAAAAACGTCTCATATAAAGGTTAAAATTTCAAAAAAAGATCAATTAATATAAAATATTTATATATCGATATAAACAGGACATTCCACTCTACACAAAAAAAAAATTTAGACATACCAACAAAGACCATAAAGAAATATCAAAGATGTGGTCAACAACCACTTCATTATTTCTCTTTCTTCCATAAAATTCCTTTTCAAATGACGGTGTTCATAATCTACAAAAATCCCAAAACCCACAAAAACAAATGATCAAAAAATTGTCTCAAAATAATGAATAATCTCTTCATATTCGTATTCCTTCATCTGTACATCGCATTTTTATCTCTAGCCATCGACACCATCACACCCGAACAACCTTTAACCATAAACCAAACTCTAGTCTCGAAAAATGAAGTCTTTGAACTTGGGTTTATCAATCCAGGTAACAATAATTTGTATATAGCCATTTGGTACAAACAAATAAAACAAAAAACATACGTTTGGGTAGCTAATCGAGATACGCCTGTAACTTCATCATCAGGGAAGTTTAAAATTGGTGAAAACGGCAACATAGTACTTTTAAACCAAGCTGAAACCGCAGTTTGGTCATCAAACAAATCCCTACCGCTGACAAACACCGTGGCACAACTTATGAACAACGGTACTATTATTCTTTTCATCATTATTATTTTTAAATATAAATGTGTGAGCATTTGTCTTTATATAAATTCAATATTTACCGAGGATGTATATGTGTTATGATGCTAGCAGTATCTAAGTTAAATAGTTTATTTATTTAAACAGGTAATTTTGTGCTACGTAGCGAAAATTATGAGAACTCGGAGAATTATATTTGGCAAAGCTTTGATTATCCAACAGATACACTTTTGCCTGGAATGAAACTCGGTTGGGATCGAAAAACTGGAATTAACCGCTTTATAACATCGTGGAAGTCGAATATTGATCCGAGTATGGGTGATTCTTCTTTTAAGATGAATATAGATGGTTTTCCCGAAATTTTTATATTGCAAAAAGGAAAAGAAACTTATCGAAGCGGGCCATGGAATGGAAGACGGTTTAGCGGTGTACCGGAGATGAAAACTGTTAAAGTTATCGAGTTCGAGTTTCAGAATAATCGAGATGAGATTTGGTATTCATTTAAGTTGATGAATAATTCAGTTTATTCACGGTTAATTATGAATTCTGCGGGTGTTCTCCAACGTTTCACATGGGTTGAAACGGCTGACACGTGGAGCGAATACTGGTTTGCTCCACGTGATCAATGTGATTATTATGGCGAATGTGGGCCGTTTGGCGTTTGTGATACAAACAATTCACCGGTTTGTAAATGTATGAAGGGTTTTCGACCGAGAAACGAACAAGCCTGGGACTTACGAGATGGGTCGGGCGGGTGTGTTCGGAGCTCCGAATTGGATTGTGGGTCGGATGGATTTTTGCCATTAAAAAATATGAAATTACCGGAAAGTTCAAAGGTGTTTGTTGATCAAACTATGAGTTTGACTGAATGTGGTCAGAGATGTAAAAGCAATTGTACGTGTAGTGCTTACGCTAGTATGAATATAACTGGAGTCGGGTCGGGGTGTGTGATATGGGGAGTGGATCTTGTGGATATGCGACAGTATGCTGATTCTGAAGGTGGTGGTCAAGATCTTTACGTTAGAGTTGCAGCATCTGATTTGGGTACGTTTCTAATCTATAATTTAATTTAATATTAAATAATTAATTTTTTAATATTGATGTATTAATTTAATAAAGTATTTAAATTTTAATAAAAATTTTGCTTTTCAAAAAAAAAAAAAACAGGATGAAAAATATTAGAATGCAGAAAAAATCAATAATGTAATTTGATGGTATTCGGTAAAAATTCTTTCCAAATATTCAAAGTTGGAAAAAAAGTTATTGAATATGAATCAATAAATTTAAAAAAGGATCTGAATGTTTCAAAGTAAGACACAAACTTTTTAAGGTAGACATGTTCATATTGTTGTCCTTTGATGGTATAAACAATTGTAATGTTGTTGTATCTCCAATGTTCCTACAGCAAAACAGAACAGAGACTTTAGAGTTCTAAAAGATAATTACTTTTCTCGTTTCATACATTAGGAATATTGAGAGATCTAATGTGTTCATTAATATTATGAAAATAATAAGATTGGTTAAGGTGTGAATGTGTGATTTGATACCAAAAGCATTTCTAGAAGTTTTTTTATGACAATGCTCATATATATATATATATATATATATATATATATATATATATATATATATATATATATATATATACGGTGAGGATCCATGGAGAACCAAAGGTAATAGAGAACCCATGGAACTCGTGTAGATTCAGTAAATCTGCTGCAGATTGACAAATTTTTTTTTTTTTTTTTTTTTGCAGATTTTTTTTTCTGTGCAGATTTTTTTTTCTTCTTCAGATTGAGTCAATCTGCGTGCAGATTGACGTTTTTTCCATTTTTTTTAATTTTTTTTTACAGATCGACTTTTTTTTTGTTTTTTTATGCAGATTGAGTCAATCTGCGTTTTTTTCCCTTTTTTTTTTTTGCAAATCGACTTTTTTCTGTGCAGACTGACTTTTTTGTGCAGATTGACCTTTTTTGCAGTTTTTTTTTTTGCAGATTCACTTTTTTCTGTGCAGATTGACTGTTTTTTTTTTTAAAAAAAACTGGAAAAAACGTCAATCTGCACGCAGATTGACTCAATCTGCACGCAGATTGACTCAATCTGCAAAAAAAAAAAAAAAAAAATTCTTCACAGAAAAAAAAACTGCAAAAAAAAAAAAATAATTTGTCAATCTGCAGCAGATTTACTGAATCTACACGAGTTCTATGGATTCTCTACATACCCTAGTTCTCTAGGGATCCTTTCACTATATATATATATATATATATATATATATATATATATATATATATATATATATATATATATATATATATATATATATATATATATATATGACCAATTTCAGACCGCCAATTAGACATGTGAAAACGTGTTTAAACCCCCCTTTTCGTTCCCTACTTCCCTTGAATGGTTCGTGATTTCTTTTTTCATAACAAAAGCTAAAGTGATGATATTTACATATTTAATCCATCAAGTTTTAAACCGTTATTACATTGCCAACATTTTACAACGGTCTGATGAATTTTATTGGCTTATATACTTTCATCGCAAGTACTTTTTGACCATTCATTAGTGTGCTTTAACTAATGCTTTGGATGTATAATCATGCCACCAATGCTTTTATAAGAAAAGTTGAAGCATGTTGTCTTTGCATTTTTTTTTTTATATAAAATTGAGCTTAAAGATAAATAAATAATGATAAAAGCTAATCAATATATGTCTCGAAAATTATAATAATAAGGGTGTTCATTAAATAATTTTACCCATGACACCGCCCGATGTAGAATGATTTTAGTGAAGTGGGTTGGTTAATTTAAATTTGATTTGAGTTTTTGGTCTCGTCTGAAAAATAATACGATTTTTAAATTTAATTTGGATTCTAAAATCAAATTTTGGTTCCTAATCAAAAAACTGAAATATGCTATTTGTTTATGGTATTTATTATATATTTATATTGTGATATACTTCTTTCATCACATATTAATAGTCCACATATAATAATATACAGTTTAGGAAAATGTCATAAAAGTAGTGTATTTTCTGCTTACTTT
The DNA here is from genome assembly GCF_046630445.1 of Rutidosis leptorrhynchoides. Classification (NCBI taxonomy): domain Eukaryota; kingdom Viridiplantae; phylum Streptophyta; class Magnoliopsida; order Asterales; family Asteraceae; genus Rutidosis; species Rutidosis leptorrhynchoides. The sequence goes on along the minus strand of NC_092333.1, from coordinate 328,017,949 downwards.
CAGTTTTATCCTTACTTTTTATTTCTCCTTTAATCTTATCCACATACATTAAGACCAAAATAGAACTTAAAATTCTTATTCTTTTCTATTTATGAAAGTGGACTATTAATTTGAGACATCTTAAAATAGAATACTGAACTATTAATATGGGACGAATGAAGTGTTTGATAACATTATATATGCATAGTTGAATCTATATGATGTTATAAATAAGAATTATCTAATCTTAAAAAAATTTAAAAATAATAAGAAAAATGATAAGCCCCGTTGATGATGTAATTAAAATAACTAATTATATTTAAACATAATATTAAAATGTTAATTGTATATTATATGAAGTATTATGTACAACCTTATGATAAAACATACTCATGACCATATGTACAATATTTAAATCATAATGTACAATCTTATCGTAAAACACTCTCATGATCATATGTACAGTATTTGAAGTATTGTGTACAACTTTATGATAAAACACTCCATTGATATATGTATAAACTTTAAAACAATTGTACAATCTTTTACAACACCCATCATGAATACATGTACAAACTTTTAAGCATATCGTACAACCTTCATATAATAATTGTATTTTAAAAAAAAAAAAAATTAAGAGACATTTGTTATTAATAATAATAATTATTATTAATATAAATACTCAAATTTTATGCAAACTATTAGTATTTATTATTATAATTATAATTATAATTATTTTTATTTTTATTAGATTATTATTATTCAAATATAGGTTCTTTTTACGGAATTAATTACGTTACATATGTATGCGAAATACATGTCTCAATAGAAGGTTGTAATCTAGGCTTTTATGACAAGAAAAATAGTAATTGTCATGAAATTTGGAATAATGTGGTGGGAGAATAAATGTAGTACATTTATTCTGAGCAAGTTAAGTATATCAATATGTTTGTAAAAACGACGACAAGTTTCTTAGTTGAAATTCGTTGTTCCACAGGTCATTAAACTAAATGATGCTAAGAAATATTCGTAAAAACTAAATCGAATAAACGACATAAACCGTGAAGTAAAACACCCCTAAACAATGGTATATGGTATATCGATTTTAAGCATGTTGATATCTTGGGCCCAGTTACCATGAGCGCCCTAATGACAATCAATGTATACTTTGCTCCATTGTACGACCTCCATAGGCTTTTATGTAGTTTTTAATATACGAGTATATATTATATGGAGCGATAATATGTGCACATATATATTATTATTATTATTATTATTATTATTATATATATATATATATATATATATATATATATATATATATATATATATATATATATATATATATATATATATATATATATATATATATATTATGTACACAATTAATTATGCTTTATAATATTGTACTCTATAACACTGTAAAACATGATAACATGATTGATTGTATACGTGTACGTATCACCTATAAGAGAGAACCATAAGTGAAGGAATTCATAAATATTTTTTGATAAAAGAGAACCGAGAGAACTTACAGACTGAATACACGTGTACCCATCATATGCACATATTCTTCAATCTGAATTCACAAACTAATTCTTTTTAAATCATTTTTTTCAGCCTACCATATGTCAGTCTTGATTGCACAGACTGAGCTACGTGCAAGTCTGTGCCTAAGTGTCAGTCCACATGTCAGTCTGCATGGCACAGACTGACTTTAGTCTGCCCTACGTGGCAAGTCAGTGTCCTTCATGGTAGTCAATCCGACCTACACCGCAAGTCAGTCTAACTTACATGGCAGTCAATCTTTCATATGTGGCAGTCGGTTTGTCCTACATGGATTTTTTTTTACCTTTTAAAACTAAAATTTTTAAAATTTATTTTCAGTGCATGTGCATATGGTAGTGCATGTGCATTGAACTTGTAAGTTCTCTTTTACAGTTAGTTTCTTGTGGATCTTTACCATTAACTAATACATAAATATATTTTAAATTCATCAAAAAATCGAATGAGACTGTCAAAGTAGGTATTCTAAGAGTCAATGGTCGGTGAAAGAGTTGGTTCTCTCTCTCTCTCTCTCTCTCTCTCTCTCTCTCTCTCTCTCTCTCTCTCTCTCTCTCTCTCTCTCTCTCTCTCTGGAATATATTAAGTATAAGTTGTTATTATTAAATAGAGATATGACATATAAGATATAAGATATGAATATTATAATTAGGTACATATATTATTAGGCTTCCCAATCTTTTTAGAACAATATCATTAATTTTTTTTTTAATGACGATTTTTTTGGCATCAGTGGTACCCGAGAACACATCCATTCGGGCAGTGGTTCCGGGTAGGGGTCCGTGAAATCCGGTAAAACCTCCCTATATGGTCAATATATACCACAATTATTAGTGTTCAATTGTTTTAAAGAAAATCATGTCATCCTTAAGGATTGAACTCATGACCTCTCCTTATCTCATGACACAAAGTATATAGTGAGAACCGTTGGGCTATGCCCTTATTCTCAAGATAAATACGAATAATATATAATGTGAGAAAAACCACCATATTAGTTTTAGTTTGCATATTTATTTATTTATTGATTATTATAGTATAACAGTATAGTAATGAACTGAGTTGACGTGGTCTGAGAGTTTATTGGGTAATCAACCAATACAGGGTAACTTATTGTACGTGGCTAAAATGTTCTCCGTATCTTGTTTTTCAACCTGATATATGATATAAATAAATTACTCCGTATTATGTTCTGGTTTGGTGGATTGTAGTTGTAGACAACAATAAATCCGAAAGTCAACTTTGGAGTATTGTCAAACGTACAGGATAGTTGGGGACCTTTACTTTTCAAAGCCGTTGTTTTAGGCCAAAATTTGATTTATAAAGTTTCTACCTACATCATTCAAAGCGGGGTCAATGCGTGTGGTGCTTTTAAAGTGTTTATTAACAAGTTACATCCAAATAATACTTACATTTAAAAATTAAAAATGTTTTTTTTTTTAAAAGACAAATTCATACATCCATATATACACCACGAAATGTCCTAAACAGAACTCGGACCTTCAACCCCAACGTTGTAAGAGTGATCATAATACCGCCAAGCCATTGGCTCTTTAATAAAAATAAATAAATAAATAAATAATGTTAAATGTAGTTTTAAAGACACGATTAAAAAAAAAAAATAAATAAATAACATTACCTTGTATTATTGACGAATGACCTTTCTTAGTTTTAAACCATGGTGGTTTATTTCACCCAAAATTTATATGTTGTATTTGTATCACTTGTTGGATACTTCGATTGATCATTACGGGGAAATGAATTGACCTTATTATGCTTTTGCAACTTATACCACATGCAATTAAACTATCTCAATACATAATACATATATAACTGTAATTGTAAGCTTCTAAAAGACTATGTTATCATTATTGCAGACCCGTCATCCACTACAGGGATGAAATCTGACGGTGGCAGGAGCAACAATGTTATCATAATTGTTGCCATTACAGTCGGTACCTGTTCAGCTCTAGTAATCCTCTTGATACTATTTTTTTTCAAGAGAAAGAAAACGCAACTGTTGAAAAAATCCAAGACATACAGAAAAGGTGCATATTTTAATTTCAAAGCGAAATTCATTCATAATTCATAATAATGTTAATGTTAATCCAAACATATTAATATGTTAAAGGTATGTATTTTAATGATTTACATTAGGCCCACATGAAAGAAGCCAAGATTTCTTGATGAACGATGTGATTAATAATGTGCAAAGTAGAAGAGATTATTCAGGTGAAACAACAACAGAGGAACTCGAATTACCCTTGTTTGATTTTACGACATTGGTTATGGCTACAAACAACTTTTCGGATTCAAATAAACTCGGGCAGGGTGGGTTTGGATCAGTTTACAAGGTAAAATGCAGTTTTATTACCTACCAAATTTATCTAGATTTTGTTGGTATCAAGTTGTTAACAAACAAGAGGGGGGACACTTTTTTGTTGATTGTCATAAATTATAACAGGGAATATTAGTGGAAGGTGAAGTTGTGGCTGTTAAAAGGCTCTCAAAATCTTCGGGTCAAGGGATTGAGGAACTTAAAAATGAGGTGAGATTAATTGCGAAACTTCAACATAGGAACCTTGTTCGACTACTAGGTTGCTGCATTGAGGTTGAAGAAAAGCTGTTGATTTACGAGTACATGGAACATAAAAGTCTCAATACTTTTCTTTTCGGTTAGTTTCCTTGGGGTTTCATGTTTTTTTTTCTTTTTAATGTTAAATTAATTTATCGTAGTTGAAATTTAACGTGTTTCTTGAATTTGGTATAGATAAAGAGAGAAGTGCACAACTTAATTGGGAAAAACGATTCAATATCATATCTGGGATTGCTAGAGGGCTTCTTTATCTTCATCAAGATTCAAGGTTTAGAATAATTCATCGTGATCTTAAGGCGAGCAATATTTTGCTAGATAAGGAGATGACTCCAAAAATATCTGATTTTGGTATGGCACGAATTTTTGGGGGAGATCAAACCCAAGCAGAAACAAAGAAGGTGGTGGGAACACAGTAAGTATCATAACCATTGTATACATTTGCATTGATACAATGATATGGACTATAGATTTTCATATTATTATTTTCTAAATAAATATGTTTTGCAGTGGTTACATGTCTCCTGAATATGCAATGGACGGCCTTTTCTCGATAAAATCGGATGTTTTTAGTTTCGGGGTTTTGGTGTTAGAGATAGTAAGCGGGAAAAAGAATAGAGGATTCTATTACGCAAGTAACCAACTTAACCTGCTCGGATATGTAAGTACTTAGTTAGATGACATATACAGGCCGGGGTAGCAATTTGGGTCGGGTCGGCATGTTAAACGTACCCAGTTTGGACACAACCTGCATAATCCGTTACAATAAACAAGTTGAGGGGTTATTTATCAGGTTTATTTCAGATCAAATGGTTCATATTTGGTGGGTTGGTTTCAATTGAAACGTGTCAAATTTAATGGATAGTTTCAGGTTGGTTGGAATATTATTAAAATGTTCCAAAAAATTTTTGGGGTGCATGGTTGTTTATCTAATAACCTGCATCCGACCCAGAAATTAAACCTGTTAGTTGGTTTCTAGTTAAGAATTTCAATCCTGAACTGACTGAAATATGCATAAGATCGATTTGCTTTGATATTGTCGTATCATTTATTTACTAGAAGATACATTTTTCAGACATGGAAGCTATGGAAAGAGGGGAACGCGTTAGAAGTACTAGATGAAACCGTAAGGGACAATTTTTCAGAGGATGAAGTAGTGAGATGCATACAAATCGGATTGTTATGTATTCAAGAACAAGCAGAAGATAGGCCAAATATGTCGAAAGTTTTGCTAATGTTGAGCAGCGACTTAGTAAACCTACCTCAACCAAAATATCCTGGATTTTGTCTTGGAAGAAGACATTCTGAAATAGAGTCATCAAGCAAACAAGATGAATCTGTAACGGTGAACCAAGTCACAGTTACAATACTCGATGGAAGGTAGCCAGACAAAATTTATTACTAGCAATCATGCATGATTCATGTAATACCCTTTTAGCATCAATTATATGACCCCTCTTTCTTACGTAGTTTTCGTCAGTTTTATTTTACTCATGACTAAAGTGAAATTTAATTTTTCGTATTTATAAGTTTTTTGATATACACCATCACTGCAACTAATGGGGTTTTTTTTTTTTTTTTTTTTTTTTTTTTTTTTTTTTTTTTTAACGGCGAATTTACATCAGCGGATCATTTATTTCAACGACCCTCATCATTTGCACCCACACACGCTAGAAGGAAACTCCTACCCGGGTTGCTTGGCAACTAATCGCGGGACCTGGGTTGTTTGGCAACTAATCGCAGGAAATTGGAGAGAAAATCTTCCGCCCCCAGGAATTGAACCCGGGTTGCTTGGCAACTAATCGCGGGCGCTTCCACACTGAGGCTTGATACCGTTGAAGCAAACGTTCGTTGGTGGGGTAGTTTAGTTTTTCAAAATAAGTTCTTAACACTATAACTGACATTATAATTTTTTTTGACGCTTTTTATAGCGTGGGAATATATGTCGTCAGAAATTCTTTGTCCGATTTTGTTAGTGCATATTTGTAATTTTCTAATTCTAACGTGTGTGTAATGTTTAATCCAATCATTGGACATTTATGTAATCATACAATGAATATTTGATGTTAATTGTACTTCATTGTTAAATAACTGTGACGGTCGATTGACTGTTGAGACAATCAACCGATGGTGTACCCCTGATCGAGGGTCACTGTAGGTAATATAAATATGGGTTACAGGTTTCTTTGTTATATTACACACTCTACATTAACCCTAGCCGAGTTCTTTCGTTTGCTATCGTCCCAAGTCATACCCAACACGAATAACAACTTAAAGACATCGATCTAATCTATTCCATAGGTCTAGGTTTGATTCATTCGATCCCAAGAGTCAAAGTTTATTCGATTAAAGCTTTGTCTAGTTAGATAGAGTATACGTTTGATCTAAGATCCTTTAATCCGTCAACAAAGTGGTGTCAGAGCATGGAGTTGATAATCCAAACATATTCAATCGAAAATCTAAAGGGTTGTTTTTGGGTTTTTAAGAAAACTTTATGTTTTTTTTTATTATTATCAAAAGTCCCAATTTTTACGTGTTAAAATCTGGTTTTTGAGTGTGTTTGTGTCCCCAAGTGTTTTCCTGAAGTTCCTATCGTAAAATCTTAGATTTTTCTGTCGAAAATAGTTCTCTAGGTCGATTTAGGCTCGAAACCCTAATTTTCTGTGCTGATAGCTGAAGAACTACCCTCGACCGACCGTCTCCAGCCCATGGAGAGATACCAATTGACAGTTCGTCTCTGACCATCGACCACTGGACTCTTGACCATCGATTGATCGACCTGACCATCAACCGAGGGTCAACCATCGACCAGAGGAGTAATTGTAATATCAGTTAACAATTAGTAACAAATCAACGACAGTTGGACACTTACCACATGACCATCGACGGATAGTCTCAAACACTCAATTGACCGTAAAATGCAGAAACAAATTTAATTAACTTAAGCACAATGTCGGAAACCACCTAATACATAAGCACTAACTATGCATTAGTTGTAACTGGAACGAACCTTCAAAGACTGTTATTATCTTAAAATGAAGTAGGAAGTGCTAATAAGGTTCCCAAATTGGAATCATTGAATGATTATGTCCACTGGAAATCACGATTTATCATTTATCTTAATGGTATTGACACGTGTATGTGGAACTTGATCATAACTGAGTATGTATTTTCAAAAGGTGCTGATGGTAATACTAAGCAGCCTCATGAGCTTAGTACCAGTGTGAAGCGACCCCGACAAATCGTCAAATGATGGCGTCGTCTACGTATGGTCCCATTGCATGATCATAAGTCTTTATGACAAAGTTTAACCGAAAATATGTCGCATTCGTTTCATAAATAAGGATGTTTCAAGTTTACAAAAGTAGTTCCCATAACAAGTACATAACAAGGATTAAAGTTCATATGAAACACGTGCGACACAGTTTAAAAGTAGTCAAAAAGACGCTCCACGTATGCAAGTATACTCGACATCCAATGCAAGTATCAAAAGTATGAGCGGAAGCATGTATCACTAAGCATTCAAAACCTGAGAAAACATGGAAGAAATCTGTCAACGAAAACGTTGGTGAAATCATAGGTCTAGTAAGTGAGTATGTAAGTAAAATAAGTTGAACCACAATTTATAGTATAAATCGATTTTCCAAATCGTTTGAATTTCCATAAGTATTGTTGTTTACCGAGCACCCAATTATCAAAGCTTAACTGTATCATTTACCTCAGCATAAAAGTGTTAGAACATACACCGTACCAGAATATATTTCATTCGCTTAACGGTAGCGAGCCGTCCGAATGAGGGTTAGTCAAACCCGTATGGATCCACACAACATAGTCTCGCTTACACCATCTGATGTAACTAATGATAATTGAATTGAGGATTTTCGTTCAAACTCGTCCGTATCTTTGTATTCACAATTGTGTTCAATGTATAAAAGTATGAAAAATATATATACGTGTGAAATGTATATAAGTACGTAATGTATATGTTTCTCAGCCCACGATTTAAAAGTATAAAAGTTGTTGAAAAGTGGGACTATGATCTCACCTTGAGTGCAAGAGTTAATAAACTACTCCAACAAGTAAATGCGTGCAAAGACAAAGCTAGTCTTGACCTAAACATATAGGTTGTATCAATAACGGTAAACATAAATGGTCAAAGATGTTCAATTAGTCATATGGCTCGTTACGACTCGATTATAAAGCATGTGAATCAAATTGTCAAGTTTCATGCAAGATATAAGTAAAGAATCATGTTAGGAGGATTTCATAATCAATTGGTTAAGTTTGACAAAAAGTCAAACTTGGGTCGAGTCAAAGTCAATGAAAAGTCAACATGTTCGGGTCGGGCCTCGGACTATTTTTCTATGCTAGTTATTCATATATAAGCATATTAAAACAAGTTGCACGTGAATTGGAGGTCCCTAGCATGCCAAACATTTTATGTAAAACGAGCAAGTGGGACAGAATCCTGGACCCGGCTTATGCCGCGCCGCGGCCAGGTCTGTCGCGCCGCGACATTGGTCGTGGCCTGACTCCTGGTCTGTTTCAAGATTAAATCAAATTCCAAACAAACACAAAACGCAAACCGTAAACACTTAGAACTCGTATCTTATATCGTCGGAAAGCTCTTTTGACAAGGAACACAACTAAACATGTTTCATCAAACAAAAATATCATTTACAATAATCAAATTCTCGTCATGTGATCAATAAACGTTTATTTTCAAAGTTTCAAGTTCATCAAATGCATTTTGAGTTTCGGGAATCCAATTCACACATGTGATATGCCGTTTTAAAGGTAATGAAGCATACATTACTACTAAACACTAACAATTTACATTTCATGGCATTCAAGCATCAAAAGTTCATCTTAAGAACTATCAAACCCTAATCAAGAATCACAAAACCATTAATCATGTTTTTGAAGTTTTACAAATCAACCTACACATCAAAATGAGGCTAGTGATACTAGTAACACAATTAAAACATGAACTTTAACAAATTAACAACATTTAATCTTCCAAAATCAAAGATTAAGCAAGCACTTTTCATATTCAAGCTAGTTACACCAAAAACAACAAATCGAGCATACAAATTACATACACGACATCACAATGAGCCATAGACACTAATTAACACACTTTTAAGTCAAGAGCATGAATTTAAAGAAAACTAGTGATTTTAGAAAGTTACCCAAATGAGATGAAATTGGTATCAAATTGAAGAGGATGAAGAGAGGATTCCAAATATGTAATTTGTTTAGTTGTAAGCTTCCTAGATGTGATTTAGATGATGATTCTTTGATTGGGAGAATTGAAGGAAAATAGGAAAGTATGAGAGGAAAATGGAAAAAGAAAAGGAAATTAATGAATGGAGGAGGTTGAGTTTGACCATTTGACCTAGTCAAATGTTTGGCTTTTGGGCAAGTTTGGTCCCTCTAGTTTGTAGTCGGGTGCGGGAATTTACCGAACAAATTATTTTAAATTACACGAGAGTACGGGAGACGTTATAATCCCATAACGAAAATATTTTAAGAATGTAGCTAATGGAGGATACGATTCGAGATGCCGAGGATATTAGATAAAAAAACGACGGCGTTAAAAGTAATTTAACGGAAAAACGCGGGATGTTACATTATCCACACCTCAAAAGAAATTTCGTCCCGAAATTTAGTTGGAAGTAATAATCGATGTCTCTTACTCGAGACCTAGGGTAGTAACTCTACAAATGAGTGAAGGTACTGTCTTGGACATTCCATGATTCCGGATAGTCGGGGTGTTACGTTGTATTAGGGCTTGGTTCTACGATCCACAAATTCAGCCGATTTCCTATGAAGAGGAGTTTGTCATCAATAGTTGGTGCGTCTAGAAGGATTGCACGTTTCTGTTCCGCAGGACACGTTTCTAAGTTTGTTGCATGGAACGTATTGTAAACGGAAACTTAATTGATTCGGTAGTTCTAAACGGTAGGAAGCGGTTCCAATACGCCCCAAGGGTTCAATAGGATCTATATTGCGGATATAACATTCCTCAATTTCCCGAAATGGATTACACCTTTCCAAGGTGCGGTTTCTCAATATTATGCGGTTACACACTGGTATTTTGTGAGGTTTTCATCTAAGTTTGGTATAACTCTTTTGGCGACTACGGGTCGTCTCGAGCCCTGCTCGGACTTGAATGATCTCAATTGTTGTTTCTTGAATGGGTTAGGATTCGGTGTTTGTTTGCCACATGCGTTGGTCCAACGAATAGGGGTATGACATTTGCGGTCATATAAGATTTCGGAAGTGCGTCGTTAGTATACGAATGGTATTACCGTGGTGAGAGGAATCAACTAAAAGCGACCATACAAGTTTGAAACATGTCTTTCCAAGATGTAAATCGTTCGTTTGCTCGGTTCATCGGTTTGTGGAAGATACGCGGTACACATGTCTAAGCGGGTTCCCAAGGTTTCTTGCAAAACCAGAAACGATACGAGTATTTTGATCCGAGGTAATTGGCAATGGTACACCGTGTTAGAATAAGATTCCTTAAGATGTGTTTGAACAAGTTAGTTAGGGTTCGAAAATGTTCGTTAGGACTATTCACCCTCGTGGCGAATACTAATGTAATATGAAGGGTTTTCTCTATCCACTGAGAAATGTTACAAGAAGTTTCCTTATACGGAAGTGCGAGCGATAAAGATAGGAGTGAAATGAGAACTTAGAGTAGAGTGAGTTTACACCTCGAGGTTGCCATATCGAGCATCTAGTTGTCAAAGGGCGAGGTTTGAATAAGAAATGAGATAGTATACGTAGTTGTATAGTTCGGGGTTGAATAGCAGTTGGCCGATTATCCGAAACGCAAGGACGTTAAGTCAAAGAAGAGTGAAGTATCCTTGGATTGTGTGTTATCTTAAGTTCCAGTAATATCAGATGGTAACGGTGAAATAACAGAGGTATGTGATGGGGTATGTGATGACAAGAAAACTGATCGGGTCCACAATTTAAGTATTCGAATTCGTCGTGCAAAATAACGAATTTCAGTTACGTCGATTTTGAGTCGAGAGAGTATGCCTTTCGGCGTTCAAGTAGAAATATTTCCATATTTAAGTTCCATCTGGCGCTATACGAATTTAGCTAGTAATGTTGGTGTGAAAAATCACGCTTAAGGTCCGGGCACGGAGAGGTTTAAATTTCCAACTTAATGAGTTATCGAGGGTAAAGGACGAGCATCACGAGAAAAATTCGGAAATGAACTTTCGGTAAGGATCTAAGATTTTACGAACACAAGTCAGAGTTGTGAGGGTTTCCCGATTACGTGTGGCTTGATTTCGAGATTGATTGTAATGCCTTGACCATTATCATCATGGTCTAGAAAATTGGACTTCATTTAACTAAAATTCTCACTTGGGGACTTTCGCATAGTGTTGCTCTTTTTCTCAACATTTCGAGCGTAAGACGGTGATGTTGTTCGTTTTCCTTCTTTACCGGAATAGGCTAAGATATCATCTATAAATACGATAACGGATTCGTCTATATAAATTTGCATACGCGGTTCAGGAGGTTTATGAATACGGACGGAGCCTTAGATTAACTGGACGGTACTAAGAGAGATTCACAACTATTGTAGCGAGTTCGGAAAATGGTTTAGGAGACATCGTCTCCCTCAATCCGCAAGTGATGATAACAAGGATGGAGATCGATTTGGTATACACACGAGATACTCGTACTTGATCAAGAGGTCGTTGGTAAGGGGAAAAAGAATATCGGTCCTTAACCGGAAGTTATTTAGTTCACAATAATCAATACATATGTGGGGAAAACATTTCCTTCCTAACGATTAGGTTTTGGGCTCTCTATTATCCACCCAATAAGTTTAACGTATATCGTCCGATAAAATTTATAGGTACACACTATTATTCCGTTGGTCACTTGAATGGCACAAGTAATGTCTAGGGAGGGGTGGTGGAGTGCATAGAGTACGAGTCAAAGTCTCGGTTATAAAGTGTCTAACGGTACCCGCATCGAATAAACATGAAATATAAGGTTGTTGAGAAGAAACGTACCCGTGACTAGTTGTCATCTCGGGCTCCCTCGGTGTTAATGTTGAAATTTCGGCCGCGTGCATTGGGGTTGGTCTTCTTCTCTGGGCACGCATTCTTAAAATGACCCGGTTGGCCACATTCGAAACAAACGCCCGTCCGGTGTGCATTGGGCGCCTTTTGGGCGACGGGGGCGGCACTCCTACAATCGTTGGCCGTATGACCACTTCCTTGGCAACGGTGGCAAATTAACTTACCACATTCACCATAATGACGGTTGCGGCACTTGTTGCAAAATGGTTTGCTACGTTCGCCATAATGATGTTTGTGGCACTTATTGCAAGATGGTAGACTACCGGCATAGCCTTTCTTGTTGTTGGAGGTGAAAGGTTTCTTGGCGGGATTGTTGTTGTAGTTGCTCGATTGGGGGACCTCCCATTTTCTTTTGTTGTCACCCGACTCATCCTCGGTTTTAGATGCCGGCACTTCAATTTCGTCTACCGTTTCGATCAATTGACGGGCCATATTCAAGGCCTCTTGGTGAGTAGTGGGTTTGGATGACATTACTCCTTGTTTGATGCTCTTGGGGAGACCATCCATGTAAAGTTCAACTCTTAATGATTCGGTACTCACGAGGTTTGGGCACATCAAGGCTAGCTCATAAAATCGTTGATTATAGGCCTTTAGGTCATTCCCGACCGCTTTTAAAGTTCTTAGTTCGTGTTCAAGCTTACGGGTCTCTTCGCGCGGGAAGTATTCGGTGATCATCTTTTTCTTTAAGTCGGCCCATGAGAGAGTGTGGGCTTCATCGATACCCACCGATAGCACATACGTATTCCACCATGTGAGGGCCATACCAGAGAAAGTGTGGGTGGAGTATTTGACCTTGTCTTGGTCCCGACAACCGCTTATGCTAAAAACGGCTTCTGTTTGCTCAAACCATCGGGTGAGCACAACCGGTCCTCCGGTCCCATCAAAAGTGTGAGGTTTGCACCCCATGAAGTTCTTATAGGAGCACCCTTCGTTTGAATTACCGGCTCCATTGTTGTTGTTGTTGTTGTTGTTGTGATTGTTGTTATTGTTGTTGTTGTTGGATAAGTGACCGGCCATGGCCGCATCCACGGCGGTGGCTATCATACGTTGGAGGGCTTGTTCAGGAGTTTCGATAGGAGCGCGTCGACGAGCCATTGTTCCTTCAAAACACAAGAATATCGTTGGTTAGTATTCTCAATAATACTAACCGTGATATGGAATAAGGATAGAGAGACAATTTTTGCTTGACTCGCCTTAAATTCTTTATGTCATAACGTCAGAACGTCCATGTGAATCACCGTAATATAATCCCGGAAATTATATTACCTTGATTTACATGTACATTTAACATTACATCATAAAGTCAAGGTGGCGCGTCAACAAAATTTATCAACGTAAGATCAAGATCGAATACGAGTTAGATATGATGGAAGAGTTCGAGTATAATGCACAAATAGTCAAGTAATTCCTACTCCAGTCTATATGCTGGTTGTAGTCTAGATTCACCTATGTACCCTATGACTCGGGGTGGACACAAATGAACTCTAAATCCCTACAACCAATGCTCTGATACCACTTGAAGCGACCCCGACAAATCGTCAAATGATGGCGTCGTCTACGTATGGTCCCATTGCATGATCATAAGTCTTTATGACAAAGTTTAACCGAAAATATGTCGCATTCGTTTCATAAATAAGGATGTTTCAAGTTTACAAAAGTAGTTCCCATAACAAGTACATAACAAGGTTTAAAGTTCATATGAAACACGTGCGACACAGTTTAAAAGTAGTCAAAAAGACGCTCCACGTATGCAAGTATACTCGACATCCAATGCAAGTATCAAAAGTATGAGCGGAAGCATGTATCACTAAGCATTCAAAACCTGAGAAAACATGGAAGAAATCTGTCAACGAAAACGTTGGTGAAATCATAGGTCTAGTAAGTGAGTATGTAAGTAAAATAAGTTGAACCACAATTTATAGTATAAATCGATTTTCCAAATCGTTTGAATTTCCATAAGTATTGTTGTTTACCGAGCACCCAATTATCAAAGCTTAACTGTATCATTTACCTCAGCATAAAAGTGTTAGAACATACACCGTACCAGAATATATTTCATTCGCTTAACGGTAGCGAGCCGTCCGAATGAGGGTTAGTCAAACCCGTATGGATCCACACAACATAGTCTCGCTTACACCATCTGATGTAACTAATGATAATTGAATTGAGGATTTTCGTTCAAACTCGTCCGTATCTTTGTATTCACAATTGTGTTCAATGTATAAAAGTATGAAAAATATATATACGTGTGAAATGTATATAAGTACGTAATGTATATGTTTCTCAGCCCACGATTTAAAAGTATAAAAGTTGTTGAAAAGTGGGACTATGATCTCACCTTGAGTGCAAGAGTTAATAAACTACTCCAACAAGTAAATGCGTGCAAAGACAAAGCTAGTCTTGACCTAAACATATAGGTTGTATCAATAACGGTAAACACAAATGATCAAAGATGTTCAATTAGTCCTATGGCTCGTTACGACTCGATTATAAAGCATGTGAATCAAATTGTCAAGTTTCATGCAAGATATAAGTAAAGAATCATGTTAGGAGGATTTCATAATCAATTGGTTAAGTTTGACAAAAAGTCAAACTTGGGTCGAGTCAAAGTCAACGAAAAGTCAACATGTTCGGGTCGGGCCTCGGACTATTTTTCTATGCTAGTTATTCATATATAAGCATATTAAAACAAGTTGCACGTGAATTGGAGGTCCCTAGCATGCCAAACATTTTATGTAAAACGAGCAAGTGGGACAGAATCCTGGACCCGGCTTATGCCGCGCCGCGGCCAGGTCTGTCGCGCCGCGACATTGGTCGTGGCCTGACTCCTGGTCTGTTTCAAGATTAAATCAAATTCCAAACAAACACAAAACGCAAACCGTAAACACTTAGAACTCGTATCTTATATCGTCGGAAAGTTCTTTTGACAAGGAACACAACTAAACATGTTTCATCAAACAAAAACATCATTTACAATAATCAAATTCTCGTCATGTGATCAATAAACGTTTATTTTTAAAGTTTCAAGTTATCAAATGCATTTTGAGTTTCGGGAATCCAATTCACACATGTGATATGCCGTTTTGAAGGTAATGAAGCATACATTACTACTAAACACTAACAATTTACATTTCATGGCATTCAAGCATCAAAAGTTCATCTTAAGAACTATCAAACCCTAATCAAGAATCACAAAACCATTAATCATGTTTTTGAAGTTTTACAAATCAACGTACACATCAAAATGAGGCTAGTGATACTAGTAACACAATTAAAACATGAACTTTAACAAATTAACAACATTTAATCTTCCAAAATCAAAGATTAACCAAGCACTTTTCATATTCAAGCTAGTTACACCAAAAACAACAAATCGAGCATACAAATTACATACACGACATCACAATGAGCCATAGACACTAATTAACACACTTTTAAGTCAAGAGCATGAATTTAAAGAAAACTAGTGATTTTAGAAAGTTACCCAAATGAGATGAAATTGGTATTAAATTGAAGAGGATGAAGAGAGGATTCCAAATATGTAATTTGTTTAGTTGTAAGCTTCCTAGATGTGATTTAGATGATGATTCTTTGATTGGGAGAATTGAAGGAAAATAGGAAAGTATGAGAGGAAAATGGAAAAAGAAAAGGAAATTAATGAATGGAGGAGGTTGAGTTTGACCATTTGACCTAGTCAAATGTTTGGCTTTTGGGCAAGTTTGGTCCCTCTAGTTTGTAGTCGGGTGCGAGAATTTACCGAACAAATTATTTTAAATTACACGAGAGTACGGGAGACGATATAATCCCATAACGAAAATATTTTAAGAATGTAGCTAATGGAGGATACGATTCGAGATGCCGAGGATATTAGATAAAAAAAGACGGCGTTAAAAGTAATTTAACGAAAAAACGCGGGATGTTACACAGTGAACGTGAAGACTATAATTTGGAATTCAAAACCTATGCACACATTACTTAGGGACTGTCAAAAGATATCTATCATCAATCCAATAGCAACAAAACATCCCATAGCGTATGGACAACTATTGAAATTGGATTTCAAGGAAATGAGTCTTATCGTCCGAAGACGAGTAAGGCACTGAAGCTGGAATGGAAGAGTTTTATTGTGTTGAGTAATGAGAGCTTAGAAGATACTGTCACGAGATATCGTAATCTCTTATCTCTGAAATGAAAAGTTTTGGATTTGAACTTACTTCAACTAAAGAACTCCAGGGTTTGAAAGATGGACTTCATGAGAAACCAGATTCATTTATTGAACTACTTGTATCACGCACTCTTGCAGGAACTATGAATCTCAGTCAATTTATTTCAAAGTTGATGGAGAGGGACCTTGACATAAACTCCAAGAAAAAGAGACTTGAAACTCCTCAAAAGATTGGTCTCTACAAGGCCCAATCCAGTGGGACAATCAAATCTCATGAACCATTACAAAATGTTTTTGTGTCTAACAATAGGTCACAGATTGAACCATAGCAAAGCACAAGTGTCATTTATCAAACTTCAATAGGTCTATCAAAATCTGGTCAAGATACAAAGCCAATTGTGTTAAAGACTAAGAACCTACACAAGCAAAATGTAACAACCCAAGCTTTTCCGTTAGAACCTTTGTTGAATTCTAGACGATCGTTAGTTAAATCATATATAACACCCCTTTTTAGAAACGAGTTGTCTTGGATGGTATTTAAGTCCCTAGTTTTGTAGTGATTTCGTAGAATGTTAAAGTGACCACGTTTGACTTAAATTGTTCGAAAAATGAAGAAAACTGACCCATCTAGGGATCGCGGTCGCGACCTCAGTCATCGAGGTCATGATGAAGAGGCAGGGAATTTCCAGTACCGGAATAGGATGGATCGTGGTCGCGATGCGATGCCTGAAAACAACTCTTTTTAGCTTGTTTTTGGGAGTTTTAAAGGGGTGTTTTGGTCCTTTCACTTTGAGGTCAGGTTTTTGGCCACAAAACTGATCTAGAGCTCATTCATAGCTCATTTCTTATAAAAAAAAAATACTCTCATCTACCTTAGAGAGAGAAAGAGGGTTTTAGAGTGAGAGAGCTTGATTTAAGGAAGAAGAAGTTGGAATTTCTTTAAGGTGCAAGTGTTAAGGTTGTTCATCTCGTTCTTGGCTACGAATTGGTAGTAGTGGTAAGTTCTAACTCCGAATTTCATTTGTTGATGTGATGTTCAACGTTAGAGTTTGAGCTTAAATTGATGAGAAACCCATTGATGCTCATGAAGTGAGTTGTTTGAAGCTAGTTGTGGGTATTGTTGACCCTTGTTCGTGGGTTTTGGGTTGGAAGACTACTTGGCCATGTTAGGACTTGTAATTTGAGTATAATCACTAGGGTTAGTGATTATGATGATGTTGGAACCCAAATGGGTGTGTTTAGAAGCTTGATTTTGAAATGGGTCAAAATTAGGGTTTGTGACTTGATTTTGGGGAAGACAAGTGTTTAACACTTCTGTTTTGGTTTAGTTGGCATTATAGGACATTTTTACTAGTATTAAGTGATTATTGGTTAGTTTGACACGGATTGTGCTTGAAATTGCAATTGGGTCATAGTTGCACTAGGTGTCAATTTGGATTGGTTGTAATCCACCCTAATTGTATTGTTTGTTATGTGATAAATGGATTAGGTACATTCCATTGATGGTTGCGATTGTGGCATTTGTATACATCAAGCGACAAGGTGAGTGTAAATATATTATATCCATATGTATGCATAGGATGGGTGCGGGTGGGGTAGAGTGATCCTTGTGCGTCGGGGTTCAATTTACATGTGTGTGGGAGAATGGAGCTACGAGTTTCGGGTCCACTTGGCACGTTTGTGCGTGGGTTACCATCCTTGGGGTAGTGAATCTCGTATGTTTTCGGATTCACATTGGCGTGAGTAAGCCGACCCCATTGATGTTGTTGATGTGTGATATCGGCTAAAAAGTCACGTTTTTACCCCCCCCCCCCCCCCCCCCCGATATTGAGACCTAAATCCATAAACTTCCAAACTTTGTCGCCAAAATAATTGCTTTTTAATTTAATTTTGTAGATTAGGTAATTACAAAGGAGATGCAAAAAGAATCAAGTAAAACGGAGCTAAAACGAAGATTCTAGAGCGAAAACGGTGAAAGACATGTTACGACCAAGGAAAGTAAGTTACAATCCAAGAAACAAAGCTGACCAGGCCATCCGGCTTTCCATACGGCCTGCCAGTGTGAAAAACGTCCTGCCATACGGCCTCAGCAAACGGGCATGAAATCCGGCTTGCCAGCCCATACGGCCTGGCCATACAGCCTACCATACGGCCTGCCATACGGCCTGCCATACGGCCTGCCAGCCGTATGCAGGCAATTTCCAAGTCTATTAAAAGGGCTTTTTGCATTCAAGGTTTTTAGTTAGTTTTTAGCAGTAGCTAGCTTAGCTTTTATTTTCCGGAGGATATCCCAGCGAGTCCCTGCGATCTCGGGCAGATTTCTTCAGTCTTTTCAGGTTTTTATCCGAAACGCTTGTCTTTTTAATTAAACATGTATTTTTATCATCTATGTTTAATAATACGTTACGATATTACCATGTTAGCTTAATTAATCTGTATGTTGCCATGATAGAAGTTTGGGTTAGCGTAGTTATGTTAAATTAGTACGGTTACCGTTATTATGCTGAACTTGTGAGTCTGATAGATTTGTATGCTACCATCTTAAGGATTGACCAACCTAGGTTGTGATTAGGACTTGTCCACCTATATGAACTTAGCTACTTCATATGATTAAGATGAAATGCCCCGTTCATATCGATTATAAACATTTCATAATAATTGGTTTCATTGCGAGGTATTTGACCTCTATATGATACATTTTACAAACATTGCATTCGTTTTTAAAAGACAAACATTCATTACAACGAAAGTTGACAGATA
Organism: Rutidosis leptorrhynchoides; assembly: GCF_046630445.1. Taxonomy (NCBI): domain Eukaryota; kingdom Viridiplantae; phylum Streptophyta; class Magnoliopsida; order Asterales; family Asteraceae; genus Rutidosis; species Rutidosis leptorrhynchoides. Next base: position 327,998,778 of record NC_092333.1, on the reverse strand, counting down.
TGCATACCATTTCATAATATATATCCAAACTATAAATGACTTAATAATAATCTTGTTGAATTCAACGCCTCGAATGCAACGTCTTTTGAAATATGCCATGAATGACTCCAAGTAATATCTTTAAAATGAGCAAATGCACACCGGAAGATTTCTTTCATACCTGAGAATAAACATGCTTGAAAGTGTCAACCAAAAGGTTGGTGAGTTCATTAGTTTATCATAAATATTCATTTCCATCATTTTTATAAACCATAAGATTTCATTTTCATAAACAATCATACACTCGCAAGCGTATAAAAATCATTCATACGAAATAAACACCTGGTAACCGACATTAACAAAATGCATATAGAATATCCCGGCATACACGTGATTTGCACTCAGTATGCTCACAGTATACAAACAGGACAACTCTTTTAAAAAATGACGGTTGTATACACCTTATAAACATGTCATTTCTTTTAAAGATGGCGGTTGTATACTAAAGGTCAAAGTACTAAAGCAGTTCAAATTCTCTGACTGGGACTTGTCAAGGTCCATAGATCTATCTTTAGGATTCGCGTCAATTATGGGCCATTTCCCTAATTCTTAGGATACCAAGTTAAAAGGGGTGATATCCGGTGTATTCATAACTCAATCGTTGAATATTTTCAAGTACTTGTGTCTATTTCGTCAAACATTTATAAAAGCAGCGCATGTATTCTCAGTCCAAAAAATATATATTGCAAAAGCATTTAAAAGGGAGCAAATGAAACTCAAGATACTGTATTTCGTAGTAATTACGCATATGACGACACTGAACAAATGCAAGGTTGGCCTCGGATTCACGAACCTATATTAAGTATATATATTCATATGTTGGTCAATATCTGTGTAACAATTTAGGTCAAGTCGTAGTGTATCACAATCCTAATGCTCGAGACCGATATGCAAAAGTCAACAAAAGTCAACTTGACCCAAAATGACTTCCAAAATCTATACATGTTTATTATATAACTTAAATATAGTCATTTTATATATTTAAATATATTTATCAGATTTTATTAGAGTAAATAATACAAGACATTTATTAATAAAAATTTATATTAAGGTTTATATATGATAAAAATATACTTTTATATATCTCAAGTAATAAAATTTATAAAGTTAACTTAATATTATAGAAATATAGTGGTATGTATTATTAATATAATTATATTACGTGTGATAAAAATATTTTTGTATTACATATTTATTTGATAAAATAATATTGATAATAATAATAATGAGTCAAAGTTGTATTATTTTGTAATAATAATAATAATTATTATTATTATTCTACTAATAATAATAATAACAATATTTATATTTACTAATGATTATATTAATTATAATAAAATGATAATTCTAATCATGATAATTTTAATAATAACGAAACTTTTTAATATTAACTTTAATAATAATAATATTTTATATAAAAATAATAACTCTAATCACAATGATAATTTTTAATAATAATAATACTAAAATGATAATAGTAATGATATTTTATAATAACAATGATATTTTTATTAAAAATGATAATTTTAATAAAAAATGATATTTTTAATATTAATGATACTTTTAATAATAATAATAATGATAAAAATAATAAAATGATAGTTTTGATAAAAATATTAATTTTTAGTAATAAAGATAATTTTAGTAATAACATCAAATGATAACAATTATAATAACCGTTTTAATAATAATACTAAAATTAATGATAATTCAGTTGACCATATCTTTTAATTCATTCATCGAAACCATACGATTTCTAAATGAAAAGTTATTAATTTTTCGCCAGCTTTCCAACGACATGCATATCATATACCTTATCTCAGTAGCATATGTATCAAATTCGTGATTTATCATAAACTATTTAAGGATGAAATTAAGCATACAAGCATGCATAATTATATATACTCGAGCACTAGTCATGGATACACTATTAATATATAAGAGATAAGATATGAATACTCACCTATCAATATTGTGATTCAATATTGCAGAAAAGTACGTAGACGCAACGGAAATAATAAACACTAGGTTGACCTCACGAACAATACCCACGAACATTACCCATAACCTCCACAGCTAAAACCCATAATTTCCTTAGCTCTATCCCGCTCGAAAAACCTGTTTTGAACTAATTCGCTCATGACTCCGTCGTAGTATTTTATGTATAAATAATAATAATACTTAATAATAATAATAACAATAATAATAATAATAACAATAATAATAATAATAATAATAATAATAATAATAATAATAATAATAATAATAATAATAAGATTACTAATAATAATATTAATCTTAGTAATATATATATTTATATTTATACGGAGGGAGTAACATGGAAAGAAGGATGTGTGTGCTTAAAACTGAATTCGATCGACTTTTATAGAGTTGGCCAGTCCAGAGGTTCCATGCGATCGCATGGCTTTCTAAGCCATATCCCATGCGATCTCATGGGATGGTTTTACAGCTAACTTTGTTTGTTTTACTCTGCCGACACACGTTTTAATTATATAATATATTTAATCTTTATAATTAATTAAATATTATATTTTATTCTAGTGCATAGTTGACTTGTAACATTAGTTCCAATGACTTGTACATTATCACTTGACTAATGTCCCGATTCCGGTTTTTCGAACGTTACTTCGTACGCTTAACTAATTTGCATTTTATGTTTCGTGACTCATACTCTTGTAAAAATATAGAATTAAATTATCAATAAACTATATCACTCGAAGTGTAACTTGAACTTCTGAGTGTTTTGGTCATTTGCTTCTTTAAATCAACTTCTCGTTATTTATTAATATATATTTAATAATATTATTTAAAATCTAAACGTTTTATAACTAGGTTAATATTATATTTTATCCTTTTGTAATATATATATATATATATATATATATATATATATATATATATATATATATATATATATATATATATATATATATATATATATATATATATATATATATATATATAACAGACTGAAACCGGGGTTAGAAGTAAGATTACTTAATTGCCCTTAGGTTTATATTTGTGGTTAAAATATGCTTTTATTTTAATAATATGTTTATTATTAATTGATTAGTTGGTTAAGACCAGTTTGTGACAAGGGTCACAGAGATGGTTTGTTTGTTAAATTTGGACTCCGTTAGGGTTGCCAAACTAAGTACGAAAGATATTAGATAACTGATAAATACCCGTGTGTTATGGGGTGTGAGTTTATAATCCACTTAAGTAACTAATATCTGGATACTTCCATTCATTTCCCAATTTGTGCAAGAACAAGAACCGTACCTAACTTTCATCATCTCAAAAACCCTAATCTAATCCAAGTCACAAATTGAAGTAAGAGGCTTTAGGATCTGAATCTTATCATCCTTGTGATCGTTTATTCAGGTTTGTTTGCTTAGATTCATGATTTAATTCTTATAGAAATGGGTTTGGGTATAAAGTGGGTTTTTGATGAAATTAAGCTTGAATCTTCATGATTTGTGTTTGTTATGTTTAATTGATGTTAGAAATAGTTGCTATATAGTTTATATGATCTAATTATGCTGTGAATTGAGCAAGAACTTGTTAAAAATGATGAATTGTGTGTTAGAACTTGAGTTTTTGATAAAGTGAGTATTTTGGGATGAATTAATCCCAAATCTTGATTGTAGATGCTAGATTTTGATGTTTATAGTTAGGAAAAGTGTTTATGTATGATTAGTATGTTTCCTTATGCTTGAATTTGGACTATAAACCTTGAAATCGAGTTTTTTGGCTTAAAATCACCAAATCAGCGAAGCTGATGGTGAAGAAGAAGCTGCTCGAAAACAGTGCTCGAAACTCGCTCGAAAAACTCGAGTTCGCTCGAAAAAACTCGCTTTGCTCGAAAAATTCGCTCGAAAACAGTGCCCCAAAACTCGCTCGAAAGGGTGCTCGAGAACCTTTTGCTCGAAAGCATGTTACTGCTCGAAAAACTCGAGTTGCTCGAGAACAGTCTGCTCGAAAAACTCAGTCTGCTCGAAAAACTCGATTTGCTCGGAAAACTCGAATTTGCTCGAGAACCCCATGTTGCTCGAAAACCTTGCCTGTTATGTGAATATTTTCCGTTGAATGTAAAGTTGTGTATTAATACTTGGATATAATACTAACTTGAGATATTATGTGATGATTCACAGGTGATAAACAAAAAGGTGAAGGCTCAGAAAGATTAGACCTCTGAGAACCTTCAGCTGCTGGTAATCGGTGAGTGGGTCTATCTCTGTATAGAGTATTAAGTAGCTGACACGCTACTTGTTCAGACTCTTTATTACTATATTTATGTTCAGTACGATTACCATGCGTAGTTAGATATTGCCATGCTAGTTAGGACGATTGCATGACTATTTATCTGTGATCTTATGTGCACACTGTTAGTTTGACACCAACTGAGGCAGCAAGGTTGGGAACCCTCCGAGGCAGCAAGGCAGGGTTGATGTGAGGTCGACAGTGGTAGCCTGGTCGGGTCATGAGTTACTGATTGTTCAGTATAGCATAGAAGGATGCATGTGTTGCGTCTGGATGGTTATGCAGTGAAATCAGTAAAGCGGATTATCGGTAGACTGTAGCTTGATCAACTACGTCGTGTGCTCGTACAAGCCGCCGATCCTCATATTGTCAGTTATTATATGCTAGTTCAGGACGTTAGCATATCTGTGATCCCTTGCATGTTCAGTTGCTTATGCTTGGTCTGTTAGATAGTATCCATTCGCTTAGCTATGTGCTAATTTCTCCCACATTTCCACCCCTTGCAGGTTTAGGTACTGCTGGTTAGGATGGGTGTTGCTGTTGGGTTGAAGACATGTTTGACTACGTGCCTAACTCTGACGTTTTCTGGTTTTATAATGTTTCACGTAACACCAATGTTTTGAAATATTGTAATAACACTAACTAAGCTAAATTGATAACTATGGTTTGTAAATGTCATCTAAGGGTATTTATGCAATTCAGTCTTCCGCTGTGATATATAAAAAAAATAAAAATCAGGGTGTTACAAGTTGGTATCAGAGCGTGGTTTAGCAGCAAGTACGTGCGTGTATTTGTTCCTAAACCCTGAATTAAGTCAAACATGTCCGTGGGGTGGGGCTAAGTGAATATAGGATGTTGTGCATGTTAGTGTTTAATAAGCTAACAGTTATCCACCAAGCTTTTGTGCGAGTGTTTTGTAGCGCAGATGGCAGATAACAGGGATGTGAACGCTACAAACCCGATCCACCCCGGAACCTTCAGCGCTCCTGATGTGGAGGATGAGGTAGAAGTATATGATGATGATTATGTACATGAGCTTGAAGGAAAGTTTAAGGAATCTCAGGAAAAGATTGCTGAGCTTGAGTTAGCTAGACAATCGGGTAATGAGGATACACCGCCAGGTTTTGCCACTGCACAGTCACATGCCGTACCACAGATAACCCAGAACCACTACCAATACCCTTTACAGAATATCATACCACCACAGAACTACTACCAATACCAACATCCCATGATGATGAACCAAGTTCAGCCACCTACATACCAACAACCATTCTCACAACATCAATTCCAACAACAATACCAGCCACCAAAAAGATGTACCTTTAAACAGTTCAGGGATTGTGGACCATCTCCTTTCTCTGGAAGTAATGACCCAGCCGTGACTCTCAATTGGTTACGGGAGGTTGAAAGGCGTTTGATGCATGTCAGTATGAGCCTGAGTTAAAGGTGATTTATGCAAGCAGGTTGTTGAAAGATAGAGCAATGGTGTGGTGGGATTCTGTGATAGCTAGTGTCCCTCCAGAGCAAGTTAAGATGATTACTTGGGAACAGTTTTATGCAAAGGTATGTGAACAGTATTGTAATGTGTTTGACATGAATAGAATTAAGATGGAGTTCCTAGAAATGCGGATGACACCGCAGATGACAATTGATGAGGTGATTGAGAAGTACATGGACAAGCTAAGATTTGTGCAACAATGGGTGCCGGATGAACAATCCCGAATTCAGCACTTTGTAAACATGATCTTGCCAGAGTATAGGACCTTTGTGAGGTCAGCACCGACATTGTCTCAAGCTTTTGTGATGGCAAAGATGGTGGAAAGTGATGTAAGAGCAGCTAGGGGTATGAATTGGGGAAATGTGGTACCATATGGTAGTCAGGCTACCAGTCAATCAGGTTCGAAGTCTAAGAAATCGTTTGGGTATAGACAAAAGGGTAAGGGTAACCAAGGTGGATCAGGTTCAGGTTCTAGAAAGAAAGAATGGTGTAAAGGTTGTAAGTCTTCACATAGTGGTCAGTGTTCTGAGGCAACGAGAAGATGTTTAAAATGTGGTATGGTAGGTCATGAATCTCAGGGGTGTTCCTTCAGAAAAAATGTTTGTTGGAGTTGTCATCAGTCGGGTCATCGTTCAGTAAGTTGTCAGGCGTCAAAGGGCGTAAGTTCCGGGGCAGGGTCAGGAGTGCGTTCGGCATCTGTCGGGGGTTCCACAGCCTCAAGTGGACATAAGAGAAAGAACCCACCAACTGTGGAAGCCAGGGCCTTTCAGATGACAGTTGAGGCCGCTACTAATAATGATGACGTCATAACCGGTATGTTCTTGATCAACTCAATACCTGCTAGAATATTTTTTGATTCGGGTGCAAATAGGACATTTATGTCTATAGATTTCTGTACTAAATTAGGGTTACATGCTACTGTGCTGCCTGAGCCTGTTAGAGTAGAGGTAGCTGATGGTAAGACGGTTCTAGTCACAACATATGTGTCTGGAGCTAGTATAGAAATTGATGGTAGACCGCTTGCTATGTCCTGTTTAGTGTTGCCTATCCCTAGTTTTGATGTAGTATTAGGGATGAACTGGATGAGCCTACATAAGGCCCACATTAAGTGTGATAAGAAGATTGTGACTTTCCGTTTGACCGATGGAACCCGTATTGTGGCCCGAGGGGAACGAAGTGGGTTCAGTTTTCCATTGATTTCTATGATGAAGGCGAGGAAGTCACTTTCTAAGGGATGTGAGTCTTTTATGGCTTATGTTATTGATGCTAAGATTGAGAAGAAACCTGTTATTGATATTCCTGTGGTTTCGGAATTTCTTGAGGTGTTTCCTGACGAATTACAGGGGTTGCCGCCGGTAAGAGAAGTAGAATATAAGATTGTGTTAGTTCCCGGAACAACTCCAGTAGGTTAGCACCTTCTGAAATCAGAGAGATGATGTCTCAGATACAAGAACTGTTAGACAGAGGGTTTATAAGACCAAGTTCTTCGCTGTAGGGTGCACCAGTGTTGTTTGTAAAGAAGAAAGATGGTTCGCTGAGAATGTGTATAGATTATCGAGAATTGAACAAGAGAACAGTTAAGAACAAGTATCCTCTTCCTAGAATCGATGATCTGTTCGATCAGCTGCAGGGTGCATGGTATTTCTCAAAAATAGATCTTAGATCCGGTTATCATCAGGTTCGGGTTGCAGAATCAGATATACCGAAGACAGCGTTCAGAACTAGATATGGGCATTATGAGTTCTTGGTTATGCCATTCGGATTGACGAATGCTCCAGCAGTCTTCATGGATCTGATGAACAGGGTTTGTAAACCATATTTAGATCAGTTTTGAAATGTCCCGTTCTTATTGATTAAAAATGTTCCATATTAATTGATTTCGTTGCGAGGTTTTGACCTCTATATGAGACGTTTTTCAAAGACTGCATTCATTTTTAAAACAAACCATAACCTTTATTTCATAGATAAAGGTTTTAAAAAGCTTTACGTAGATTATCAAATAATGATAATCTAAAATATCCTGTTTACACACGACCATTACATAATGGTTTACAATACAAATATGTTACAACAAAATAAGTTTCTTGAATGCAGTTTTTACACAATATCATACAAGCATGGACTCCAAATCTCGTCCTTATTTAAGTATGCGACAGCGGAAGCTCTTAATAATCACCTGAGAATAAACATGCTTAAAATGTCAACAAAAATGTTGGTGAGTTATAGGTTTAACCTATATATATCAAATCATAATAATAGACCACAAAATTTCATATTTCAATACACATCCCATACATAGAGATAAAAATCATTCATATGGTGAAAACCTGGTAACCGACATTAACAAGATGCATATATAAGAATATCCCCATCATTCCGGGACACCCTTCGGATATGATATAAATTTCGAAGTACTAAAGCATCCGGTACTTTGGATGGGGTTTGTTAGGCCCAATAGATCTATCTTTAGGATTCGCGTCAATTAGGGTGTCTGTTCCCTAATTCTTAGATTACCAGACTTAATAAAAAGGGGCATATTTGATTTCGATAATTCAACCATAGAATGTAGTTTCACGTACTTGTGTCTATTTTGTAAATCATTTATAAAACCTGCATGTATTCTCATCCCAAAAATATTAGATTTTAAAAGTGGGACTATAACTCACTTTCACAGATTTTTACTTCGTCGGGAAGTAAGACTTGGCCACTGGATGATTCACGAACCTATAACAATATATACATATATATCAAAGTATGTTCAAAATATATTTACAACACTTTTAATATATTTTGATGTTTTAAGTTTATTAAGTCAGTTGTCCTCGTTAGTAACCTAAAACTAGTTGTCCACAGTTAGATGTACAGAAATAAATCGATAAATATTATCTTGAATCAATCCACGACCCAGTGTATACGTATCTCAGTATTGATCACAACTCAAACTATTATATTTTGGAATCAACCTCAACCCTGTATAGCTAACTCCAACATTCACATATAGAGTGTCTATGGTTGTTCCAAAATATATATAGATGTGTCGACATGATAGGTCGAAACATTGTATACGTGTCTATGGTATCTCAAGATTACATAATATACCAATTTTCACGTAGCTAAAATGAGAAAAATTATCCAATTTTGTTTTACCCATAACTTCTTCATTTTAAATCCGTTTTGAGTGAATAAAATTGCTATGGTTTCATATTGAACTCTATTTTATGAATCTAAACAGAAAAAGTATAGTTTTATAGTCAGAAAAATAAGTTACAAGTCATTTTTGTAAAGGTAGTCATTTCAGTCGAAAGAACGACGTCTAGATGACCATTTTAGAAAACATACTTCCACTTTGAGTTTAACCATAATTTTTGGATATAGTTTCATGTTCATAATAAAAATCATTTTCTCAGAATAACAACTTTTAAATCAAAGTTTATCATTGTTTTTAATTAACTAACCCAAAACAGCCCGCGGTGTTACTACGACGGCGTAAATCCGGTTTTGAGGTGTTTTTCGTGTTTCCAGGTTTTAAATCATTAAGTTAGCATATCATATAGATATAGAACATGTGTTTAGTTGATTTTAAAATTCAAGTTAGAAGGATTAACTTTTGTTTGCGAACAAGTTTAGAATTAACTAAACTATGTTCTAGTGATTACAAGTTTAAACCTTCGAATAAGATAGCTTTATATGTATTAATAGAATGATGTTATGAACATCATTACTACCTTAAGTTCCTTGGATAAACCTACTGAAAAAGAGAAAAATGGATCTAGCTTCAACGGATCCTTGGATGGCTCGAAGTTCTTGAAGCAGAATCATGACACGAAAACAAGTTCAAGTAAGATCATCACTTGAAATAAGATTGTTATAGTTATAGAAATTGAACCAAAGTTTGAATATGATTATTACCTTGTATTAGAATAATAACCTACTGTAAAAACAAAGATTTCTTGAGGTTGGATGATCACCTTACAAGATTGGAAGTGAGCTAGCAAACTTGAAAGTATTCTTGATTTTATGTAACTAGAACTTGTAGAATATATGAAGAACACTTAGAACTTGAAGATAGAACTTGAGAGAGATCAATTAGATGAATAAAATTGAAGAATAAAAGTGTTTGTAGGTGTTTTTGGTCGTTGGTGTATGGATTAGATATAAAGGATATGTAATTTTGTTTTCATGTAAATAAGTCATGAATGATTACTCATATTTTTGTAATTTTATGAGATATTTCATGCTAGTTGCCAAATGATGGTTCCCACATGTGTTAGGTGACTCACATGGGCTGCTAAGAGCTGATCATTGGAGTGTATATACCAATAGTACATACATCTAAAAGCTGTGTATTGTACGAGTACGAATACGGGTGCATACGAGTAGAATTGTTGATGAAACTGAACGAGGATGTAATTGTAAGCATTTTTGTTAAGTAGAAGTATTTTGATAAGTGTATTGAAGTCTTTAAAAAGTGTATAAATACATATTAAAACACTACATGTATATACATTTTAACTGAGTCGTTAAGTCATCGTTAGTCGTTACATGTAAGTGTTGTTTTGAAACCTTTAGGTTAACGATCTTGTTAAATGTTGTTAACCCAATGTTTATAATATCAAATGAGATTTTAAATTATTATATTATCATGATATTATCATGTATGAATATCTCTTAATATGATATATATACATTAAATGTCTTTACAACGATAATCGTTACATATATGTCTCGTTTAAAAATCATTAAGTTAGTAGTCTTGTTTTTACTTATGTAGTTCATTGTTAATATACTTAATGATATGTTTACTTATCATAGTATCATGTTAACTATATATATATATCCATATATGTGTCATCATATAGTTTTTACAAGTTTTAATGTTCGTGAATCACCGGTCAACTTGGGTGCTCAATTGTCTATATGAAACATATTTCAATTAATCAAGTCTTAACAAGTTTGATTGCTTAACATGTTGGAAACATTTAATCATGTAAATATCAATCTCAATTAATATATATAAACATGGAAAAGTTCGGGTCACTACAGTACCTACCCGTTAAATAAATTTCGTCCCGAAATTTTAAGCTGTTGAAGGTGTTGACGAATCTTCTGGAAATAGATGCGGGTATTTCTTCTTCATCTGATCTTCACACTCCTAGGTGAACTCGGGTCCTCTACGAGCATTCCATCGAAAATTAACAATTGGTATCTTGTTTTGCTTAAGTCTTTTAACCTCACGATCCATTATTTCGACGGGTTCTTCGATGAATTGAAGTTTTTCGTTGATTTGGATTTCATCTAACGGAATAGTGAGATCTTCTTTAGTAAAACATTTCTTCAAATTCGAGACGCGGAAAGTGTTATGTACAGCCGCGAGTTGTTGAGGTAACTCAAGTCGGTAAGCTACTGGTCCGACACGATCAATAATCTTGAATGGTCCAATATACCTTAGATTTAATTTCCCTCGTTTACCAAATCGAACAACGCCTTTCCAAGGTGCAACTTTAAGCATGACCATCTCTCCAATTTCAAATTCTATATCTTTTCTTTTAATGTCAGCGTAGCTCTTTTGTCGACTTTGGGCAGTTTTCAACCGTTGTTGAATTTGGATGATCTTCTCGGTAGTTTCTTGTATAATCTCCGGACCCGTAATCTGTCTATCCCCCACTTCACTCCAAAAAATCAGAGACCTGCACTTTCTACCATAAAGTGCTTCAAACAGCGCCATCTCAATGCTTGAATGGTAGCTGTTGTTGTAGGAAAATTCTGCTAACGGTAGATGTCGATCCCAACTGTTTTCGAAATCAATAACACATGCTCGTAGCATGTCTTCAAGCGTTTGTATTGTCTTTTCGCTCTGCCCATCAGTTTGTGGATGATAGGCAGTACTCATATCTAGACGAGTTCCTAATGCTTGCTGTAATGTCTACCAGAATCTTGAAATACATCTGCCATCCCTATCAGAGATAATAGAGATTGGTATTCCATGTCTGGAGACGACTTCCTTCAAATACAGTCGTGCTAACTTCTCCATATTGTCATCTTCTCTTATTGGCAGGAAGTGTGCTGATTTGGTGAGACGATCAACTATTACCCAAATAGTATCAAAACCACTTGCAGTCCTTGGCAATTTAGTGATGAAATCCATGGTAATGTTTTCCCATTTCCATTCCGGGATTTCGGGTTGTTGAAGTAGACCTGATGGTTTCTGATGCTCAGCTTTGACCTTAGAGCACGTCAAACATTCTCCTACGTATTTAGCAACATCGGCTTTCATACCCGGCCACCAAAAATGTTTCTTGAGATCCTTGTACATCTTCCCCATTCCAGGATGTATTGAGTATCTGGTTTTATGAGCTTCTCTAAGTACCATTTCTCTCATATCTCAAAATTTTGGTACCCAAATCCTTTCAGCCCTATACCGGGTTCCGTCTTCCCGAATATTAATATGCTTCTCTGATCCTTTGGGTATTTCATCCTTTAAATTTACCTCTTTTAAAACTCCTTGTTGCGCCTCCTTTATTTGAGTAGCAAGGTTAGTGTGAATCGTTATATTCATAGATTTTACTCGAATGGGTTCTCTGTCCTTCCTGCTCAAGGCATCGGCTACCACATTTGCCTTCCCCGGGTGGTAACAAATCTCAAAGTCGTAATCATTCAATAATTCAATCCACCTACGTTGCCTCATATTCAGTTGTTTCTGATTAAATATGTGTTGAAGACTTTTGTGGTCGGTATATATAATACTTTTGACCCCATATAAGTAGTGCCTCCAAGTCTTTAATGCAAAAACAACCGCGCCTAATTCCAAATCATGCGTCGTATAATTTTGTTCGTGAATCTTCAATTGTCTAGACGCATAAGCAATCACCTTCGTTCGTTGCATTAATACACAACCGAGACCTTGCTTTGATGCATCACAATAAATCACAAAATCATCATTCCCTTCAGGCAATGACAATATAGGTGCCGTAGTTAGCTTTTTTTTCAATAACTGAAACGCTTTCTCTTGTTCATCATTCCATTCAAATTTCTTCCCTTTATGCGTTAATGCAGTCAAGGGTTTTGCTATTCTGGAAAAGTCTTGGATGAACCTTCTGTAGTAACCAACTAGTCCTAAAAACTGGCATATGTGTTTTGGAGTTTTTGGGGTTTTCCACTTTTCAACAGTTTCTATCATTGCCGGATCCACCTTAATACCTTATTTGTTCACTATGTGACCGAGAAATTGAACTTCTTCCAAGCAAAATGCACACTTTGAAAAATTAGCGTACAATTCTTCCTTCCTCAATACTTCTAACACCTTTCTCAAATGTTCACCGTGTTCTTGGTCATTCTTTGAGTAAATAAGTATGTCATCAATGAAAACAATGACAAACTTATCAAGGTATGGTCCACACACTCGGTTCATAAGGTCCATGAACACAGCTGGTGCATTAGTTAAACCAAACGGCATGACCATAAACTCGTAATGACCGTAACATGTTCTGAAAGCAGTCTTTGGAATATCATCTTCTTTCACCCGCATTTGATGATACCCGGAACGTAAGTCAATCTTTGAATAAACAGACGAGCCTTGTAGTTGATTGAATAAGTCGTCGATTCTCGGTAGTGGGTAGCGGTTCTTGATGGTAAGTTTGTTCAACTCTCGGTAGTCGATACACAACCTGAATGTACCATCTTTCTTCTTGACAAACAAAATAGGAGCTCCCCACGGTGATGTGCTTGGTCGAATGAAACCACGCTCTAAAAGTTCTTGTAATTGGCTTTGCAGTTCTTTCATCTCGCTGGGTGCGAGTCTGTAAGGAGCACGAGCTATTGGTGCAGCTCCTGGTACAAGATCTATTTGAAATTCAACGGATCGATGTGGGGGTAATCCCGGTAATTCTTTCGGAAATACATCGGGAAATTCTTTTGCAATGGGAACATCATTGATGCTCTTTTCTTCAGTTTGTACTTTCTCGATGTGTGCTAGAACAGCATAGCAACCTTTTCTTATTAGTTTTTGTGCCTTCAAATTACTAATAAGATGTAGCTTCGTGTTGCCCTTTTCTCCGTACACCATTAAGGGTTTTCCTTTTTTCCGTATAATGCGAATTGCATTTTTGTAACAAACGATCTCTGTTTTCACTTCTTTCAACCAGTCCATACCGATTATCACATCAAAACTCCCTAACTCTACTGGTATCAAATCAATCTTAAATGTTTCGCTAACCAGTTTAATTTCTCGATTGCGACATATATTATCTGCTAAAATTAATGTACCATTTGCTAATTCGGGTAAAAATTTACTATCCAAAGGCGTCAATGGACAACTTAATTTAGCATAAAAATCTCTACTCATATAGCTTCTATCCGCACCCGAAACAAATAAAACGTAAGCAGATTTATTGTCAATAAGAAACGTACCCGTAACAAGCTCCGGGTCTTCCTGTGCCTCTGCCGCATTAATATTGAAAACTCTTCCGCGGCCTTGTCCATTCGTGTTCTCCTGGTTCGGGCAATTTCTAATAATGTGGCCCGGTTTTCCACATTTATAACAAACTACATTGGCATAACTTGCTCCAACACTACTTGCTCCGCCATTACTCGTTCCGACACCATTTGTTCCTTTCGTTCTATTAACCCCTGGTCCGTAGACCTCACACTTCTCCACGCTATGACCATTTCTTTTACACTTGTTGCAAATTTTTGGTGCAGAACCCCGAGTGATACTTTTCACACCTTTGGCATAGCTGCTTCTGATTGTTGTTGTTGTTGCGGTTATTATTGTTGTTGGGATGATTGTTGTAGTTGCTGTTGTTGTTGTTGTTGTTGTTGTTGTTGGGCCGTTTGTTGTAGTTGCGATTGATGTTGCGATTGTTGGGATAATTGTTGCGATTATTGTTGTAATTGCTGCTGTTGTTGTATTGGTGATTCTTATCACCGGTTTCCTCCCACTTTCTTTTGACTTGCTTCACATTGGCCTCTTCAGCGGTCTGTTCTTTAATTCTTTCTTCAATCTGGTTCACTAGTTTGTGAGCCATTCTACATGCCTGTTGTATGGAGGCGGGCTCGTGTGAACTTATATCTTCTTGGATTCTTTCCGGTAATCCTTTCACAAACGCGTCGATCTTCTCTTCCTCATCTTCGAATGCTCCCGGACACAATAGGCACAATTCTGTGAATCGTCTTTCGTACGTGGTAATATCAAATCCTTGGGTTCGTAACCCTCTAAGTTCTGTCTTGAGCTTATTGACCTAGGTTATGGGATGGTACTTCTCGTTCATCAAGTGCTTGAATGCTGACCACGGTAGTGCGTACGCATCATCTTGTCCCACTTGCTCTAGATAGGTATTCCACCATGTTAACGCAGAACCTGTGAAGGTATGCGTAGCGTACTTCACTTTGTCCTCTTCAGTACACTTACTTATGGCAAACACCGATTCGACCTTCTCGGTCCACCGTTTCAATCCGATCGGTCCTTCGGTTCCATCAAATTCCAAAGGTTTGCAGGCAGTGAATTCTTTGTAGGTGCATCCTACACGATTTCCTGTACTGCTAGATCCAAGGTTATTGTTGGTATGTAGTGCAGCCTGTACTGCGGCTATGTTTGAAGCTAGAAAAGTATGGAATTCCTCTTCATTCATATTCACGATGTGTCGAGTAGTCGGTGCCATTTCCTTCAAAATAGTCAAATGGAACAAGTTAATCATACAGAATATTAAGAGTAGTTAATAGTATTTCGTAGCATAATATGAACTCATTTATAAAAGCTTTTTCTTCATATTAGCGTTTTATAAGTTTAAATTCGGGTAGTACCTACCCGTTAAGTTCATACTTAGTACCTAATATACAATTCAACTACTACAATTCTATATGAAAAACTGATTATAATAATATTTCGCGTTCAAACTTTTACACAATATTTTACAAACTTACAATACCGCTTATTTTACATATAGCATGAAATATAGCACACAATAAATTTGATACAAGATGGTTGTGAAGATAATTCTAGCTAGTACACAAGTCGTTCAGCAAAGACAATAAAGACACGTAATTCATACGTCCATAAACAAGTCATGCATTCTGGTTTTACTAGGATTACTTCCCATCCTTGGTCTTGTGGAACATAACCGTTATGGCCGTTGATAAGACAGCGTGTTGTAACGTCGTCAAAGGGATGAGGGTTACGTAATGTCCAACAGTCCCGTAACAATCTAAAAACCTCATTTCTTACCCCAATTACCGACTCCGTCACTTGTGGAAACGTTTTGTTTAATAGTTGTAGCCCGATGTTCTTGTTCTCACTTTGGTGAGAAGCGAACATTACTAATCCGTAAGCATAACATGCTTCTTTATGTTGCATGTTAGCCGCTTTTTCTAAATCACGAAGTCCAATATTCGAATATATTGAGTCAAAATAATTTCTTAACCCATTGCGTAAAATAGCATTTGGGTTCCCCGCAATATATGCGTCAAAGTAAACACATCGTAACTTATGGATTTCCCAATATGATATCCCCCATCTTTCGAACGAAAGCCTTTTAAAAACCAAGGCATTCTTGGAACGTTCTTCGAATGTCTTACAAACTGATCTCGCCTTAAATAGTTGTGCCGAAGAATTCTGACCGACTCTAGACAAGATTTCATCAATCATGTCTCCGGGTAGGTCTCTTAAAATATTGGGTTGTCTATCCATTTTGTGTTTTTATACTGTAAAATAGACAAGAGTTAGATTCATAAAAAAAAATACTTATTAATACAAGCAATTTTTACATATATCATAAAGCATAAGCACACTATATTACATATATTACACCACACGAATACAACTATCTTATTCCGACTCGCTTGTTTCTTCTTCTTCGGTTTTGGTTCGTTTTGCCAAGTTTCTAGGGATATATGATGTTCCCCTAATACGAGCCGTCGTTTTCCACATTGGTTTAGAAAAACCTGGTGGTTTAGAGGTTCCCGGGTCATTGTTACAACTTAAGGACTTCGGGGGTTGACGATACATATAAAGTTCATCGGGGTTGGAATTAGATTTCTCTATTTTTATGCCCTTTCCCTTATTATTTTCTTTTGCCTTTTTAAATTCAGTTGGGGTAATTTCTATAACATCATCGGAATTCTCGTCGGAATCCGATTCATCGGAAAATTGGTAATCCTCCCAATATTTTGCTTCCTTGGCGGAAACACCATTGACCATAATTAATCTTGGTCGGTTGGTTGAGGATTTTCTTTTACTTAACCGTTTTATTATTTCCCCCACCGGTTCTATTTCCTCCTCCGGTTCCTCCTCTTCCGGTTCCGATTCTTCTTCCGGTTCTGATTCTTCTTCGTTCTTCTTCGGGAACTTGTGAATCAGTCCAATATATATTCGACTCTTCGTTATTATTAGGTGAGTCAATGGGATTTGTGCTAGAGGTAGACATCTATCACACAATATCAAACATGTTAAGAGATTAATATATCACATAATATATACATGTTAATAATATATAGTTTCCAACAAAAATGTTAAGCAATCATTTTTAAAGAAAACACGGTCGAAGTCCAGACTCACTAATGCATCCTAACAAACTCGATAAGACACACTAATGCAAATTTTCTGGTTCTCTAAGACCAACGCTCTGATACCAACTGAAATGTCCCGTTCTTATTGATTAAAAACGTTCCATATTAATTGATTTCGTTGCGAGGTTTTGACCTCTATATGAGACGTTTTTCAAAGACTGCATTCATTTTTAAAACAAACCATAACCTTTATTTCATAGATTAAGGTTTTAAAAAGCTTTACGTAGATTATCAAATAATGATAATCTAAAATATCGTGTTTACACACGACCATTACATAATGGTTTACAATACAAATATGTTACAACAAAATAAGTTTCTTGAATGCAGTTTTTATAAAATATCATACAAGCATGGACTCCAAATCTCGTCCTTATTTAAGTATGCGACAGCGGAAGCTCTTAATAATCACCTGAGAATAAACATGCTTAAAATGTCAACAAAAATGTTGGTGAGTTATAGGTTTAACCTATATATATCAAATCATAATAATAGACCACAAGATTTCATATTTCAATACACATCCCATACATAGAGATAAAAATCATTCATATGGTGAAAACCTGGTAACCGACATTAACAAGATGCATATATAAGAATATCCCCATCATTCCGGGACACCCTTCGGATATGATATAAATTTCGAAGTACTAAAGCATCCGGTACTTTGGATGGGGTTTGTTTGGCCCAATAGATCTATCTTTAGGATTCGCGTCAATTAGGGTGTCTGTTCCCTAATTCTTAGATTACCAGACTTAATAAAAAGGGGCATATTCGATTTCGATAATTCAACCATAGAATGTAGTTTCACGTACTTGTGTCTATTTTGTAAATCATTTATAAAACCTGCATGTATTCTCATCCTAAAAATATTAGATTTTAAAAGTGGGACTATAACTCACTTTCACAGATTTTTACTTCGTCGGGAAGTAAGACTTGGCCACTGGTTGATTCACGAACCTATAACAATATATACATATATATCAAAGTATGTTCAAAATATATTTACAACACTTTTAATATATTTTGATGTTTTAAATTTATTAAGTCAGCTGTCCTCGTTAGTAACCTACAACTAGTTGTCCACAGTTAGATGTACAGAAATAAATCGATAAATATTATCTTGAATCAATCCACGACCCAGTGTATACATATCTCAGTATTGATCACAACTCAAACTATATATATTTTGGAATCAACCTCAACCCTATATAGCTAACTCCAACATTCACATATACAGTGTCTATGGTTGTTCCGAAATATATATAGATGTGTCGACATGATAGGTCGAAACATTGTATACGTGTCTATGATATCTCAAGATTACATAATATACAATACAAGTTGATTAAGTTATGGTTGGAATAGATTTGTTACCAATTTTCACGTAGCTAAAATGAGAAAAATTATCCAATCTTGTTTTACCCATAACTTCTTCATTTTAAATGAGCTTTGAGTGAATAAAATTGCTATGGTTTCATATTGAACTCTATTTTATTAATCTAAACAGAAAAAGTATAGGTTTATAGTCGAAAAAATAAGTTACAAGTCATTTTTGTAAAGGTAGTCATTTCAGTCGAAAGAACGACGTCTAGATGACCATTTTAGAAAACATACTTCCACTTTGAGTTTAACCATAATTTTTGGATATAGTTTCATGTTCATAATAAAAATCATTTTCTCAGAATAACAACTTTTAAATCAAAGTTTATCATAGTTTTTAATTAACTAACCCAAAACAGCCCGCGGTGTTACTACGACGACGTAAATCCGGTTTTACGGTATTTTTCGTGTTTCCAGGTTTTAAATCATTAAGTTAGCATATCATATAGATATAGAACATGTGTTTAGTTGATTTTAAAAGTCAAGTTAGATGGATTAACTTTTGTTTGCGAACAAGTTTAGAATTAACTAAACTATGTTCTAGTGATTACAAGTTTAAACATTCGAATAAGATAGCTTTATATGTATGAATCGAATGATGTTATGAACATCATTACTACCTTAAGTTCCTTGGATAAACCTACTGGAAAATAGAAAAATGGATCTAGCTTCAACGGATCCTTGGATGGCTCGAAGTTCTTGAAGCAGAATCATGACACGAAAACAAGTTCAAGTAAGATCATCACTTGAAATAAGATTGTTATAGTTATAGAAATTGAACCAAAGTTTGAATATGATTATTACATTGTATTAGAATGATAACCTACTGTAAGAAACAAAGATTTCTTGAGGTTGGATGATCACCTTACAAGATTGGAAGTGAGCTAGCAAACTTGAAAGTATTCTTGATTTTATGTAACTAGAACTTGTAGAATATATGAAGAACACTTAGAACTTTAAGATAGAACTTGAGAGAGATCAATTAGATGAAGAAAATTGAAGAATGAAAGTGTTTGTAGGTGTTTTTGGTCGTTGGTGTATGGATTAGATATAAAGGATATGTAATTTTGTTTTCATGTAAATAAGTCATGAATGATTACTCATATTTTTGTAATTTTATGAGATATTTCATGCTAGTTGCCAAATGATGGTTCCCACATGTGTTAGGTGACTCACATGGGCTGCTAAGAGCTGATCATTGGAGTGTATATACCAATAGTACATACATCTAAAAGCTGTGTATTGTACGAGTACGAATACGGGTGCATACTAGTAGAATTGTTGATGAAACTGAACGAGGATGTAATTGTAAGCATTTTTGTTAAGTAGAAGTATTTTGATAAGTGTATTGAAATCTTTCAAAAGTGTATAAATACATATTAAAACACTACATGTATATACATTTTAACTGAGTCGTTAAGTCATCGTTAGTCGTTACATGTAAGTGTTGTTTTGAAACCTTTAGGTTAACGATCTTGTTAAATGTTGTTAACCCAATGTTTATAATATCAAATGAGATTTTAAATTATTATATTATCATGATATTATCATGTATGAATATCTCTTAATATGATATATATACATTAAATGTCTTTACAACGATAATCGTTACATATATGTCTCGTTTAAAAATCATTAAGTTAGTAGTCTTGTTTTTACATATGTAGTTCATTGTTAATATACTTAATGATATGTTTACTTATCATAGTATCATGTTAACTATATATATATATATCCATATATATGTCATCATATAGTTTTTACAAGTTTTAACGTTCGTGAATCACCGGTCAACTTGGGTGGTCAATTGTCTATATGAAACATATTTAAATTAATCAAGTCTTAACAAGTTTGATTGCTTAACATATTGGAAACATTTAATCATGTAAATATCAATCTCAATTAATATATATAAACATGGAAAAGTTCAGGTCACTACAAGTTTGTTATTGTGTTTATCGACGATATATTGGTATATTCAAAGACAGAAGCTGATCATGTAACACATCTTCGATTAGTGTTAGAGTTGTTAAAGAAAGAGCAGTTATACGCTAAGTTCTCGAAGTGTGAGTTTTGGCTTCGAGAGGTGCAGTTTCTGGGTCATGTTATCTGTGAGGCAGGTATTAAAGTGGATCCGTCGAAAATAGAAGCGGTAATGGGTTGGAATTCGCCGAAGACGCCGACAGAAGTTAAGAGTTTCTTGGGTCTTGCGGGTTATTATCGCCGATTTATAAAAGATTTTTCTAAAATAGCTGGTCCGATGACCAAATTGACAAGAAAGGATGTAAGTTTCCGATGGGGAGATCAACAGGAACATGCTTTTCAGACTCTAAAACAGTTGTTGTGTCAGGCTCCAGTGTTAGCATTGCCAGAGGGTTCAGATGACTTTGTGGTTTATTGTGATGCGTCATTTGCCGGGTTGGGATGTGTACTGATGCAGAGAGATAAAGTTATCGCGTACGCTTCTCGTTAGTTAAAGACACATGAATGTAACTATCCGGTTCATGATTTAGAAATGGCTGCAGTGGTATTTGCGTTGAAGCTTTGGAGACATTACTTATATGGTACAAAGTGTGTAATATGTACAGATCATAAGAGCCTTCAGCATATTTTCAAGCAGAAAGAACTGAATATGCTATAGAGACGGTGGATAGAACTTATCAAAGACTATGATTGTGAAATAAAGTACCATCCGGGTAAAGCAAATGTCGTAGCAGATGCGTTAAGTCGTAAAAAGTCTGATGAGAATGTGAAATTTCTGTGTTTGAGTATAACTTCAGATTTGATTGATCAACTACGAACAGTTCAAGCCTGTGCTTTGGAGGATGAACATATTAAATCTGAACTTATGACTAAACGAAAATTTGACCTAATTGATGATTCTCGTGGATATAAGACTTTAAATAACCGTATTTGGGTGCCTTTGCTTGGAGACTTGAGGGATTTGATCATAACTGAAGCTCATAAATCTAGATTGACAGTACATCCAGGCAGTAATAAGATGTATCATGACCTTAAATCTATGTATTGGTGGCCGACCATGAAGTCAGACATCGCTCGTTTTGTTGAAAAGTGTCATATTTGAGCGCAAGTGAAGGCAGAACACCAGAAACCGTATGGTTCGTTGCGTCAGTTACAGATTCCAGAGTGGAAATGGGAGCATATCACGATGGATTTTGTGACAAAATTACCTAGAACTCAGAGAAAACACGATATGATTTGGGTAGTAGTTGATCGTTTGACCAAGAGTGCTCATTTTCTTGCTACTCGTGAAACAGCGTCATTAAGCGAACTTGCTGATTTATATGTGAAAGAGATAATTAGTCGGCATGATGTGCCATTATCGATTGTGTCAGACAGAGATTCTAGATTTGTGTCGAACTTCTGGAATAGTCTACAACAGAATCTAGGTACACGTGTGAATCTGAGTACTGCTTATCATCCTCAGACAGATGGTCAGAGTGAACGAACGATACAGACGCTAGAGGATATGTTGAGAGCATGTGTATTAGAATATGGTGGTTCGTGGGATACACATTTGCCGTTGGTTGAATTCGCGTATAATAATTCTTATCATTCGAGCATAGGGATGCCACCTTACGAAATGTTGTACAGCCGTCATTGCAGAACTCCGACTTGTTGGTTAGAAGCTGGAGAGAAACAGTTTGCTGGTCCCGAGATTGTCCAAATGACAGCCGAAAAAGTTGCTATCGCGCGAGAAAAGTTAAAAGCTGCCAGGGATAGACAAAAGATGTATGCTGATCCACGTAGACGTCCAGTAAACTTTGAGGTAGGTGATCGTGTTTACTTGAAAGTTTCGCCATGGAAGGGTGTTATCAGGTTTGGTAAGCGAGGAAAGTTAGCTCCGAGATTTATTGGACCGTTCAAGATTATTCAGAGGATTAATGACCAGACAGTTGTGTTAGATCTTCCTTCTGAATTAGCTGGTATTCATAATACCTTCAATGTGTGTTATTTGCGTAAGTGTAAAGTCGATGATGAGACACAAATTGTACCGCTAGTAGATTTGAAAGTTGATTTGAGTAACAAGTTGGTTGAGGAACCTATCCGAGTGGTTGATAGAAAGGTTACTAAGTTAAGAAGGAAAGAAATCCCGATGGTTTTGGTAGAAAGGAAGCACAGTTTAGGGTCTAACTTGACGTGAGAAACAGAAGAGTTGATGAAGACCCGTTACCCTCATCTGATTAACCAAGACCAGATTCCGAGGACGGAATCTCTTTAAGGGGTGGATTTGTATCAGACTGAAACCGGGGATAGAAGTAAGATTACTTAATTGCCCTTAGGTTTATATTTGTGGTTAAAATATGCTTTTATTTTAATAATATGTTTATTATTAATTGATTAGTTGGTTAAGACCAGTTTGTGACAAGGGTCACATAGATGGTTTGTTTGTTAAATTTGGACTCCGTTAGGGTTGCCAAACTAAGTACGAAAGATATTAGATAACTGATAAATACCCGTGTGTTATGGGGTGTGAGTTTATAACCCACTTAAGTAACTAATATCTGGATACTTCCATTCATTTCCCAATTTGTGCAAGAACAAGACTCATACCTAACTTTCATCATCTCAAAAACCCTAATCTAATCCAAGTCACAAATTGAAGTAAGAGGCTTTAGGATCTGAATCTTATCATCCTTGTGATTGTTTATTCAGGTTTGTTTGCTTAGATTCGTGATTTAATTCTTATAGAAATGGGTTTGGGTATAAAGTGGGTTTTTGATGAAATTAAGCTTGAATCTTCATGATTTGTGTTTGTTATGTTTAATTGATGTTAGAAATAGTTGCTATATAGTTTATATGATCTAATTATGCTGTGAATTGAGCAAGAACTTGTTAAAAATGATGAATTGTGTGTTAGAACTTGAGTTTTTGATAAAGTGAGTATTTTGGGATGAATTAATCCCAAATCTTGATTTTAGATGCTAGATTTTGATGTTTATAGTTAGGAAAAGTGTTTATGTATGATTAGTATGTTTCCTTATGATTGAATTTGGACTATAAACCTTGAAATCGAGTTTTTTGGCTTAAAATCACCAAATCAGCGAAGCTGATGGTGAAGAAGAAGCTGCTCGAAAACAGTGCTCGAAACTCGCTCGAAAAACTCGAGTTCGCTCGAAAAAACTCGCTTTGCTCGAAAAACTCGCTCGAAAACAGTGCTCGAAAACTCGCTCGAAAGGGTGCTCGAGAACCTTTTGCTCAAAAACATGTTACTGCTCGAAAAACTCGTGTTGCTCGAGAACAGTCTGCTCGAAAAACTCGAGTTCGCTCGAAAAACTCAGTCTGCTCGAAAAACTCGATTTGCTCGAAAAACTCGAATTTGCTCGAGAACCCCATGTTTCTCGAAAACCTTGCATGTTATGTGAATATTTTCCGTAGAATGTAAAGTTGTGTATTAATACTTGGATATAATACTAACTTGAGATATTATGTGATGATTCACAGGTGATAAACAAAAAGGTGAAGGCTCAAAAAGATTAGACCTCTGAGAACCTTCAGCTGCTGGTAATCGGTGAGTGGGTCTATCTCCGGATAGAGTATTAAGTAGCTGACACGCTACTTGTTCAGACTCTTTATTACTATATTTATGTTCAGTACGATTACCATGCGTAGTTAGATATTGCCATGCTAGTTAGGACGATTGCATGGCTATTTATCTGTGATCTTATGTGCACATTGTTAGTTTGACACCAACCGAGGCAGCAAGGTTGGGAACCCTCCGAGGCAGCAAGGCAGGGTTGATGTGAGGTCGACAATGGTAGCCTGGTCGGGTCATGAGTTACTGATTGTTCAGTATAGCATAGAAGGACGCATGTGTTGCGTCTGGACGGTTATGCATAGAAATCATTAAAGCGGATTATCAGTAGACTGTAGCTTAATCAACTACGTCGTGTGCTCGTACAAGCCCCTGATCCTCATATTGTCAGTTATTATATGCTAGTTCAGGACGTTTGCATATCTGTGATCCCTTGCATGTTCAGTTGCTTATGCTTGGTCTGTTAGATAGTATCCATTCACTTAGCTATTTGCTAATTTCCCCCACATTTCCACCCCTTGCAGGTTTAGGTACTGCTGGTTAGGATGGGTGTTGCTGTTGGGTTGAAGACATGTTTGACTACGTGCCTAACTCTGATGTTTTCTGGTTTTATAATGTTTCACGTAACACCAATGTTTTGAAATATTGTAATAACATTAACTAAGCTAAATTGATAACTATGGTTTGTAAATGTTATCTAAGGGTATTTATGCAATTCAGTCTTCCGCTGTGATATATATAAAAAAAATCAGGGTGTTACAATATATATATATATATATATATATATATATATATATATATTCATTTAGAAATATAAATTTGTATATATTATATATAATTGAAATATTTACTTAATAATATGATATTTATTTTTTCAAAACTAATTATATTTCAAAGTTTAATATATATAAATTAAAATCGTTTAAATAATAGAAATTATTATATCACCTAACGTTTAAGCTCTAGAACTTAATTTGATATAATTCATTTATGCGCCAACGTTTATTTTAACTTCTCAAATGTTCTAATTAACATAACTAAATATCAATCGAATCAATAACCAAGTGTTACTATCGTTTACTTAATTAATTTGAAATCATATATATATACATTCAATATTCATAAACACGATTTAAATACACATTGCAAGTTATTTATATATTTAATTCTAAAAATTAATATTCCAATTTATTGTATATATATTTATACACATGTCCATTAACAAATGGTTGTTCGTGAATTGAAGGTTAAAGTCCAACGAATAAATAAATGTATGAAATTATTTTAATGTAACACGTTAATTTGCTTATCTTATCGACATCCATTATCTCAATTATTTATGCTTCGCATTTTCACTTGTAGATTACTTTACCAATTATTCCGTATACGGTTAAAAAGGAAAGATTTCTCAAATCAAAGTGGACCTCACAACAGAGACCCGTAATCATCTCATAATGTTCATGGAATTGATAAAAGATAAAATATCTTCTAATTCAATCATTTGGTATTATCTTTTAACACCGTAATTAAATATATCAAATAGATATTCAAACCAATAAGTTTAATGTACAGTATTATACATTTAATACTTTGTTAACGTTTTTGAGTTATAATATATATACATATCTATTTACACATAATTGTTCATGAATCGTCGAGAGCAGTCGAAGGGTAACTGAATATATAAAATTAGTTTAAAAATTTTGAGATTCAACCTTACAGACTTTGATTATTGTGTCAGAAACATATAAAGATTAAGTTTAAATTTGGTCGAAAATTTTCGGGTCATCACAGTAACTACCCGTTAAAGAAATTTCATCCCGGAATTTGATTGTGATCGTCATGGCTGACAATAAGTATGTTTTTATGACTCATATGAGTTGGAAATTAGGGTTTTATCATCAATGAATAATATGGATAAAACAATTTGTTTATGTGAAGAGTACAAGTGAAGTTATTACAAAAGAGTGAACTGAGTAAATGCAGGTTCGTCTTAACCGGTGACGTAATCACGGTTGATTTTCGGAATTCAAGGATTTTAGAGGAAATCTTCATAATAAGATTTGGTTCTTCGGTAATTAAGGAAATTAGGATCTTCTTTGGTTAAATGCAATAATCTATTTCGATTGCTCTGTCGGATATTTCGTTATAAATTCACTCCCTTCGTTTCCTTATTTCCACCGCTCGCACCTTCTATTCTTTCTCCCTCAAATGATACTTTAAAGAATTTGTCAATATGTTCCATCCAGTTCTGATTCTTGATACACTCCTAACTTTCATATCTGTCATTCTTCTTTTTCATCTACCATCGGAGGAATTTATTTACTTTTACTATTACCTTGGGGTTATAGTGTTTTCTCCCGTGTCTTTATATTGCTATACGCATCGATATACACGGTTTGTAATTTTTAGGTTGTTGTTGGGCTTTATATCTTCCCTTATATTTCAGAGTCCCTGCTTCTATCTTTCTATAATCATTGACATTCACAGTTAATGCTCTCTCCTATTTGCTGTGATTTATACTCTCATTTTTATTTCAAAGCTTCATGCTTTTGTTTTCTCTTCTTGCCATTAAGTACATCAAGTAATGGTCCAGAATTCGTAGGTATGGGATTTGGAATGAACATAACTAATGTTCTGAGAGAGAAATTGTAATAGCACGATCTTGATTAGTTAAATTACCAGAATTCAAGAGAAAAGATAGAACTATCATGAAGATATGTTTGGAGATTAGGTAGAATGTAAGAGTCGTGTAACATGGTACATGATGACGTTATGGTCTGTAAATCATCACTTTCCATTAGAAACTCAGCATGACTTACTGTAATATAATCACGTTGATCGAGTGTCATTATATTATACTAACTCATGCTTCAATTCCCAAAACAATTTCAAAAACATTCATAATTTAAACTCGAAGGTTTACAGAAAATAGAAACTAAACAGTTTCGTTTATGATGTAATACAGATAGCACGAGGAGATAAGTGATTTCAGACTAGAATAATTATAAAGGTATATTCAGAAATATTGAGGATATTTATACCTAAAGATACGATGATATCTTAGAATTTCTAAGATTGAAAGATGATGAAGAAGATTTGTCTGTAAAGGTTTAGAGTCAGGAACAAAGTATTTGCTAAAGGCTTTAGCAGACACTGAATCATTTGGATTCTTTGAAGTCATGTTTAGTCCTTGTGATTTGTCTACAGCCTCCTTCATGATTTACTTTATCCGTTTTTCAGTACCAAATTTTCTCATCTTCTAAGCTTCTTCAACCACTATTCTTTATCATCAAACTTTCGACTGTTAAGGTCGTTTACAGTTTTTGTTGCTTCATTCAGCTTTTTCAAAATTCAGAGTATTGATTCGTAGACTGGATGCTTTTCAGAATTTCAGAATGGAAGATCATAATTTTAAGAGATAAATGTTATATGTACACATATAACTGTTTGAAATGTCCCGTTCTTATTGATTAAAAACGTTCCATATTAATTGATTTCGTTGCGAGGTTTTGACCTCTATATGAGACGTTTTTCAAAGACTGCATTCATTTTAAAACAAACCATAACCTTTATTTCATCAATAAAGGTTTAAAAAGCTTTACGTAGATTATCAAATAATGATAATCTAAAATATCCTGTTTACACACGACCATTACATAATGGTTTACAATACAAATATGTTACAACAAAATAAGTTTCTTGAATGCAGTTTTTACACAATATCATACAAGCATGGAGTCCAAATCTCGTCCTTATTTAAGTATGCGACAGCGGAAGCTCTTAATAATCACCTGAGAATAAACATGCTTAAAACGTCAACAAAAATGTTGGTGAGTTATAGGTTTAACCTATATATATCAAATAATAATAATAGACCACAAGATTTCATATTTCAATACACATCCCATACATAGAGATAAAAATCATTCATATGGTGAGCACCTGGTAACCCACATTAACAAGATGCATATATAAGAATATCCCCATCATTCCGGGACACCCTTAGGATATGATATAAATTTCGAAGTACTAAAGCATCCGGTACTTTGGATGGGGTTTGTTAGGCCCAATAGATCTATCTTTAGGATTCGCGTCAATTAGGGTGTCTGTTCCCTAATTCTTAGATTACCAGACTTAATAAAAATGGGCATATTCGATTTCGATAATTCAACCATAGAATGTAGTTTCACGTACTTGTGTCTATTTTGTAAATCATTTATAAAACCTGCATGTATTCTCATCCCAAAAATATTAGATTTTAAAAGTGGGACTATAACTCACTTTCACAGATTTTTACTTCGTCGGGAAGTAAGACTTGGCCACTGGTTGATTCACGAACCTATAACAATATATACATATATATCAAAGTATGTTCAAAATATATTTACAACACTTTTAATATATTTTGATGTTTTAAGTTTATTAAGTCAGCTGTCCTCGTTAGTAACCTACAACTAGTTGTTCACAGTTAGATGTACAGAAATAAATCGATAAATATTATCTTGAATCAATCCACGACCCAGTGTATACGTATCTCAGTATTGATCACAACTCAAACTATATATATTTTGGAATCAACCTCAACCCTATATAGCTAACTCCAACATTCACATATAGAGTGTCTATGGTTGTTCCGAAATATATATAGATGTGTCGACATGATAGGTCGAAACATTGTATACGTGTCTATGGTATCTCAAGATTACATAATATACAATACAAGTTGATTAAGTTATGGTTGGAATAGATTTGTTACCAATTTTCACGTAGCTAAAATGAGAAAAATTATCCAATCTTGTTTTACCCATAACTTCTTCATTTTAAATCCGTTTTGAGTGAATCAAATTGCTATGGTTTCATATTGAACTCTATTTTATGAATCTAAACTTAAAACGTATAGGTTTATAGTCGGAAAAATAAGTTACAAGTCGTTTTTGTAAAGGTAGTCATTTCAGTCGAAAGAACGACGCCTAGATGACCATTTTAGAAAACATACTTCCACTTTGAGTTTAACCATAATTTTTGGATATAGTTTCATGTTCATAATAAAAATCATTTTCTCAGAATAACAACTTTTAAATCAAAGTTTATCATAGTTTTTAATTAACTAACCCAAAACAGCCCGCGGTGTTACTACGACGGCGTAAATTCGGTTTTACAGTGTTTTTCGTGTTTCCAGGTTTTAAATCATTAAGTTAGCATATCATATGGATATAGAACATATGTTTAGTTGATTTTAAAAGTCAAGTTAGAAGGATTAACTTTTGTTTGCGAACAAGTTTAGAATTAACTAAACTATGTTCTAGTGATTACAAGTTTAAACCTTCGAATAAGATAGCTTTATATGTATGAATCGAATGATGTTATGAACATCATTACTACCTTAAGTTCCTTGGATAAACCTACTGGAAAAGAGAAAAATGGATTTAGCTTCAACGGATCCTTGGATGGCTCGAAGTTCTTGAAGCAGAATCATGACACGAAAACAAGTTCAAGTAAGATCATCACTTAAAATAAGATTGTTATAGTTATAGAAATTGAACCAAAGTTTGAATATGGTTATTACCTTATATTAGAATGATAACCTACTGTAAGAAACAAAGATTTCTTGAGGTTGGATGATCACCTTACAAGATTGGAAGTGAGCTAGCAAACTTGAAAGTATTCTTGATTTTATGTAACTAGAACTTGTAGAATATATGAAGAACACCTAGAACTTGAAGATAGAACTTGAGAGAGATCAATTAGATGAAGAAAATTGAAGAATTAAAGTGTTTGTAGGTGTTTTTGGTCGTTGGTGTATGGATTAGATATAAAGGATATGTAATTTTGTTTTCATGTAAATAGGTCATGAATGATTACTCATATTTTTGTAATTTTATGAGATATTTCATGCTAGTTGCCAAATGATGGTTCCCACATGTGTTAGGTGACTCACATGGGCTGCTAAGAGC
Organism: Rutidosis leptorrhynchoides; assembly: GCF_046630445.1. NCBI lineage: Eukaryota > Viridiplantae > Streptophyta > Magnoliopsida > Asterales > Asteraceae > Rutidosis > Rutidosis leptorrhynchoides. The sequence continues at coordinate 327,968,498 of NC_092333.1, read as the reverse complement.
TGATAATTGGAGTGTATATACCAATAGTACATACATCTAAAAGCTGTGTATTGTACGAGTACGAATACGGGTGCATACGAGTAGAATTGTTGATGAAACTGAAAGAGGATGTAATTGTAAGCATTTTTGTTAAGTAGAAGTATTTTTATAAGTGTATTGAAGTCTTTCAAAAGTGTATAAATACATATTAAAACAATACATGTATATACATTTTAACTGAGTCGTTAAGTCATCGTTAGTCGTTACATGTAAGTGTTGTTTTGAAACCTTTAGGTTAACGATCTTGTTAAATGTTGTTAACCCAATGTTTATAATATCAAATGAGATTTTAAATTATTATATTATCATGATATTATCATGTATGAATATCTCTTAATATGATATATATATACATTAAATGTCTTTACAACGATAATCGTTACATATATGTCTCGTTTAAAAATCATTAAGTTAGTAGTCTTGTTTTTACATATGTAGTTCATTGTTAATATACTTAATGATATGTTTACTTATCATAGTATCATGTTAACTATATATATATATCCATATATATGTCATCATATAGTTTTTACAAGTTTTAACGTTCGTGAATCACCGGTCAACTTGGGTGGTCAATTGTCTATATGAAACATATTTCAATTAATCAAGTCTTAACAAGTTTGATTGCTTAACATGTTGGAAACATTTAATCATGTAAATATCAATCTCAATTAATATATATAAACATGGAAAAGTTCGGGTCACTACAGTACCTACCCGTTAAATAAATTTCGTCCCGAAATTTTAAGCTGTTGAAGGTGTTGACGAATCTTCTGGAAATAGATGCGGGTATTTCTTATTCATCTGATCTTCACGCTCCCAGGTGAACTCGGGTCCTCTACGAGCATTCCATCGAACCTTAACAATTGGTATCTTGTTTTGCTTAAGTCTTTTAACCTCACGATCCATTATTTCGACGGGTTCTTCGATGAATTGAAGTTTTTCGTTGATTTGGATTTCATCTAACGGAATAGTGAGATCTTCTTTAGCAAAACATTTCTTCAAATTCGAGACGTGGAAAGTGTTATGTACAGCAGCGAGTTGTTGAGGTAACTCAAGTCGGTAAGCTACTGGTCCGACACGATCAATAATCTTGAATGGTCCAATATACCTTGGATTTAATTTCCTCGTTTACTAAATCGAACAACGCCTTTCCAAGGTGCAACTTTAAGCATGACCATCTCTCCAATTTCAAATTCTATATCTTTTCTTTTAATGTCAGCGTAGCTCTTTTGTCGACTTTGGGCGGTTTTCAACCGTTGTTGAATTTGGATGATCCTCTCGGTAGTTTCTTGTATAATCTCCAGACCCGTAATCTGTCTATCCCCCACTTCACTCCAACAAATCGGAGACCTGCACTTTCTACCATAAAGTGCTTCAAACGGTGCCATCTCAATGCTTGAATGGTAGCTGTTGTTGTAGGAAAATTCTGCTAACGGTAGATGTCGATCCCAACTGTTTCCGAAATCAATAACACATGCTCGTAGCATGTCTTCAAGCGTTTGTATCATCCTTTCGCTCTGCCCATCAGTTTGTGGATGATAGGCAGTACTCATGTCTAGACGAGTTCCTAATGCTTGCTGTAATGTCTGCCAGAATCTTGAAATAAATCTGCCATCCCTATCAGTGATAATAGAGATTGGTATTCCATGTCTGGAGAGGACTTCCTTCAAATACAGTCATGCTAACTTCTCCATCTTGTCATCTTCTCTTATTGGCAGGAAGTGTGCTGATTTGGTGAGACGATCAACTATTAACCAAATAGTATCAAAACCACTTGCAGTCCTTGACAATTTAGTGATGAAATCCATGGTAATGTTTTCCCATTTCCATTCTGGGATTTTGGGTTGTTGAAGTAGACCTGATGGTTTCTGATGCTCAGCTTTGACCTTAGAACATGTCAAACATTCTCCTACGTATTTAGCAACATCGGCTTTCATACCCGGCCACCAAAAATATTTTTTGAGATCCTTGTACATCTTCCCCGTTCCAGGATGTATTGAGTATCTGGTTTTATGAGCTTCTCTAAGTACCATTTCTCTCATATCTCCAAATTTTGGTACCCAAATCCTTTCAGCCCTATACCGGGTTCCGTCTTCCAGAATATTAAGATGCTTCTCCGATCCTTTGGGTATTTCATCCTTTAAATTTCCTTCTTTTAAAACTCCTTGTTGCGTGAAATGTCCCGTTCTTATTGATTAAAAACGTTCCATATTAATTGATTTCGTTGCGAGGTTTTGACCTCTATATGAGACGTTTTTCAAAGACTGCATTCATTTTAAAACAAACCATAACCTTTATTTCATCAATAAAGGTTTAAAAAGCTTTACGTAGATTATCAAATAATGATAATCTAAAATATCTTGTTTACACACGACCATTACATAATGGTTTACAATACAAATATGTTACAACAAAATAAGTTTCTTGAATGCAGTTTTTACACAATATCATACAAGCATGGACTCCAAATCTCGTCCTTATTTAAGTATGCGACAACGGAAGCTCTTAATAATCACCTGAGAATAAACATGCTTAAAACGTCAACAAAAATGTTGGTGAGTTATAGGTTTAACCTATATATATCAAATCATACTAATAGACCACAAGATTTCATATTTCAATACACATCCCATAAATCGAGATAAAAATCATTCATATGGTGAACACCTGGTAACCGACATTAACAAGATGCATATATAAGAATATCCCCATCATTCCGGGACACCCTTCGGATATGATATAAATTTCGAAGTACTAAAGCATCCGGTACTTTGGATGGGGTTTGTTAGGCCCAATAGATCTATCTTTAGGATTCGCGTCAATTAGGGTGTCTGTTCCCTAATTCTTAGATTACCAGACTTAATAAAAAGGGGCATATTCGATTTCGATAATTCAACCATAGAATGTAGTTTCACGTACTTGTGTCTATTTTGTAAATCATTTATAAAACCTGCATGTATTCTCATCCCAAAAATATTAGATTTTAAAAGTGGGACTATAACTCACTTTCACAGATTTTTACTTCGTCGGGAAGTAAGACTTGGCCACTGGTTGATTCACGAACCTATAACAATATATACATATATATCAAAGTATGTTCAAAATATATTTACAACACTTTTAATATATTTTGATGTTTTAAGTTTATTAAGTCAGCTGTCCTCGTTAGTAACCTACAACTAGTTGTCCACAGTTAGATGTACAGAAATAAATCGATAAATATTATCTTGAATCAATCCACGACCCAGTGTATACGTATCTCAGTATTGATCACAACTCAAACTATATATATTTTGGAATCAATCTCAACCCTGTATAGCAAACTCCAACATTCACATATAGAGTGTCTATGGTTGTTTCGAAATATATATAGATGTGTCGACATGATAGGTCGAAACATTGTATACGTTTCTATGGTATCTCAAGATTACATAATATACAATACAAGTTGATTAAGTTATGGTTGGAATAGATTTGTTACCAATTTTCACGTAGCTAAAATGAGAAAAATTATCCAATCTTGTTTTACCCATAACTTCTTCATTTTAAATCCGTTTTGAGTGAATCAAATTGCTATGGTTTCATATTGAACTCTATTTTATGAATATAAACATAAAAAGTATAGGTTTATAGTCAGAAAAATAAGTTACAAGTCGTTTTTGTAAAGGTAGTCATTTCAGTCGAAAGAACGACGTCTAGATGACCATTTTAGGAAACATACTTCCACTTTGAGTTTAACCATAATTTTTGGATATAGTTTCATGTTCATAATAAAAATCATTTTCTCAGAATAACAACTTTTAAATCAAAGTTTATCATAGTTTTTAATTAACTAACCCAAAACAGCCCGCGGTGTTACTACGACGGCGTAAATCCGGTTTTACGGTGTTTTTCGTGTTTCCAAGTTTTAAATCATTAAGTTAGCATATCATATAGATATAGAACATGTGTTTAGTTGATTTTAAAAGTCAAGTTAGAAGGATTAACTTTTATTTGCGAACAAGTTTAGAATTAACTAAACTATGTTCTAGTGATTACAAGTTTAAACCTTCGAATAAGATAGCTTTATATGTATGAATCGAATGATGTTATGAACATCATTACTACCTTAAGTTCCTTGGATAAACCTACTGGAAAAGAGAAAAGTGGATCTAGCTTCAACGGATCCTTGGATGGCTCGAAGTTCTTGAAGCAGAATCATGACACGAAAACAAGTTCAAGTAAGATCATCACTTGAAATAAGATTGTTATAGTTATAGAAATTGAACCAAAGTTTGAATATGATTATTACCTTGTATTAGAATGATAACCTACTGTAATAAACAAAGATTTCTTGAGGTTGGATGATCACCTTACAAGATTGGAAGTGAGATAGCAAACTTGAAAGTATTCTTGATTTTATGTAACTAGAACTTGTAGAATATATGAAGAACACTTAGAACTTGAAGATAGAACTTGAGAGAGATCAATTAGATGAAGAAAATTCAAAAATGAAAGTTTTTGTAGGTGTTTTTGGTCATTGGTGTATGGATTAGATATAAAGGATATGTAATTTTGTTTTCATGTAAATAAGTCATGAATGATTACTCATATTTTTGTAATTTTATGAGATATTTCATGCTAGTTGCCAAATGATGGTTCCCACATGTGTTAGGTGACTCACATGGGCTGCTAAGAGCTGATAATTGGAGTGTATATACCAATAGTACATACATCTAAAAGCTGTGTATTGTACGAGTACGAATACGGGTGCATACGAGTAGAATTGTTGATGAAACTGAACGAGGATGTAATTGTAAGCATTTTTGTTAAGTAGAATTATTTTGATAAGTGTATTGAAGTCTTTCAAAAGTGTATAAATACATATTAAAACACTACATGTATATACATTTTAACTGAGTCGTTAAGTCATCGTTAGTCGTTACATGTAAGTGTTGTTTTGAAACCTTTAGGTTAACGATCTTGTTAAATGTTGTTAACCCAATATTTATAATATCAAATGAGATTTTAAATTATTATATTATCATGATATTATCATGTATGAATATCTCTTAATATGATATATATACATTAAATGTCTTCACAACGATAATCGTTACATATATGTCTCGTTTAAAAATCATTAAGTTAGTAGTCTTGTTTTTACATATGTAGTTCATTGTTAATATACTTAATGATATGTTTACTTATCATAGTATCATGTTAACTATATATATATCCATATATATGTCATCATATAGTTTTTACAAGTTTTAACGTTCGTGAATCACCGGTCAACTTGGGTGGTCAATTGTCTATATGAAACATATTTCAATTAATCAAGTCTTAACAAGTTTGATTGCTTAACATGTTGGAAACATTTAATCATGTAAATATCAATCTCAATTAATATATATAAACATGGAAAAGTTCGGGTCACTACAGTACCTACCCGTTAAATAAATTTCGTCCCGAAATTTTAAGCTGTTGAAGGTGTTGACGAATCTTCTGGAAATAGATGCGGGTATTTCTTCTTCATCTAATCTTCACGCTCCCAGGTGAACTCGGGTCCTCTACGAGCATTCCATCGAACCTTAACAATTGGTATCTTGTTTTGCTTAAGTCTTTTAACCTCACGATCCATTATTTCGACGGGTTCTTCGATGAATTGAAGTTTTTCGTTGATTTGGATTTCATCTAACGGAATAGTGAGATCTTCTTTAGCAAAACATTTCTTCAAATTCGAGACGTGGAAAGTGTTATGTACAGTAGCGAGTTGTTGAGGTAACTCAAGTCGGTAAGCTACTGGTCCGACACGATCAATAATCTTGAATGGTCCAATATACCTTGGATTTAATTTCCCTCGTTTACCAAATTGAACAACGCCTTTCCAAGGTGCAACTTTAAGCATGACTATCTCTCCAATTTCAAATTCTATATCTTTTCTTTTAATGTCAGCGTAGCTCTTTTGTCGACTTTGGGCGGTTTTCAACCGTTGTTGAATTTGGATGATCTTCTCGGTAGTTTCTTGTATAATCTCCGGACCCGTAATCTGTCTATCCCCCACTTCACTCCAACAAATCGGAGACCTGCACTTTCTACCATAAAGTGCTTCAAACGGTGCCATCTCAATGCTTGAATGGTAGCTGTTGTTGTAGGAAAATTCTGCTAACGGTAGATGTCGATCCCAACTGTTTCCGAAATCAATAACACATGCTCGTAGCATGTCTTCAAGCGTTTGTATCATCCTTTTGCTCTGCCCATCAGTTTGTGGATGATAGGCAGTACTCATGTCTAGACGAGTTCCTAATGCTTGCTGTAATGTCTGCCAGAATCTTGAAATAAATCTGCCATCCCTATCAGAGATAATAGAGATTGGTATTCCATGTCTGGAGACTACTTCCTTCAAATACAGTCGTGCTAACTTCTCCATTTTGTCATCTTCTCTTATTGGAAGGAAGTGTGCTGATTTGGTGAGACGATCAACTATTACCCAAATAGTATCAAAACCACTTGCAGTCCTTGGCAATTTAGTGATGAAATCCATGGTAATGTTTTCCCATTTCCATTCCGGGATTTCAGGTTGTTGAAGTAGACCTGATGGTTTCTGATGCTCAGCTTTGACCTTAGAACACGTCAAACATTCTCCTACGTATTTAGCAACATCGGCTTTCATACCCGGCCACCAAAAATGTTTCTTGAGATCCTTGTACATCTTCCCCGTTCCAGGATGTATTGAGTATCTGGTTTTATGAGCTTCTCTAAGTACCATTTCTCTCATATCTCCAAATTTTGGTACCCAAATCCTTTCAGCCCTATACCGGGTTCCGTCTTCCCGAATATTAAGATGCTTCTCCGATCCTTTGGGTATTTCATCCTTTAAATTTCCCTATTTTAAAACTCCTTGTTGCGCCTCCTTTATTTGAGTAGTAAGGTTATTATGAATCATTATATTCATAGATTTTACTCGAATGGGTTCTCTGTCCTTCCTGCTCAAGGCATCGGCTACCACATTTGCCTTCCCCGAGTGGTAACGAATCTCAAAGTCGTAATCATTCAACAATTCAATCCACCTACGTTGCCTCATATTCAGTTGTTTCTGATTAAATATGTGTTGAAGACTTTTGTGGTCGGTATATATAATACTTTTGACCCCATATAAGTAGTGCCGCCAAGTCTTTAATGCAAAAACAACCGCGCCTAATTCCAAATCATGCGTCGTATAATTTTGTTCTTGAATCTTCAATTGTCTAGACGCATAAGCAATCACCTTCATTCGTTGCATTAATACATAACCGAGACCTTGCTTTGTTGCGTCACAATAAATCACAAAATCATCATTCCCTTCAGGCAATGACAATATAGGTGCCGTAGTTAGCTTTTTCTTCAATAACTGAAACGCTTTCTCTTGTTCATCATTCCATTCAAATTTCTTCCCTTTATGCGTTAATGCAGTCAAGGGTTTTGCTATTCTGGAAAAGTCTTGGATGAACCTTCTGTAGTAACCAGCTAGTCCTAAAAACTGGCGTATGTGTTTCGGAGTTTTCGGGGTTTCCCACTTTTCAACAGTTTCTATCTTTGCCGGATCCACCTTAATACCTTCTTTGTTCACTATGTGACCGAGGAATTGAACTTCTTCCAACCAAAATGCACACTTTGAAAACTTAGCATACAATTCTTCCTTCCTCAATACTTCTAACACCTTTCTCAAATGTTCACCGTGTTCTTGGTCATTCTTTGAGTAAATAAGTATGTCATCAATGAAAACAATGACAAACTTGTCAAGGTATGGTCCACACACTCGGTTCATAAGGTCCATGAACACAGCTGGTGCATTAGTTAAACCAAACGGCATGACCATAAACTCGTAATGACCGTAACGTGTTTTGAAAGCAGTCTTTGGAATATCATCTTCTTTCACCCGCATTTGATGATACCCGGAACGTAAGTCAATCTTTGAATAAACAGACGAGCCTTGTAGTTGATCAAATAAGTCGTCAATTCTTGGTAGTGGGTAGCGGTTCTTGATGGTAAGTTTGTTCAACTCTCGGTAGTCGATACACAACCTGAATGTACCATCTTTCTTCTTGACAAACAAAACAGGAGCTCCCCACGGTGATGTGCTTGGTCGAATGAAACCACGCTCTAAAAGTTCTTGTAATTGGCTTTGCAGTTCTTTCATCTCGCTGGGTGCGAGTCTGTAAGGAGCACGAGCTATTGGTGCAGCTCCTGGTACAAGATCTATTTGAAATTCAACGGATCAATGTGGGGGTAATCCCAGTAATTCTTTCGGAAATACATCGGGAAATTCTTTTGCGACGGGAACATCATTGATGCTCTTTTCTTCAGTTTGTACTTTCTCGACGTGTGCTAGAACAGTATAGCAACCTTTTCTTATTAGTTTTTGTGCCTTCAAATTACTAATAAGATGTAGCTTCATGTTGCCCTTTTCTCCGTACACCATTAAGGGTTCTCCTTCTTCTCGTACAATGCGAATTGCATTTTTATAACATACGATCTCTGCTTTCACCTTCTTCAGCCAGTCCATGCCAACTATTACATCAAAACTCCCTAACTCTACTGGTATCAAATCAATCTTAAATATTTCGCTACCCAGTTTAATTTCTCGATTCCGGCATATATTATCTGCTGAAATTAATTTACCGTTTGCTAATTCGAGTAAAAATTTACTATCTAACGGCGTCAATGGACAACTTAATTTAGCACAAAAATATCTACTCATATAGCTTCTATCCGCACCCGAATCAAATAAAACGTAAGCAGATTTATTGTCAATAAGAAACGTACCCGTAACAAGCTCCTGGTCTTCCTGTGCCTCTGCCGCATTAATATTGAAAACTCTTCCGCGGCCTTGTCCATTCGTGTTCTCCTGGTTCGGGCAATTTCTAATAATTTGGCCCGGTTTTCCACATTTATAACAAACTACATTGGCATAACTTGCTCCGACACTACTTGCTCCGCCATTACTCGTTCTGACACCATTTGTTCCTTTCGTTCTGTTAACCCCTGGTCCGTAGACCTCATACTTCGCCGCGCTATGAGCATTTCTTTTACACTTGTTGCAAAATTTGGTGCAGAACCCCGAGTGATACTTTTCACACCTTTGGCATAGCTGCTTCTGATTGTTGTTGTTGTTGCGGTTGTAATTGTTGTTGGGATGATTGTTGTAGTTGCTGTTGTTGTTATTGTTGTTGTTGTTGTTGTTGTTGGGCCATTTGTTGTAGTTGCAATTGATGTTGCGATTGTTGGGATAATTGTTGCGATTATTATTGTAATTGCTGTTGTTGTTGTATTGGTGATTCTTATCACCATTTTCCTCCCACTTTCTTTTGACTTGCTTCACATTGGCCTCTTCAGCAGTCTGTTCTTTAATTCTTTCTTCAATCTGGTTCACTAGTTTGTGAGCCATTCTACATGCCTGTTGTATGGAGGCGGGCTCGTGTGAACTTATATCTTCTTGGATTCTTTTCGGTAATCCTTTCACAAACGCGTCGATCTTCTCTTCCTCATCTTCGAATGCTCCCGGACACAATAGGCACAATTCTGTGAATCGTCTTTCGTACGTGGTAATATCAAATCCTTGGGTTCGTAACCCTCTAAGTTCTGTCTTGAGCTTATTGACCTTGGTTCTGGGACGGTACTTCTCATTCATCAAGTGCTTGAATGCTGACCACGGTAGTGCGTACGGATCGTCTTGTCTCACTTGCTCTAGATAGGTATTCCACCATGTTAACGCAGAACCTGTGAAGGTATGCGTAGCGTACTTCACTTTGTCCTCTTCAGTACACTTACTTATGGCAAACACCGATTCGACCTTCTCGGTCCACCGTTTCAATCCGATCGGTCCTTCGGTTCCATCAAATTCCAAAGGTTTGCAGGCAGTGAATTCTTTATAGGTGCATCCTACACGATTTCCTGTACTGCTAGATCCAAGGTTATTGTTGGTATGTAGCGCAGCCTGTACTGCGGCTATGTTTGAAGCTAGAAAAGTACGGAATTCCTCTTCATTCATATTCACGGTGTGTCGAGTAGTCGGTGCCATTTCCTTCAAAATAGTCAAATGGAACAAGTTAATCATACAGAATATTAAGAGTAGTTAATAGTATTTCGTAGCATAATATGAACTCATTTATAAAAGCTTTTTCTTCATATTAGCGTTTTATAAGTTTAAATTCGGGTAGTACCTACCCGTTAAGTTCATACTTAGTAGCTAATATACAATTCAACTACTACAATTCAATATGAAAAACTGATTATAATAATATTTCGCGTTCAAACTTTTACACAATATTTTACAAACTTACAATACCGCTTATTTTACATATAGCATGAAATATAGCACACAATAAATTTGATACAAGATGGTTGTGAAGATAATTCTAGTTAGTACACAAGTCGTTCAGCAAAGGCAATAAAGACACGTAATTCATACGTCCAGAAACAAGTCATGCATTCTGGTTTTACTAGGACTACTTCCCATCCTTGGTCTTGTGGAACATAACCGTTATGGCCGTTGATAAGACAGTGTGTTGTAACGTCGTCAAAGGGACGAGGGTTACGTAATGTCCAACAGTCCCGTAACAATCTAAAAACCTCATTTCTTACCCCAATTACCGACTCTGTCACTTGTGGGAACGTTTTGTTTAATAGTTGTGGCCCGATGTTCTTGTTCTCACTTTGGTGAGAAGCGAACATTATTAATCTGTAAGCATAACATGCTTCTTTATGTTGCATGTTAGCCGCTTTTTCTAAATCACGAAGTCCAATATTCGGATATATTGAGTCAAAATAATTTCTTAACCCATTGCGTAAAATAGCATTTGGGTTCCCCGCAATATATGCGTCAAAGTAAACACATCGTAACCTATGGATTTCCCAATGTGATATCCCCCATCTTTCGAACGAAAGCCTTTTATAAACCAAGGCATTCTTGGAACGTTCTTCGAATGTCTTACAAACTGATCTCGCCTTAAATAGTTGTGCTGAAGAATTCTGACCGACTCTAGACAAGATTTCATCAATCATGTCTCCGGGTAGGTCTCTTAAAATATTGGGTTGTCTATCCATTTTGTGTTTTTATACTGTAAAATAGACAAGTGTTAGATTCATAAACAAAATACTTATTAATACAAGCAATTTTTACATATATCATAAAAGCATAAGCACACTATATTACATATATTACACCACACGAATACAACTATCTTATTCCGACTCGCTTGTTTCTTCTTCTTCGGTTTTGGTTCGTTTTGCCAAGTTTCTAGGGATTTATGATGTTCCCCTAATACGAGCCGTCGTTTTCCACATTGGTTTAGAAAAACCTGGTGGTTTAGAGGTTCCCGGGTCATTGTTACAACTTAAGGACTTCGGGGGTTGACGATACATATAAAGTTCATCGGGGTTGGAATTAGATTTCTCTATTTTTATGCCCTTTCCCTTATTATTTTCTTTTGCCTTTTTAAACTCAGTTTGGGTAATTTATATAACATCATCGGAATTCTCGTCGGAATCCGATTCATCGGAGAATTGGTAATCCTCCCAATATTTTGCTTCCTTGGCGGAAACACCATTGACCATAATTAACCTTGGTCGGTTGGTTGAGGATTTTCTTTTACTTAACCATTTTATTATTTCCCCCACCGGTTCTATTTCTTCATCCGGTTCCGATTCTTCATCCGGTTCCGATTCTTCTTTCGGTTCCGATTCTTCTTCTGATTCCGACTCTTCTTCCGGTTCCTCTTCGGGAACTTGTGAATCAGTCCACGAATCATTCCAATTTACATTTGACTCTTCATTATTATTAGGTGAGTCAATGGGAGTTGTTCTAGAGGTAGACATCTATCACATAATATCAAACGCGTTAAGAGATTAATATATCACATAATATTCACATGTTAAAAATATATAGTTTTCAACAAAATTTGTTAAGCAATCATTTTTCAAGTAAACACGGTCGAAGTCCAGACTCACTAATGCATCCTAACAAACTCGATAAGACACACTAATGCAAAATTCTGGTTCTCTAAGACCAACGCTCGGATACCAACTGAAATGTCCCGTTCTTATTGATTAAAAACGTTACATATTAATTGATTTCGTTGCGAGGTTTTGACCTCTATATGAGACGTTTTTCAAAGACTGCATTCATTTTAAAACAAACCATAACCTTTATTTCATCAATAAAGGTTTAAAAAGCTTTACGTAGATTATCAAATAATGATAATCTAAAATATCCTGTTTACACACGACCATTACATAATGGTTTACAATACAAATATGTTACAACAAAATAAGTTTCTTGAATGCAGTTTTTACACAATATCATACAAGCATGGACTCCAAATCTCGTCCTTATTTAAGTGTGCGACAGCGGAAGCTATTAATAATCACCTGAGAATAAACATGCTTAAAACGTCAACAAAAATGTTGGTGAGTTATAGGTTTAACCTATATATATCAAATCATAATAATAGACCACAAGATTTCATATTTCAATACACATCCCATACATAGATATAAAAATCATTCATATGGTGAACACCTGGTAACCGACATTAACAAGATGCATATATAAGAATATCCCCATCATTCCGGGACACCCTTCGGATATGATATAAATTTCGAAGTACTAAAGCATCCGGTACTTTGGATGGGGTTTGTTAGGCCCAATAGATCTATCTTTAGGATTCGCATCAATTAGGGTGTCTGTTCCCTAATTCTTAGATTACCAGACTTAATAAAAATGGGCATATTCGATTTCGATAATTCAACCATAGAATGTAGTTTCACGTACTTGTGTCTATTTTGTAAATCATTTATAAAACCTGCATGTATTCTCATCCCAAATATACGTGTGTATGGTATCTCAAGATTACATAATATACAATACAAGTTGATTAAGTTATGGTTGGAATAGATTTGTTACCAATTTTCACGTAGCTAAAATGAGAAAAATTATCCAATCTTGTTTTACCCATAACTTCTTCATTTTAAATCCGTTTTGAGTGAATCAAATTGCTATGGTTTCATATTAAACTCTATTTTATGAATCTAAACATAAAAAGTATAGGTTTATAGTCGGAAAAATAAGTTACAAGTCGTTTTTGTAAAGGTAGTCATTTCAGTCGAAAGAACGACGTCTAGATGACCATTTTAGAAAACATACTTCCACTTTGAGTTTAACCATAATTTTTGGATATAGTTTCATGTTCATAATAAAAATCATTTTCTCAGAATAACAACTTTTAAATCAAAGTTTATCATAGTTTTTAATTAACTAACCCAAAACAGCCCGCGGTGTTACTACGACGGCGTAAATTCGGTTTTACAGTGTTTTTCGTGTTTCCAGGTTTTAAATCATTAAGTTAGCATATCATATGGATATAGAACATGTGTTTAGTTGATTTTAAAAGTCAAGTTAGAAGGATTAACTTTTGTTTGCGAACAAGTTTAGAATTAACAAAACTATGTTCTAGTGATTACAAGTTTAAACCTTCGAATAAGATAGCTTTATATGTATGAATTGAATGCTGTTATGAACATCATTACTACCTTAAGTTCCTTGGATAAACCTACTGGAAAAGAGAAAAATGGATTTAGCTTCAACGGATCCTTGGATGGCTCGAAGTTCTAGAAGCAGAATCATGACACGAAAACAAGTTCAAGTAAAATCATCACTTAAAATAAGATTGTTATAGTTATAGAAATTGAACCAAAGTTTGAATATGATTATTAACTTGTATTAGAATGATAACCTACTTTAATAAACAAAGATTTCTTGAGGTTGGATGATCACCTAACAATATTGGAAGTGAGCTAGCAAACTTGAAAGTATTCTTGATTTTATGTAACTAGAAATTGTAGAATATATGAAGAACACTTAGAACTTGAAGATAGAACTTGAGAGAGATCAATTAGATGAAGAAAATTGAAGAATGAAAGTGTTTGTAGGTGTTTTTGGTCGTTGGTGTATGGATTAGATATAAAGGATATGTAATTTTGTTTTCATGTAAATAAGTCATGAATGATTACTCATATTTTTGCAATTTTATGAGATATTTCATGCTAGTTGCCAAATGATGGTTCCCACATGTGTTAGGTGACTCACATGGGCTGCTAAGAGCTGATAATTGGAGTGTATATACCAATAGTACATACATCTAAAAGCTGTGTATTGTACGAGTACGAATACGGGTGCATACGAGTAGAATTGTTGATGAAACTGAACGAGGATGTAATTGTAAGCATTTTTGTTAAGTAGAAGTATTTTGATAATTGTATTGAAGTCTTTCAAAAGTGTATAAATACATATTAAAACACTACATGTATATACATTTTAACTGAGTCGTTAAGTCATCGTTAGTCGTTACATGTAAGTGTTGTTTTGAAACCTTTAGGTTAACGATCTTGTTAAATGTTGTTAACCCAATGTTTATAATATCAAATGAGATTTTAAATTATTATATTATCATGATATTATCATGTATGAATATCTCTTAATATGATATATATACATTAAATGTCTTTACAACGATAATCGTTACATATATGTCTCGTTTAAAAATCATTAAGTTAGTAGTCTTGTTTTTACATATGTAGTTCATTGTTAATGTACTTAATGATATGTTTACTTATCATAGTATCATGTTAACTATATATATATCCATATATATGTCATCATATAGTTTTTACAAGTTTTAACGTTCGTGAATCACCGGTCAACTTGGGTGGTCAATTGTCTATATGAAACACATTTCAATTAATCAAGTCTTAACAAGTTTGATTGCTTAAGATGTTGGAAACATTTAATCATATAAATATCAATCTCAATTAATATATATAAACATGGAAAAGTTCAGGTCACTACACTGTTGATGTAGGAACGCCGCGAAATTTGAAATACTTATTCCTGATTCTCAGTAATTAGTATGGCAATTCTCATTTTAAGTTACGGATGAGTATATGATAGGGTTTTAATGAACAAATATAATAGTTTTTCGGAGAGATTTAAGTAAAAGATCAATGAAGTTGTATAATGACCCGTCCTAATCCACCTGGACGAAGTCTTCAACAGATGATCCCATTGCGAAGTTCTGACCTCTATATGCCATGAACGACTCCATGTAATATCTCTAAAATGAGAAAATGCACAGCGAAAGATTTCTTTCACACCTGAGAATAAACATGCTTTAAAGTGTCAACCAAAAGGTTGGTCAGTTCATAGGTTTATCATAAACATTAAAATTCATCATTTTGATAGACCACAAGATTTAAATACAGTACACCTATCTCGTGTACAAAACCATTTTTCATAATGCTTAGCAGAGTAGGTTCGTATCCTTTTCTCCCCCGTAGGTTGCCTCGCGATTTTTAAATAACCGTACACATATCTCGTGCACAAAAATAATACACATAACCTGTGTATAAAAATCATTCTCTCGATACATAACATTCAATTTACTTTCATTGCTTGGCTTGGCAACCGACCTTAACATATAATGCACATCAATAATATCCCCAAAAATAGAAAATCTCGTCTGTATACTATATAAACTTCGAAGTACTAAACACCACGCCCATTAGCTCTTCCGTCTAGTGAACATTCTGGGTGGGGGTGTTAAACTCGGTAGCAACTTTTAGGATTCGTGTGAATTAGGGCCATACTCGATTCTAATTCTTAGGTTACCAAGCAATAATAATCAGGTGAAAATATTCACAACAATTAGTGGCAATTATAACGTCCAACTAATTCAATAATAATCCACAGAACTTCCGTCTGCATAATAATTCATTCGAGGAATGTTTTGCTTGTGTCTATCTCGTCAAACATTTATAAAAGCATTTAATGTATTTTCAGTTCAGAATATATTTCAAAGCATTTAATAAAGCAGTTATAAAAACACCGCATGTATTCTCAGTCCCAAAAATATAAAGAGTAAAAGGGAGCAAATGAACTCACCATACTGTATTTTGTAGTAAAAATACATATGACAACAGTGAACAAAAGTAGGGTTGACCTCGGATTCACGAACCTATATTATTCATATATATATTAAAACATATAATAATATTCAAATAAATATATATTTTTATATTAGTAATATACTTGTGATATTATGTTTAATAATAATAATTTCCTAAATATATTTATTTTATATATTTTATTAGTTTCTCATAGTAATATATTATATACTGTATTAAAATCTTTTGAATAAATACTTAGTATTAATATTTTTAAATTTTAATAATTTTTAATATGATAATATTTTTAATAAATTCGAGTTATATTAAAACGTAAATGAACAAAAAGTATTTTATTAGTAAAAGTAGTATACTTATTACCTATACTTCTATATATCTAATGTTTGTATATAACTTATAATATATATCTATTTAGTTTAAGATCCTAAAAATATAGTTATATTTTATATACAAAATACATTTAAAACTAAAGTTATAGTTAGTAATATTAATTATAATAATAATAATGATAAAAATGATATTAATTATGATAAATATCATGATAAATCTAATAATAATAAAAATGACAATTTTAATAATAAAAATGATGATTTTAATAAAATGTTAATTTTAATATTCATACTAATTTTTATAAAAATGATAAAATTAAAAATAATGATACTTTTAGTAATAATAATAATAATAATAATAATAATAATAATAATAATAATAATAATAATAATAATAATAATAAAAATAATAGTAAGAATAATATTAATAAGTATACTACCTTTAAAAGTTCTCCAATAAAAAAATGCCCCAAACGAGGCTCGAACCCGCGACCTCCTGCTAACCCGCTAACACCTCTAACCATGCCACCCATTCTGTTTCTTATAATTATTCAATTTGATTTTTATATAACCCGTATAAATGCAAGTTCTTCTTCTTCATCTTCAATCAACAAAACCCATTTTAATATCTTAAAATCAAACGTATATATCATCTATCATTAATGTTTTTCATTATCAATCATCATATCATGATCATAATCATAATCATCTTCATTATTCTAATCACCATCGCATCATGAACATAATCGATCATCCTATCATCATCTATATCTTTTATGGATTTCCATTTTCAATCTATATCTTATTGACCCAATAATTCAACCAATTCACGACCCAATATCAGACATGGTACATGGCCCAAAACAGAATCCTAGCAGCCCGGTTCATTACTGTTTTTTGTGAGATTTCTTGGTTTTCTTTTCTTTAAACTGTTTTCTAAAACACTAACATGTCACCCATGATATGTTGTCGGCAAAAAAAATATATATATTAATAAATAAAACAGCCACATCAGATCGATTCATCATCATTCTTATCTCAACCTTCTCATCATCATTTTAACAAAGTTATAGAAACAGAAACTTTGTTCGAGGCAAGAATAGCAGTGGAAAAGAAATAAATTTAATAGGAGTAACCCACTGCTTCGGTATTGGGTTTAACACCATTCCTTCATCAAGTAAAAATAAAAAGAAATATATGTGCACTAGATTCCCTCTGGTCGGCCAAAAAGGAAGAAAGAAAAAGAAATTGCACGCAAGTTGTTCCCGTTTATTGTTTTAATATTTATCAAGTGGGTTTTGTTAATATTTTTGCGATGGTGTAAGCATACAGAAACAGTAACAGTCAGGTTCGAACGATGGTGGTGATAGGTGGTTGTGGAGGTAGTGGGTTTAGTGAAGGTTGCAATCGAAAACAGTAGCGGTTTTTTTCATAATGGGTGTTTGATTTGGTTGTGGTGGTTACAAACATAAAACACGAAAATGGTGTTGGAGTGGTGATGGTTGTATGTTGTTCGAATAATAAACAAGAAACAGTAGTAGTAATTTGATGGCAAGGTTGAATTAAAGGACCTTGATATTTTAGTTAGATGACTCGAATGTTGTTCGGCTTTAGAGAGAAGACGGGAGGTTAGTAGTGAACAAAACTTGGATTTCGAGTTGAACACAGTGAGAGAAAAGGTAACCGTGTGTGTTGATGGTGATAAGGTTGAAGAGGGTTTTGATTATAGCAGTCATCATAGGTGTCGGTTGTCATGGTGGTGCTGATGGAGGTCACAGTGTAAGGTGGTCAGTTGTGTTATGGTGATGAAGATGGTCACAAAGGAGCTAGATAGTAGATATGAAACATAAATTGTGATGGTGGTTGGTTGGTTCAAATGAGAAACAGAAAATGGTAACAGTGGTGGTATTAGGGTGGTGAACCAAGGTTGAAGGTGGTTTTCGGATAGCTCGAATATGAAATAACAATAATGGTGAGGGGGTGTTTCACGACCAAGTGTACGAGAGTGAGAGGAGATATAAGATGGTGGTGTTTGCTATCATTTATCTATCCATATAAGTAATATGTCAATGTATATATACTATAGTTTAAGTTAAAAGAACAAGAATAGTAATCCCAATTGATCATTCACATTTACTCACGGGTTAAGTCCCTATTATTCTTCCGACACTTTAGCACGGGTATTATCTCGTGCTCCATTGTTAATCAGTGGCGGATAAAAGTTATTTAGAAAATCCCAAAATTTTAAAGTAAATGTATTTATTTATTTTGGTCATTATGGTATAAAATTCGATCCTTAATTTGTTAAATAAAAATTACATCAGTTGTCCCTCTCAATTCTGGGTAAAATATAAAAAAGTGTTAAAACTTAACAAATAGTTCCTAAATACATTTTTAATAAGCCTAAAATTTATAAAACTCATGTAACACCCCAGCTTAACATGACCACAATATTGTCCGCTTTGCCCGCAGGCGCACGGCTTTTTCTTGGCGACCACACACGAGAAGTACTTTCCCAGGAGGTCACCCATCCTGGTAGTGCTCTCGCCCGAGCACGCTTAACTGCAGCGTACTCACACATCTGCTCTGCCTGTGGTCCCAAAACGCGTTGTGTCATTTAAGCGTGAGTATTGCCTTATAATCCCATGATCACTCATGTCCGTGGGTGATGTGGGATTTGCCTAGGGTGTTACATTCACCCCCCCTCAGGGACTCATCATCCTCGATGAGGTTTGCCCCACCACCCCCAACATCACATGAGTAGCTCTGATACCATTCTGTAACACCCCAGCTTAACATGACCACAATATTGTCCGCTTTGCCCGCAGGCGCACGGCTTTTTCTTGGCGACCACACACGAGAAGTACTTTCCCAGGAGGTCACCCATCCTGGTAGTGCTCTCGCCCGAGCACGCTTAACTGCAGCGTACTCACACATCTGCTCTGCCTGTGGTCCCAAAACGCGTTGTGTCATTTAAGCGTGAGTATTACCTTATAATCCCATGATCACTCATGTCCGTGGGCGATGTGAGATTTTCCTAGGGTGTTACAACTCATTTTCATATCACCGTTTAAAATTACATAAGTTTGATTTAACTTGCTTAATATTAATCAAAACATCAAACGAGTATTACAGTCATTAAATAATTATATTTAATGTAATATACTCTATACATATATTTATATTTATTTTTATATGTATACACATTTATTAACAAATAATGGTTCGTGAATCGTCGAGACTGGTCGAAGGTCAATTGAATATATGAAACAGTTCAAAATTTTTGAGACTTCAACGTTACAGACTTTGCTTATCGTGTTGGAAACATATAAAGATTTAGTTTAAATTCGGTCGGAAATTTCCGGGTCATCACAGTACCTACCCGTTAAAGAAATTTCATCCCGAAATTTGATTAGGATAGTCATGGCTGAGAATAAGAACGTTTTCATGATGCATACAAGTTAGAAATTAGAGTTTTGTATCATCAGTGAATAATATGGATAAAAAATTCGTTTATGTGAAGAGTACGAGTGAAGCTATCGCAAAAGAGTGAAATGAGTAAACGAAGGTTCGACTTACCGGTGACGTAGTCACGGTTGATTTTCGGAAATCAAGGAATTTAGAGGAAATCTTCGTAATAAGATTTGGTTAATCGGTAATTAAGGAAATTAGGATCTTCTTTGGTTTAATTCAATAATCTGTTTTGATTGCTCTGTCGTATATTTCACTATAATTCTACTCCCTTCGTTTCTATTATATTTTGGAGTTTCATCCTTTTGGTTTCTCTTTCCGTCTTTAAGTCAAACGAATAATGGTCCAGAATTTGTAGATTCGAATTTCGGAATGAACAGAGTTAATGTTTTAAGAAAGAAATGGTAATAGCACAATCTGACTTGTCCAATTACCAGAATTCAAGAGAAAAGATAGAATTATCAGAAAAATATGTTCTCGATATGTTTGTAGATTCGGTAGAATGTAAGAGTCGTGTAACATGGTACATGATGACGTTATGATCTGTGAATCATCACGTTCCATTAGAAACTCAGCATGACTTACTGTAATATAATCACGTTGATCAAGTGTCATTATATTATACTAACTCATGCTTCAGTTCCCAACACTACTACAATAACATTCTTATTTTAAGTTCGAATTTTTCAGAATTTAGAAACTAAAACAGTTTCCTTTCATGATGTAATACGGATAGCGTGAAGAGATAAATGATTTCAGATAAGAATACTTATGAAAATATCCTCCGAAATATCGAGGATATTTATAATGAAAGATACAATGATATCTTAGAATTTCTAATATCGATGGATGATGAAGAAGATTTGTTCGTAAAAATGTGGAGTCAGAAGCAAGGTATTCGTTAATGACTTCAGCGAGTACTGAATCATTTGGATTCTTTGAAGGCAGGTTTAGTCTTTGTGATTCGTCCACAGTCTCCTTTATGGTTTGTTCAATTCGTTTTCAAATTCCAACTTTTTTTAGCTCTACCAACATACTGTTCTTTATCATCAAACTTTTTACGATTGTTTGCAGTTTCTGCTGCTTCATTCATCTTTTTCAAACTTCGAAGTATTGATTCGTAGACTGGGTCCTTTTCAGAATTTCAGAATGAGAGTTCATAATTCTGAGAGGTAAATGTTATATGTATACATATAACTGTTGTTTTAGAAACGCTGCGAGATTCAATATACTGATTGCTAATTCTCGGTAATTGGTATGGCAGTTCTCGTTACAAGATGTGGATGAGTATTTGATAAGATTTCAATGAATAAATATAATGGTTCTTCGGAGAGACTTAAGTTAATGAGTAATGAAGTTGTTGATAAGTTTACTGCTATTGTGGTGGGATATAAACTGTTCCCCGGTAACGATGATGAAGGGGTAATTGTTATAATAAGGCTTATTCGAATGAAAACTTGAAGTTGATTTGCTGAAGCTGTGACAAAATTTGCTAATTTGGAAAGGGATTGAAAAGTTATTTTCGGTAATAACAATGTCAAATTAGCTAGCACAGATACATGTTAAACGTTTACTTAGGTTCCGAGAATTTTTCAAGTGCATAACTAGGTGCATAAATATTTTCTCCCGTAGATGAAGTGCGGTTGATTCATCCTCTCGATTGAGGTGTTTTCAAGAATCATGAAAGGTTTGAACGCAGATTGTAATTGTCAAGATACAAATGAGGTTTAAGATGAAATCAAGTGGCAAACTTGAAGAATTGTTTAGTTTCATATGTTATAATCAGTATTTTAATTCATTTTAATTGTCCAATGTTGTTAGTCCACAGTCGATAGTCCACAGTTAACAGTCCAATAATTCATATATAGTTTAATATATAATATTCGAATTAATTAATACGTATCGTGACCTGTGTACATGTCTCAGACTCGATCACAACTCAAAGTATATATATTATTTGAGAATCATCCTCAACCATGTATAGCTAACTCAAGCATTACTGCATATAGAGTGTCTATGGTTATTCCAAATAATATATATAGATGCGTCGATATGATATATCAAAACCTTGTATACGTGTCCCGATATTTAAAGTGCGTAAAATAAATAACAGAAATTAAATGACGATAAATAAAATTGCGAGAATTAAAATTGCGATAATAAATTGCGATAATTAAATGCAATAAGTTAGCTAGGAATAGTTAGCTAGGAATAGTTAGCTAGGAACAGTTAGCGTGGATTCTTAACAAAATTCTTCTAATATTTAAATTGTTTGTTTCTAACAAATTTTATTTTGTCCAATGTTTTCTTCATTATGCCACTTGCTGGATTCTGATAGATCAAAATTCAAATATGAAATTTGAATGAAAATGGTTATTCTGCTGTGAATGGATACGTATATCTGTGGATGTAAGTAGGATAGTAAATGACCGTTGAATCAGATTCGAAGAATGTACAGTGTAACTTATTAATGTGAAATCTAAATATTCTTCGGGTATTACCTACCCGTTAAAATATTTTCATCATTAACAGTTTGTACAAAAGAATTTTTAATTACAATCTTTATGAAAACATATATATATATATATATATATATATATATATATATATATATTCTTCAGATGTAATCATGAATTTAATGAGTCAATATGATATTAAACTCATTTGATTTATCGTTAGATCTAGAATACATAATCTCTAAAACATTAGAGATTACATAATCGCCATGAAGAACGAAGATAATTGATGTAGAATGATACGTAGAACGATGATTGTACTCGAGGTACTGAATGGGATGTTAAGGCATGGATTGTTGATGGTACTGGTGCTGTTACTAATGGTACTGTTGGTGCCGGTGATGTTGTTGAAGCTTGTAAATTTTGCACCATATTCTCCAGATTGATTACTCGAGCGCGAAGTTCGTTGACTTCTTCTATTATTCTGGGATGATTGTCGGTCAGAACGAGCGGATGAATAAGGTTTAGAATTGTAGATAGAATATAATCATATCGAGCTACTCTGGAAATGAGGCTGAAAATGGTGTTTCGGATAGGTTCGACGGTATGTGCTTCAGGTTCTTTGCCAAGAGGGCAATTGTGGTGGATGAAAGGGATCACCTTCTTCTTGTCTCCAATGATTTAGTAAACTACGAACCCATCAGATGAATTGATGATGGCTAAATGGTTGATCCATTCCGGTCTCACTGCTTTCGAAGTTTGAGTGGAAATTCATATCGGAATAGCTGTCGGAATCCGAGGGATTTGAACTAGTTGCGAGTTCCATCTTGTACGATAGAGTAAAGGATTTTTCGATATGAAATGATTTTTTAATATTGGATGATATTCTAACCACATAGAATATCTATATATATAGTACTAAAGATTTCGTAGATTACGGAGGAATTTACAGAATATACTAGGCATAGTTACAGTAACATATACGCTAGGATATGAATTAGCAGATACGCTAAGATATGATTTTATCTATACACTATTTATGCAATCAATGCAGTAAGATGTGTCTAGACTAAGAATGATAAGCAGGTAATTTTCAACACGAAATGATAAGCAAAACTTTTAACATGCAGACACGGTCGAAGTCCAGACTCACTAATGCATCTAAACAACTATCAGTTAGACATACTAATGCAAGACATGGTTCGCTAAGACCACCGCTCTGATATCACCTATAATGACCAGTCCTAAACCACCTGGACGAAGTCTTCAACAGATGGTCCTATTGCGAGGTTCTGACCTCTATATGCCATGAACGACTCCAAGTAATATCTCTAAAATGAGCAAATGCACAGCGGAAGATTTCTTTCACACCTGAGAATAAACATGCTTTAAAGTGTCAACCAAAAGGTTGGTGAGTTCATAGGTTTATCATAAACATTAAAATTCATCATTTTGATAGACTACAAGATTTAAATACAGTACACCTATCTCGTGTACAAAATCATTTTTCATAATGCTTAGCATAGTAGGTTCGTATCCTTTTCTCCCCCGTAGGTTTCCTCGCGATTTTTAAATAATCTACACATATCTTGTGCACAAAAATAATACACATAACCTGTGTATAAAAATCATTCTCTCGATACATAACATTCAATTTACTTTCATCGCTTGGTTTGGTAACCGACCTTAACATATAATGCGCATCAATAATATCCCCAAAAATAGAAAATCTCGTCTGTATAATATATAAACTTCGAAGTACTAAACACCACGCCAACTAGCTCTTCCGTCTAGTGAACATTCTGGGTGAGGGTGTTAAACTCGGTAGCTACCTTTAGGATTCGCGTGAATTAGGGCCATACTCGATTCTAATTCTTAGGTTACCAAGCAATAATAATTAGGGGAAAATATTCACAACAATTAGTAGCAAATTATATTGTCCAACTAATTCAATAATAATCCACAGAACTTCCGTCTGCGTAATAATTCATTCGAGGAATGTTTTGCTTGTGTCTATCTCGTCAAACATTTATAAAAGCATTTAATGTATTCTCAGTTCAGAATATATTTCAAAGCATTTAATAAAGCAGTTATAAAAACAGCGCATGTATTCTCAGTCCCAAAAATATAAAGAGTAAAAGGGAGCAAATGAACTCACCATACTGTATTTTGTAGTAAAAATACATATGACGACATTGAACAAAAGTAGGGTTGACCTCGGATTCATGAACCTATATTATTCATATATATATATATATATATATATATATATATATATATATATATATATATATATATTTTGATATTAGTAATATACTTGTGATATATGTTTAATATTAATAATTACCTAAATATATTTATTTTATATATTTTATTAGTTTCTTATAGTAATATATTATATACTGTATTAAAATCTTTTGAATAAATAATTAGTATTAATATTTTTAAATTTTCATAATTTTTAATATGATAATATTTTTAATAAATTCAAGTTATATTAAAACGTAAATGAACAAAAAGTATTTTATTAGTAAAAGTAGTATACTTATTACCTATACTTCTATGTATCTAATGTTTGTATCTAACTTATAATATCTATCTATTTAGTTTAAGATCCTAAAAATATAGTTATATTTTATATACAAAATACATTTAAAACTAAAGTTATAGTTAGTAATATTAATTATAATAAAAATAATGATAAAAATGATAATAATTATGATAAATATCATGATAATTCTAATAATAACAAAAATGACAATTTTAATAATAAAAATGATGATTTTAATAAAATGTTAATTTTAATATTCATACTAATTTTTATAAAAATGATAAAATTAAAAATAATGATACTTTTAGTAATAATGATAATAATAATAATAATAATAATAATAATAATAATAATAATAATAATAATAATAATACTAATAATAAAAATAATAGTAAGAATAATATTAATAAGTATACTACCTTTAAAAGTTCTCCAATAAAAAAATGCCAGACGAGGCTCGAACCCGCGACCTCCCGCTAACCCGCTAACTCCTTTAACCATGCCACCCATTCTGTTTCTTATAATTATTCAATTTGATTTTTATATAACCCGTATAAATGCAAGTTCTTCTTCTTCATCTTCGTTCAACAAAACCCATTTTAATATCTTAGCATCAAACGTATTTATCATCTATCATTAACGTTCTTCATTATCAATCGTCATATCATGATCATAATCATAATCATCTTCATTATTCTAATCACCATCGCATCATGAACATAATAGAGCATACTATCATCATCTATATCTTTTATGGATTTCCATTTTCAATCTATATCTTATTGACCCAACAATTCAACCAATTCACGTCCTAATATCAGACATGGTACACGGCCCAAAATAGAATCCTAGCAGCCCGGTTCATTACTGTATTTGTGAGATTTCTTGGTTTTCTTTTCTTTAAACTGTTTTCTAAAACACTTACATGTCACCCATGATACGTTGTCGGCAAAAAAAAATATATATTAATAAATAAAACAGCCACATCAGATCGATTCATCATCATTCTTATCTCAACCTTCTCATCATCATTTTAACAAAGTTATAGAAACGGAAACTTTGTTCGAGGCAAGAATAGCAGTGGAAAAGAAATAAATTTAATAGGAGTAACCCACTACTTCGGTATTGGGTTTAACACCATTCCTTCATCAAGTAAAATAAAAATAAAATATATGTGCACTAAATTCCCACTGGTCGGCCAAAAAGGAAGAAAGAAAAAGAAATTGCACGCAAGTTGTTCCATTTTATTGTTTTAATATTGATCAAGTGGGTGTTGTTAATATTTTTGCGATGGTGTAAGCATACAGAAACAGTAACAGTCAGGTTCGGACGATGGTGGTGATAGGTGGTTGTGGAGGTAGTGGGTTTAGTGAAGGTTGCAATCGGAAACAGTAGCGGTTTTTTTCATAATGGGTGTTTGATTGGGTTGTGGTGGTTCCAAACATAAAACACGAAAATGGTGTTGGAGTGGTGATGGTTGTATGTTGTTCGAATAATAAACAAGAAACAGTAGTAGTAATTTGATGGCAAGGTTGAATTAAAGTACCTTGATATTTTAGTTAGATAACTCGAATGTTGTTCGGCTTTAGAGAGAAGACGGGAGGTTAGTAGTGAACAAAACTTGGATTTTGAGTTGAACACAGTGAGTGAAAAGGTAACTGCGTGTGTTGATGGTGATAAGGTTGAAGAGGGTTTCGATTATGGTAGTCATCATAGGTGTCGGTTGTCATGGTGGTGATAATGGAGGTCACGGTGTAAGGTGGTCAGTTGTGTTATGGTGATAAAGATGGTCACAAAGGAGCTAGATAGTAGACAGGATACATAAATTGTGATGGTGGTTGGTTGGTTCGAATGAGAAACAGAAAATGGTAACAGTGGTGGTATTAGGGTGGTGAACCAATGTTGAAGGTGGTTTTCGGATAGCTCGAATATGCAGTAACAATAATGGTGAGGGTGGTGTTTCATAACCAAGTGTAAGAGAGTGAGAGGGGATATAAGATGGTGGTGTTTGTTATCATTTATCTATCCATATAAGTAATATGTCAATGTATATATATTATAATTTAAGTTAAAAGAACAAGAATAGTAATCCCAATTGATCATTCACATTTACTCACGGGTTAAGTCCCTATTATTCTGCCGACACTTTAGCACGGGTATTATCTCGTGCTCCGTTGTTAATCAGTGGCGGATAAAAGTTATTCAGAAAATCCCAAATTTTTAAAGTAAATGTATTTATTTATTTTGGTCATTATGGTATAAAATTCGATTCTTAATTTGTTAAATAAAAATTACATCAATTGTCCCTCTCAATTCTGGGTAAAATATAAAAAAGTGTTAAAACTTAACAAATAGTTCCTAAATACATTTTTAATAAGCCTAAAATTTATAAAACTCATTTTCGTATCACCGTTTAAAATTACATAAGTTTGAATTTAACTTGCTTAATATTAATCAAAACATCAAACGAGTATTACAGTCATTAAATAATTATATTTAATATAATATACTCTATACTTATATTTATATTTATTTTTATATGTATACACATTTATTAACAAATAATGGTTCGTGAATCGTCGAGACTGGTCGAAGGTCAATTGAATATATGAAACAGTTCAAAATTTTTGAGACTTCAACATTACAGACTTTGCTTATCGTGTCGGAAACATATAAAGATTTAGTTTAATTTGGTCGGAAATTTCTCGTCACAAGTTGTTGGTAAGTTTACTGCTAATGTGGTGGGATATAAAAGGTTCCCCGGTAACGATGACGAAAAGGGCAACGTATATATCAAGGTTACAATAAAGTTAATCCAAATGAAAAGTCAAAGTTGATTTGTTGGAGGCGTGACAAAATTGGCTACTTTGGAAAGTGATTGCAAAATTATTTACAGTAATAACAATGTCAAAGGATCTGACACAGATACGTGTTAAACTTTTACTTAGGTTTCGAGAGTTTTCCAGGTATATAACTATATGCATAAATCTTTCTTTTCATAGATAACATGTGGTTGGATTATCCTCTCAATTGTATCTAAATGGAGGTGTTTTCAAGAATCATGAAGGGTTTGAACACGGATTGAAATCGTCAATACACATATGATGTTCTAGCACAATTTTGAAGTCAAAGTATAGCTTTGAAAGATGTAGGGATCTAAGAATGATGTCTTCTGTTAAATCTTGACTTGGATCATGATCTGTTAAAATCAGAATATGTAATGGAATTTGGATAAAAATGGTTGTTCTAGTTTCTATGAAAAATGTATATTGTTATGAAAGTAGTGAGTATAGTTGATGATTTGTTGAATTAGAATCGAAGAATGTAACATATTAATTGTGAATTTATATATCTCTCGGGTATTACCTACCCGTTAAAAGTTTCACAAGTAATATTTCATACCAGAGAATTTTTATTACAGTCTTTATGAAGATATGTATATTTTCTGCAGATGTAACATAGATTTAATGAGTTAATATTAAATTAAACTCATTTAATTTACAGTTGGAATTATTATTGAGAAATCCCTAAAATTTTAGAAATTACATAATCTTTGCTGAGTATTTCTTCCACTTGAATGAAATTATGAATTACTATTTCGTGATTCATCTATTGATATTTCTCCGATGAATGACGTTGGTGTTCATGGAATTCTTGTGAACTTCGCAAGACACGAATGCCGATTTCTAGAAATTTTTGAGTATATTCAAAATGAAAGTGTAATATCAAACATATATTTGAATAGTACACTTGGTTTATTATGAAATGGAATTCATTGAGTTGAAGTAGAGATTATAGTTAACGATTGTTAAGTCGTTAACGAAGGTTGTACATCATAGCATATCAGTAACATGAACTAACCAAGTTGTACCTAACAGTTAAGATTCACACGTAATAGCTTAGTATGAAAAGATATATTATGGTTTCCAAAATTCATATATATATATATATATATATATATATATATATATATATATATATATATATATATATATATATATATATAATATAATATAAATTCTTTGGAAATAATGATTTAATACTTTCATAACTCGTTATTTCAATATACCCATTGAAGATTGTGGTGTCGATATCGTTGGTGGTTTTGGAGCTGGTGTAGCTTGTGGTGCTACAGGTGTTGGTGACATAGATGGTTATGCTGGTGCTGACAATGTTGATGGTATTGTTGGTGCTGCTTGTATAACAAGTCTAGCTTGTAAATCGCGCACCATTCCTGTTAAGGTTTCATTTCATCATTTCTATTCGCCCACTCATCTCGTTGTTTATTATTGTTAGTACTCCTTGGTATCTACGGTGCGTATGACATTGATGCTCGAGGTACAGATTGTGATGTTGAGGTGTGGGATGCAGATGTTATTATTGGTGGTGGTAATGATACTGTTGATGTTAATGATGGTGGTACTGTTGATGCCAGTGATGCTGCTGGTGCTTGTGGTATTGAGGCTTGCGATGTGGATGTTGTTGGTGGTACTGGTGTTGTTGATGGTGCTTGCAATCTTTGCACCATATTTTCCAAAGCCACTACTCGAGCACGAAGCTCGTTGACTTCTTCTATTACACCGAGATGATTGGCGGTTCTGGCGAGCGAGTGTATAAGATTTAGAATTTGAGATAGTATATAATCGTGATGAGATACTCTGGAAATGAGAGAGAAAATGGTGTTTCGGACAAGTTCGCTGGTAAGTGCTTCAGGTACTTCGCCAAGAGGGAAATGTGTTGAATGGAAAGTATCACCTTCTTCTTGTCTCCAATGATTAAGTAGGCTACGAACCCATCCCTAATTTATCCAGAATAGATGATGGCTAATTGGTTGATCCATTCCGGTCACACTGCTTTCGGAGCTCGAGTGGAAATCCATATCTAAATAACTGTCGGAATCTAAGGAATTTGAACTAGATACGGGATCCAGCTTGTATAATCAGGGAATGATTTTTGATATGAAATAGATTATAGGTTTAGATTGATATTCTTCAATACATAATTTACATATGTATATATAATACCAAAATTCCATAAATCACGGAGGAATCTTTGAAAGATGTCAGGTAAAGTTTACAGTCACAGATATTCTAAGATATGAATTCGTCTGTACACTATCTATGCAATAAATGCAGGAAAACGTGTCTAGACTTAAGAATGATAAGCAGGTAATTGCCGACAAGAAATGATAAGCAAATTTTTTTAACATGCAGCTAAGGTCGAAGTCCAGACTTACTAATGCATCCTAACAACTATCAGTTAGACACACTAATGCAAGACCTGGTTCGCTAAGACCACCACTCTGATACCAACTGAAATGCCCCGATCATATCGATTATAAACGTTTCATAATAATTGGTTTCATTGAGAGGTATTTGACCTCTATATGATACATTTTACAAATATTGCATTCGTTTTTAAAAGACAAACTTTCATTACAACAAAAGTTGACAGATATGCATGTCATTTCATAATATATCCAAACTATTAATGACTTAATAATAATCTTGTTGAATTCAACGCCTCGAATGCAACGTCTTTTGAAATATGCCATGAATGACTCCAAGTAATATCTTTAAAATGAGCAAATACACAGCGGAAGATTTCTTTAATACCTGAGAATAAACATGCTTAAAAGTGTCAACCAAAAGGTTAGTGAGTTCATTAGTTTATCATAATAAATCATTTCCATAATTTTTATAGACCACAAGATTTCATTTTCATAAACAATCATACACTCGCGAGTGTATAAAAATCATTCATACGAAATAAACACCTGGTAACCGACATTAACAAAATGTATATAGAATATCCCCCGCATACACGTGCTTTGCACTCAGTATGCTCACGGCATACAAACCGACCAACTCTTTTAAAAATGACGGTTGCATATACCTTACAAACAGGTCATTACTTTTAAAGATGACGGTTGTATACTAAAAGTCGAAGTACTAAAGCAGTTCAAATTCTCTGACTGGGGCTTGTCAAGGCCCGTAGATCTATCTATAGGATTCGCGTCAATTAGGGGCCATTTCCCTAATTCTTAGGCTACCAAGCTAAAAGGGGTGATATCCGGTGAATTCATAACTCAATAATAGAATGTTTTTAAGTACTTATGTCTATTTCGTCAAATATTTATAAAAGCAGCGCATGTATTTTCAGTACCAAAAATATATATTGCAAAAGCAGTTAAAAGGGAGCAAATGAAACTCACAATACTGTATTTCGTAGTAATTAAGCATATGACGACACTGAACAAGTGCAAGGTTGGCCTCGGATTCACGAACCTATATTAAGTATATATATTTATATGTTGGTCAATATCTGTCTAACAATTTAGGTCAAGTCGTAGTGTATCACAAACCTAATGCTAGAGACCGACATGCAAAAGTCAACAAAAGTCAACTTGACCCAAAATGACTTCCAAAATCTATACATGTTTATTATATAACTTAAATATAGTCATTTTATATATTTAAATATTAGATTTTATTAGTGTAAATAATACAAGTCATTTATTAATAAAAGTTTATATTTAAATTTATATATGATAAAAATATACTTTTATATATCTGAAGTAATAAAATTTATAAAGTTCACTTAATATCATAGAAATATAGTGGTATGTATTATTAATGTAATTATATTACGTGTGATAAAAATATCTTTGTATTACATATTTATTTGATAAAATAATATTGATAATAATAATAAATGAGTCAAAGTTGTATTATTTTGTAATAATAATAATAATTATTATTATTCTACTAATAATAATAAAAATATTTATATTTACTAATGATGATATTAATTATAATAAAATGATAATTCTAATCATGATAATTTTAATAATAACGATACTTTTTAATATTAACTTTAATAATAATAATATTTTATATAAAAATAATAATTCTAATCAAAATGATAATTTTTAATAATAATAATACTAAAATGATAATAATAATAATATTTTACAAAAACAATGATATTTCTATTAAAATTATAATTTTAATAAAAATAATATTTTTAATATTAATGATACTTTTAATAATACTACTACTAATAATAATAATAATAATAATAATAATAATAATAATAATAATAATAATAATAATAATAATAATAATAATAATAATAATAATGATAAAAATAATAAAATGATAGTTTTGATAAAAATATTAAGTTTTAGTAATAAAGATAATTTTAGTAATAACATCAAATGATAAAAATTATAATAACCGTTTTAATAATAATACTAAAAGTAATGATAATTCAGTTGACCATATCTTTTAATCCGTTCATCGAAACCATACGATTTCTAAATGAAAAGTTATTAATTTTTCGCCAGCTTTCCAATGACATGCATATCATATACCTTATCTCAGTAGCATATGTATCAAATTCGTGATTTATCATAAATTGTTTAACGACAAAATTAAGTATACAAGCATGTATAATTATATATACTCGAGCACTAGTCAGGGATACACTATTAATATATAAAAGATAAGATATGAATGCTCACGTATCAATATTGTGATTCAATATTGCAGGAAAGTAGGTAGACGCAACGAAAATGATAAACACTAGGTTGACCTCACGAACAATACCCACGAACATTACCCATAACCTCCATAGCTATAACCCATAATTTCCTTAGCTCTATCCCACTCGAAATACCCGTTTTGAACTAACTCGCTCATGACTCCGTCGTAGTACTTTATGGATAAATAATAATAATACTTAATACCACTAATAATAATAATAATAATAAGATTAATAATAATAATATTAATCTTAATAATATATATATTTATATTTATACGGAGGGAGTAACATGGAAAGAAGGATGTGTGTCCATAAAACTGAATTCGATCGACTTTTATAAAGTTGGCCAGCCCAGAGGTGCCATGCGATCGCATGGCTTTCTAAGCCATATCCCATACGATCGCATGGGATGGTTTTACAGCTAATTTTGTTTGTTTTACTCTGCCGACACACGTTTTAATTATATAATATATTTAATCTTTATAATTAATTAACCTAGTTATAAAACGTTTAATTATATAATATATATAATCTTTATATTCATTTAGAAATATAAATTTGTATATATTATATAATTGAAATATTTACTTAATAATATAATATTTAGTTTTTCAAAACTAATTATATTTCAAAGTTTAATATATATAATTTAAAATCGTTTAAATAATAGAAATTATTATATCACCTAACGTTTACGCTCTAAAACTTAATTTGATTTAATTCATTAATGCGCCAACGTTTATTTCATCTTCTCAAGCGTTCTAATTAACATAACTAAATATCAATCGAATCAATAACCAAGTGTTACTATCGTTTACTTAATTAATTTGAAATCATATATATACATTCAATATTCATAAACACATTTTAAATACACAATGCAAGTTATTTATATATTTAATTCTAAAAATTAATATTCCAATTTATTGTGTATATATATATTTATACACATGCCCATTAACAAATGGTTGTTCGTGAATTGAAGGTTAAAGTCCAACGAATAAATAAATGTATGAAATTATTTTAATGTAACACGTTAATTTGCTTATCTTGTCGACATCTATTATCTCAATTATTTACACTTCGCATTTCCACTTGTAGATTACTTCACCAATTATTCCGTATACAGTTAAAAAGGAGAGATTTCTCAAATCAAAGTGGACCTCACAACAGAGACCCGTAATCATCTCATAATGTTCATGGAATTGATAAAAGATAAAATATCTTCTAATTCAATCATTTGGTATTATGTTTTAACTCCGTAGTTAAATATATCAAATAGATATTCAAACCAATTAGTTTAATGTATGGTATTATACATTTAATACTTTGTTAATATTTTCGAGTTATAATATATATACATATCTATTTACACATAATTGTTCGTGAATCATCGAGAGCTGTCGAAGGGTAACTGAATATATAAAAGTAGTTTAAAAATTTTGAGATTCAACCTTACAGACTTTGCTTATCGTGTCGGAAACATATAAAGATTAAGTTTAAATTTGGTCAGAAATTTCCGGGTCGTCACATAAGACCCCTGGTTATACTGTATCGAAAGATTCTATGAACTCGATATGGTCGTAGTTCCTGAGAGGCAACTAATGCGCTTTTAGGACACAGAACTTAGGAATTGAGACATAAACGACCTAGTATGCCTATTGACTGTTCTAAAAAGACCTCTTAGGAGCTATTAAGATCTAGTTAGTGCCTCAACTGTATGACTCAAACCTATTGCATGTTCTTGTTTGATTGTTGCCCTCGGATTAAGTCATATCAACTGTTTAGGTATCTATTAGGTTTCTATCTGCTTTACTTTCTGTATATCAACTGTAATGCTGTATAATGTTTGAATTGGTATGATCTCATTAGTATAATGAAATGGTTGTTAGTTTTCATTTAAGGTTTTATTAACTTAACCCGACGGACTCCTTCCGTTTGTGATCAGTGTTCAATCAAAATGACATGTCGTTATTTAATTAACTAAACTGATAACGAGGGTTTGGATTAGACCTCAACTCACTAATAAACCTGGTACTTTACTTAGGATAACCTCCGAGGTTTAGTTACCTTTCCATTATACAACCAAGTGACATACTTTTCACTACTCAACGAGAACTATGAGAATCTAGAGATAAGTAGGTCTGTGTAAGTGGCTCATCCAACTAGATCTACACCATTCTAATCTTAGCTTTAACATAAACATAATTACCTTTTCCTAGCCCAAACTGATATCTTGGTCAACATTTCCCTGATCTGCATACTCCGGATATCCCACCATCATCTTTACTTTTCCGTAATTAGGATTATTAGCTTAAAACCAACTACTATCCTTTATCTAGGTAATTTAACCAAAGACAATTATCCACTTGATCTTCAATTCGTTAAACCATTCAAAAGTACGACCCTAGGTTAACTTACACCTTCAACCTTAGAAACTTGAAAGTAAATATAGGCCCCACAAAATATATATAATAAACCGCTGTTCTCTCTCGCGATCGGCTGATCGTGATGCCTTGCGGTCTAAACGACACCGTATAAATAAAATCGTCTGTTTTGGTCATATCAAGAGAGAGATGAGTTTTTGGCACCGCGGCCGAGGATTGAATATTTCGATTGAGAAAGATTTTAAACTGACAAAAGTATTGTTTGGTGGTGTCTAAGAAAGACAATTATACACGGACTTGGTTGTTGGATTTTCCAAATAGTCTCCCATTATATTGGAACCAAAATGATCCTGCCTCTCCGTATTCTATCTGGCCACTTAGGTACGAAGTAATCTATAAGAAGTCCTATCAATTAGAATATCCGATAAGGTTAGTGATCGAATTTCAAGAATAATTGTTTTAATTAAATTATCGATCCTTTTAGTTAATTAATATTTTCTAAAAGTTACTTTTTAAGTCTTTTTAAACAGAAAACCTAAAAAAATGGATCAACAAAACATCATTGCTTCTATGCAAAAAAACATGCTTAGAAGAAAGAGGGAGACCAATCACCTTAGGAATCGAAGAAATTCTTGAAATCAGTTCACACATGATCAAACTGTTGTAAATTCTAAGGTTTACCGACTGACGATCCCAACTTTCCCTTAAATAAATTTATCAGTCTGGTTGACTCTTTTAAGAAAGAAGAAAACGAGAAAAACATTTTAAAACTTCTTCCTTTTCAATATTTTTTGCCTACACGCACTTTAACATGGTTTGATGAGGTTCAACCGAATTCAATACATTCATGGGAGGAATTAGCCACCAAGTTTTTAAAAAATTTTTATCCACCCTCCCTGCAAACCTGTTTAAGAAATGACATCACAAAAACTTCTCCAAAAGAAAATGAGTCATTATGTCTAGCATGGAATAGAGTCAAGGTGATGCTTAATAGATGTTCGAATCATTCGTTAAGTTGGGCAGACATAAGCTGCACGCTTTACAATGGTTTGACCAAGGATGATAAGTCTCTTCCAGACATGGCCTCGCAAGGAAATTTCATGTCACGAACAGCAGACGAAGCATGGAATCTCTTAGAAACAATAGCTGCACAACAGGAAGATTAGAGCAATGAAGCTGTTGAGAAGGATGACGTCTTCACTCATACGGTAAAAATGCTGGAAACCAGGTTACAAGATCTCACCCTCACTCTTCAAGGTTTACCAATTCGTAAAAGTTCCGATGCTACTAGAACCAATCTAAGGTATCCTTACCCTAGATGGGCATATAAATAGCAGAATAGCTCGACCTCTAATATAATTTTCCCACTACACCAACCCACTCTCCACTCTAAGGAAACTTTAGTCGAATTTATTAAAAAAGCAGTACATGATAAACCTTCAAGTCATAGAATGCAAAAATAAGTTTGATGCTTTAATAAAGACTTTTGAAGAATTAATAACCAATTTTCAGCTTACGCTTAAATGATTAAACACTAAAGTTGAAACAGAGTGTAGTGAGTTTGATGCCCTAGTAGTTACTAGAGGTGGGAAGGAAATAACTGTTAACATACCCATACAAGATTTTTTCGATACAGAACCTGTGCCAATTGACCTAGTTGTCAATCCACCAGAACCTATCTCTCCTAAAGCTCCGAAAATTATTCTGCGAACCCGCATATCTTTCCTAGGTAGGCTTAGGAAGGAAAAACAGGAAGCGCAATTCGCCAAGTATTGTGATATTATTAAGAATCTGCATTTAAATGTACGACTAGTAGGTACTTTAGTAGAAATGCCAAAGTGCGCTAAATTTTTCAAAAAATTGCTTTCAAACAAAGAGAGATTAAGAGAGATAGTTAGCTTACTCTTAAGTGAGGAATGTTCATTAGTGTTACAACATGGTATTCCCCTAGGTCAAGATATACAGGAAGATTTATGGTACCTTGCTACTTGCAAGATGTCCAAATCAGTAATGCGATAGTAGACTTAGGAGCCAGTGTAAACCTAATGCCCTATTCATTATTTAAAAAGCTAGGATTAAATAAAACTTAAGACCTACCATAATGACTATCCAACTCGCAGACAGATCAGTTAATATTCCTCGAGGAATAGCTGAGGATATCCTAGTGATAGTGGATAAGTTTGCATTTCCCGTTGATTTTGTCATTATGGATATTGAGGAAGACACGAAGGTCCCACTCAAATTTGGCAGACCATTCTTGAATACTGCCAAAGACATAATTGACGTACACAAGAAATCATTGAAATTAAGAGTTGGGAATGAAGAAGTCACATTTAATGTCGATCAAATCATGAGCCATCCTCGCGAGGAAGATCTCAATCTCGCTGATTCTTTTCAAGAACTAGTCAACAAATATCTGGAGGATACCACTCATACTTGGCAGACCATTCTTGAATACTGCCAAGGCCATAATTGACGTACACAAGAAATCATTGAAATTAAGAGTTATGAATGAGGAAGTCACATTTAATGTCAACCGAATCATGAGCCATCCTCGCGAGGAAGATCTCAATCTTGCTGATTCTTTTCAAGAACTAGTCAACAAATATCTGGAGGATACCATGGCTATATGTAGTCAAGATCAAATTTCTAAGAATCTGTTCTTTACACCTCCTGAAGGAAATCTCGACATCCATTCAGCCTTATATCCTAGTCAATATAAATCTCCCTTCTCCGAAAGTAACTTTCTTGGCAAAACTATCCAAATAGCACTGCTAGGTCAAGGCATTCCCCTACCTCTGTCAAGGAGAAGACCGAATGAAGAGACAGATTTCATTCCGGTATTTTAGGAACCACAGTTAAAAGAGGATTGTGATGAAATTCCTGAACCAACCTTCGAAACTAACGAAGGCATTTCTAAAGATGAGGCATTAAGAAGGACAATTTCCATAACCAAAGAATAGATAGCATCAGTGACCGCTATTAAGGAAGAAGAATCAGAATTCTAGGAGAGATATGACTTGTTAGACAGAGAGAAGATAGCTAGAATGAAGCCATCTATCGAGAAACCTCCGGAATTGGAATTAAAGAAGTTACCCGAACATCTAGAGTATGCATTCTTAGAAGGAGAATCACAACTCCCTATAATCATTTCTAAGGACCTCACGCCACATGAAAAGGCAAAATTGATTAAGGTTCTGAAATCACATAAGAAAGTAATTGCTTGGAAGATTTCTGACATAAAAGGAATCAGTCCAAATTATTGCACCCACAAGATCTTCATGGAAGATGATATAAAACCATCAGTTCAGAAACAAAAAGGGTCAATCTAATGATTCAAGAAGTCGTCAAGAAATAAGTAATCAAACTTCTGGATGCTGGTCTGATATATCCTATTTCCAATTCGCCACGGGTCAGTCCTGTTCAAGTGGTACCCAAGAAGGGATGGTTTGCATAGATTATCGTAAACTAAATGATGCAACCTAAAAAGATCATTTTCCATTACCATTCATTGATCAAATGTTTGAACTCCTATGTGAAAGGACCCTTTCATATACATTATAAATGATTCACAATAGTTGATTTCATCGCGAGGTATTTAACCTCTATATGATACATTTTACAAACATTGCATTCATTTTTAAAAGATAAACTTTCTTTACATCGAAAATTGACAGACATGCATACCCTTTTATAATATCCACTATCCAAACTATAATTGACTTAATAATAATCTTGATGAACTCAATGACTCGAATGCAATGTCTTTCGAAATGTATGCCATGAAAGACTCCAAGTAATGTCTTTAAAATGAGTTAATGCACAGCGGAAGATTTCTTTAACACCTAAGAATAAACATGCTTTAAAGTGTCAACCAAAAGGTTGGTGAGTTCATTGGTTTATCATAATCATTCATTTTCATCATTTTAATAGACCACAAGAATTTCATTTCCAGTTCTCATAAATATACGTCCCATGCATAGAGACAAAAAATCATTCATATGGATTGAACACCTGGTAACCGACCTTAACAAGATGCATATAGAATATTCCCATCATTTCGGGACTCCCTTCGGACATGATAAATTCGAAGTACTAAAGCATCCGGTACTTTGTATGGGGCTTGTTGGGCCCAATAGATCTATCTTTAGGATTCGCGTCAATTAGGGTGTCTGTTCCCTAATTCTTAGATTGCCAGACTAAAAAGGGGCATATTCGGTTTAATAATCCAGCCATAGAATGTAGTTTCAATTACTTGTGTCTATTTCGTAAAACAATTATAAAAGCAGCGCATGTATTCTCAGTCCCAAAAATATATATTGCAAAAGCATTTAAAAAGGGAGTAATGAAACTCACCATACTGTATTTCGTAGTAAAAATACATTTAACATCATTGAATAAATGCAAGGTTGGCCTCGGATTCACGAACCTATATTAATTATATATATATATATATATATATATATATATATATATATATATATATATATATATATATATATATATATATATATATATATATATGTTGGTCAAAATTTGTCTAACAATTTAAGTCAGGTCATAGTGTACCACAATCCTAATGCTCGAGACTAATATGCAATAGTCAATAAAAGTCAATTTGACTCAAAAATGATTTCCAAAATTTATACATGATTATTATATAGTTTGCATATCGTCGTTTTATATTTTTAAATATTTTTAAAATATTTTATTAGAGTAAATAATATAATTCATTTATTAATAAATAAAATTTTATATAGAAATATACCTTTATATATCTTAAGTAATAAAATTTATAAAATTCATTTAATATTATAAAATATTATGATAGGTTTTTATTAAGGTAATTATATTATTTGTGTTACATATTTATTTGATATAATAGCATTGATAATAATAATAAGTAAAAGTTGTATTATTTTGTAATAATAATTATTATTATCTTATTAATAAAAATAAAAATATTTATATTTACCAAAAATGATATTATGATAAAACGATAATAATAATAATAGAATTTTTGATTAACAATGATATTCCTCTTAAAAATAATAACTTTTGTAAAAATGATATTTTTAATATTAATACTACTTTTAATAATAATAGTGATAAAAATAATGAAAAACGATAATTTTTATCTAAATCAATATCTTACAATATTTTTAATTTCATCATGATACCCATACTCATTATTTCCTAATCGATTCTCTTAATAGTTTTTAAATCATCTTTTATATCGTGTTCATTTTAATGATAATATTAGTAATCATAATAGTTAAGTGTTACTAATATTAGTTTTAATTATAATAATACTAATAATAATAAATGTTATGATAATATTAATACTAATAACTATTTTTAATGATAAAAATAATAATAATAATAATTATAACTTTAACGATAATAACAATAGTAAAGATAACAATTTTTAATGATAATACCTTTTATTGATAATAATGATAATAATGATAATAATAATAATAATAATAATAATAATAATAATAATAATAATAATAATTAGATAAAAGTTATAACGACAATAGTAACGACGATAATAATAATCATTTTTAATAATAATACAAAGATTCAATTGACTATAACTTCTAATCCGTTCATCGAAACTATTTGATATTTAAATGAAAAGTTCTTAATTTTTCGCTAGCTTTCCAACGATATGCATATCTTATACCTTATCTCAACTGCATATGTAACTAATTCAGGATTCAACATAACTTTTCTAATGGCAATATCAAAAATACAAGCATGCATAATCCAATATACTCGAGCACTAGTCAGGGATACACTACTAATAAATAAAAGTTAAGTTATGAGTGTTCACGTATCAATATTGAGATTCAATATTGTCGGAAAGGTACGTAGACGCAACGGAGATGATAAACACTAGATTGACCTCATGAGCATACCCATGAACCATACCCATGACCTCCATAGCTATAACCCATAATTTCCTTAGCCCTATCCTACTCATAAAACCCATGTTGAAATAGCTCGCGCGTACCCCTTTTCGTAGTATTTTATGTATAATACATAATAATAAAAATACTACTGCTAATATTAATCTTAATAATAATAATAATAATAATAATAATAATAATAATAATAATATAAATTAAATATATAATACAGAGTAATATATAGAATTAGATAGATGCAGAGAGAAAGAAGAAAAAAAATGAATCAAGAAAAGGAGTACGTTCGACTTTAAAAGGAATGTGGCCTCACCATTTTGCTCATGCGATTACATGAGGGTGTGAGAGGAAACCCATGCACTCGCATGAGGTCCTCTCCCAGCTCATATGCACTTTAAAAACGCTGCCGACACTTATTTTAATATATATTAATTATAAATAATTATTTAATCTATATAATTAATTATATATTATATTATATTTACGCTCATGGTAAAAATGTAATTTTTAGTCAAATGGCTCGTACGTTGTCACTCGACTCATGTACCACTTTCAATTTTTCGAGCGCACTTTCATACATTTAAAAAACTAGCCTTTTACGTTACGCGACGTGTACCCTTATTAATAATTTGACTTTCTCATTAATAAATTACCTTATAAAAAATATAACTTATATAATTGAGTGTTGTGGTCATTTGCTACTATAAATCAGTGACTCGTTGTTTATCAAAACATATTATTTTAAATCAACACATTTTATGACTAAGTTGATATATATATATATATATATATATATATTTTTATTTAGAATCGTAAATTCATATAAAATATATATGTTTGAAATATTTACCTAATGATATAATATTTAGTCTTTCAAAACTAAATATATTTCAAAGTTCGTTTTAAAATCGTTTAGAAAAATATTATAACTCGTAACATTTTCATTTGAAAACTTAAATAGATACAATTCATTTATGTATTAACCTTTTTTTTTAATATCAATCGCATTACCAAACGAGAGTTACTATCGCTTACTTAACTAATTTGAAATCATATATATTTAATATACATAAACACGTTCTAAATATACGTTGCACGTTATTTATATATCTAATAACCAATATTCTAACTTACATTATTTAAACAAAGACATTTTAATAATCAAGTTATATTATATCTAAAATCGTTTTCGCACGTTTGAAAATAGATCAATCAAGTAGTATGAAATTCAATTCTCCACTAACGTTTGTCTGACACTTGATAAGTGATACATTGTTCTCATTTGTAAATCACTTTACCAATTATTCCGAATACAGTTAAAAAGTAAGGGTTTCCTAATTCAAAGTGGACCTCATAACAGAGACTCGTAATCATAATTCAATGTATCTGATAATTCAATCGTATGATATTATCTTTTAATTCCGTCGATAACTATTTGAATACATTTTGAAACAAATATGTTTATGTAAAGTATTATACGTTTAATACTTTGTTAATGTTTTCAAGTTATAATATATACACATATACATATATAATCATATCCGTTCATATAATGGTTCGTGAATCATTGCTATTTGGTCGAGGTTAATTGAATGTATGAACACAGTTTAAAATTCTTGAGATCCAACTTAACAAACTTTTCTTATCGTGTCAGAAACATATAAAGATTAAAGTTTAAATTTGTTCGAAAATTTCCGGATAGTCACAGTACCTACCCGTTAAATAAATTTCGTCCCGAAATTTGATCGTGGTTGTCATGACTAACCATAAAAATGTTTTCATGACGAATATGAGTCGATAATTAGAGTTTTATCTTTATTGAGTAATATGGATAAAACAATTTGATTTTTGTAAAGAGTACGAGTGAAGCTATCACCAAAAGAGTGAATTGAGTAGGTATAGACTCGTTATATCTTTTGACGTAGATAGGATTGATTTTTTTAAGTTCAAGAGATTTGGAGAGAATCTCCGTAATAAGATTTGATTCTCCGGTTATCAAGGGAATTTGGATCCGCTTTAAATGTGATCATCCATTTTGATTTGCTCTGTCGAAGATTTTCCTATAAATCCACCTCCTTCATTTCCTTACAACTCACACCTTCTATTCTTTCTCCCTCAACTCATATTTTAATATATTCGCCAATATGCTCCATCCAGTTCTGATTCTCGATATACTTCTAACTTTCATATCGGTCATTCTTCTTTTTCATCTACCGCCGGAAGAATCTATTTACTTCTACTATACTCTTGGGTTTATAGTGTTTTTAGTTCTCCCGTATCTTTATATTGCTATATGCATCGACATATACGGTTTATAATTTCTGGGTGGTTGTTGGGTTTTATATCTTCCCTTATATTTCGATGTCTCTACTTCTGTCTCCCATAATCATTGTCATCTCCAGTTAATGCTTTCTTTTATTTGCTGCGATTTATACCCTAAATTCTATTTCGGAATTTTGTCCTTTCATTTCTTCTTCTTGCGATTAAGCACCGCTTGTAATGGTACAGAATTCGTAGATATGAATTTTGGATTAAACATTGTTAATTTTCTAGGAAGAAAATTGTAATGGCACGATCTTGACTTGTCAAATTACCAGAATACCTCGAAAAAAGCTGAATCATCAAGGAATATTTTCTTGATATTTTAGAGATTAAGTAGAATACAAAAGTCGTGTAATATGGCACATGATGACGGTGTAGTGACCCGAACTTTTCCATGTTTATATATATTAAATGAAATTGATTTTTACATAATTAAGTGTTTCCAACATGTTAAGCAATCAAATTTGTTAAGACTTGATTCTTTGAAATGAGTTTCATATAGACAATTGACCACCCAAGTTGACCGGCGATTCACGAACGTTAAAACTTGTAAAAACTATATGATGACATATATATATATATATATATATATATATATATATATATATATATATATATATATATATATATATATATATATATATATATATATATATATATATATATATATATATATATATATATATATATATATAGTTAACATGATATTATGATAAGTATGTATCTCATTAAGTATATTAACAATGAACTACATATGTAAAAACAAGACTACTAACTTAAGGATTTCGAAACGAAACATACATGTAACGATTATCATTGTAACAACATTTAAATGTATATATATCATACTAAGATATATTAATATATCATAATATCATGATAATATAATAATTTAACATCTCATTATATATAATAAACAATGGGTTAACAACATTAAATGAGATCGTTAACTTAAAGGTTTCAAAACAACACTTACATGTAATGACTAACGATGACTTAACGACTCAGTTAAAATGTATATACATGTAGTGTATTTAGATGTATTAATATACTTTTGGAAGACTTCAAGACATATATCAAAACACTCATACTTAACTAAATGGTTAAAGTTACATTCCCATTCTTTTTTCATCGAGAATTCTAGTCGTATTCATACCCGTATTATACACAGCTTCTAAACGTACTTACTATGGGTATATACCAATAGGAACTAGCATGGGATTCCACTCTTGATTATGTCATGCATGACTAATCAATTTTAACTTCTACCATGAACTATATAACTCCTTTTAACCCCACTCACCACTCACCACTTATCACTCATCATTCACTCCATTTCACTTCCAATTCTCTTTCCAATTCTCTCTCAACACACATACTCACACACACTTATGAATGAATTTTTCTAGTAGCTAAATATCATATTCATCAAAAATTACTTCAAGAATCAAGCTATAATCATCTTAGGAAGAACACTTCAAGAACACTTCGAAAATCCTTTCAAGTTTACTAGTTTACTTCCAAGCTTTCTAATCCATTCCAAGTAATCATCTAAG
Organism: Rutidosis leptorrhynchoides; assembly: GCF_046630445.1. NCBI lineage: Eukaryota > Viridiplantae > Streptophyta > Magnoliopsida > Asterales > Asteraceae > Rutidosis > Rutidosis leptorrhynchoides. Next base: position 327,923,925 of record NC_092333.1, on the reverse strand, counting down.
ATCAAGAAACCTTTGTTATTTAAAGTAGGTTATCTTTCTTATTCAAGGTAATATTCATATTCAAACTTTGATTCAATTTCTATAACTATAAACTATTTTAATTCGAGTAAAAATCTTACTTGAACTTGTTTTTGTGTCATGATCCTACTTCAAGAACTTTCAAGCCATCCAAGATCCTTTGAAGCTAGATCATTTCTTGTCATTTCCAGTAGGTTTACCTACTAAAATTGAGGTAGTAATGATGTTCATAACATCATTCGATTCATATATGTAAAACTACCTTATTCGAAGGTTTAAACTCGTAATCACTAGAACATAGTTTAGTTAATTCTAAACTTGTTCGCAAATAAAAGTTAATCCTTCTAAATTGACTTTTAAAATTAACTAAACACATGTTCTATATCTATATGATATGCTAACGTAATGATTTAAAACCGAAAAACACGAAAAACACGAAAAACACCCTAAAACCGGATATACGACGTAGTAGTAACACCGCGGGCTGTTTTGGGTTAGTTAATTAAAAAATATGATAAAATTTGATTTAAAAGTTGTTATTCTGGGAAAATAATTTTACTTATGAACATGAAACTATATCCGAAACTCATGGTTAAACTCAAAGTGGAAGTATGTTTTCCAAAATGGTCATCTAGACGTCGTTCTTTCGACTGAAATGACTACCTTTACAAAAATGACTTGTAAACTGTATTTCTGACTATAAACTTATACTTTTTCTATTTAGATTCATAAACTTAAGTTCAATATGAAACCATAGCAACTTGAAACACTCAAAACGGATTTAAAACGAAGAACTTATGGGTAAAACAAGATTGGTTAATTTTTCTTGATTGTGGGTACGTGAAAATTGGTAACAAATCTATATTAATCATATCCTAACTAACTCATTTTGTATTATACATGTATTCTAATATATTATGTAATCTTGGAATACCATATACACGAATACAATATTTTTACATATCATATCGACCCATATATATATATATATATATATATATATATATTTCGGATCAACCATAGACACTCTATATGCAGTAATGTTGGAGTTAGCTATACAGGGTTGAGGTTGATTCCAAAATATTATATATGCTTTGAGTTGTGATATAGCCTGAGGCTTGTATACACGAGGTCATGGATTGATTCGAGATAATATATATTGCTTTATTTTCTGTACATTTAACTGTGGACAACTAGTTATAGGTTACTAACGAGAACAGCTGACTTAATAAACTTAAAACATTAAAACGTATTAAAAATGTTGTAAATATATTTTGAACATACTTTGATATATATGTACATATTTGTTATAGGTTCGTGAATCGACCAGTGGCCAAGTCTTACTTCCCGGCGAAGTAAAAATCTGTGAAAGTGAGTTATAGTCCAACTTTTAAAATCTAATATTTTGGAATGAGAATACATGCAGTTTTGAAAAAAATGATTTACAAAATAGACACAAGTATTGAAACTACATTCTATGTTGAATCGTTATACCGGATATCGCCCTTGTTGAACTTGGTAACCTAAGAATTGGTGTTTATTATAATTGCCACCAATTGACGCGAATCCTAAAGATAGATCTATGGGCCATTGACAAGCCCCAGTCAGAGAATTTGAACTGCTTTAGTACTTCGATATTTATATATAGGGATATTCTAGATGCATTTGTTAATGTCGGTTACCAGGTGTTCAACCATACGAATGATTTTTATGCAGATTGCATGTTATTGAATGATGAAATCTTGTGGTCTATTATTACAATTTGATATATAGGTCAAAACCTATAACTCACCAACATTTTTGTTAACGTTTAAACCATGTTTATTCTCAGGTGATTATTAAGAGCTTCCGCTGTTGCATGCTAATATATGGACAAGATTTGGTGTCAGCATGTTGTATAATATTGTTTAAAACTGCATTCGAGATTTACTTTGTTGTAACATATTAATATTGTAAACCAATATGTATTGGTAGTGTGTAAGTGTGATATTTTTAGATTATCATTTCTGATAATCTAGGTGGTGTCCTTTCAACCTTGCCGATAAAATAAAGGTTATGGTTTGTTTTAAAAACGAATGCAGTCTTTGAAAAACGTCTCATATAGAGGTCAAAACCTCGCAACGAAATCAATTAATATGGAACGTTTATAATCAATATGAACGGGATATTTTAGTTGGTATTAGAGCGTTGGTCTTAGAGAACCATAAATTTGCATTAGTGTGTCTTATCGAGTTTGTTAGGATACATTAGTGAGTATGGACTTGGACCGTGTTTTCTTTAAAAACGATTGCTTAACACTTTTGTTGGAAACTATATGTAATTATTATGTGATATATTAACCTCTTAATATGTTTGATATTATGTGATAGATGTCTACCACTAGTACAAATCCCATCGACTCACCTAATAGTAATGAAGAGAAGAATATAATTTGGGAAGATTCACAAATTCCCGAAGAGGAACCAGAAGAGGAGGAACCGAAAGAGGAGGAACCGGAAGAGGAGGAACCGGAAGAAGAGGAACCGGAAGAAGAAGAGGTTCCAGAGGAAGAAATATCGATACCTACAGTAAATCGATTAAATAAAAGAAAATCCTTAACCAACGGACCAACGTTAAAAATGGTCAATGGTGTTTCCGCCGAGGAAGCAAATTATTGGAAAGATTACCAATTTTCTGATGAATCGGATCCCGATGAGGATTCCGATGATGTTATAGAAATTACCTCGACCCAATTTAATAAAGCAAAAGAAAATAATAAGGGAAAAGGTATAAAAATAAAGAAACCTGATTCCAACCCCGATGAACTTTATATGTATCGGCAACGTCCGTATTTCCTAAATTGTAACAATAACCCGGGAACCTCTAAACCACCAGGTTTTTCTAAACAATTGTGGAAAATGACGGCTCGTATTAGAGGAACACCATATATCCCTAGAAAATTAGGAAAACGAACCAAGTTCAAAGAAGAAGAAACCAGTTATTCAGAATAGAGGGTTGTAATCATGTTGTGTATTATATGTATTGTAGTGTGCTTGTACTTTTATGTTCTATGTAAAAATTGCTTGTATTGTTTGTTAATTATCTTTTATGAATCTAATCCTTGTCTATTTTACAGTATAAAAACAAAATGGACGTTAAGGGTAGACAACCGAATATTTTAGAAGATCTACCAGAGGATATGATTGAGGAAATCTTGTCTAGAGTCGGTCAGAATTCATAAGCACAATTAATTATGGCAACATTAACTTGTCAAACATTTGAAAGGCTTTCCAGAAATGCCTTAGTTTATAAAAGGTTTTCCTTTGATAGGTGGGGTATATCACATTGGGGAGACCGTAAGTTACGCCGTGTTTTCTTTAAAGCGTTAAATGCGGGGAACCCAAATGCAATTTTACGCTACGGGTTAAGAACCTATTTTGACTCAACATATCCCAACATAGGATTTCGCGAGTTAGAAAGAGCTTCTAACATACAACATAAAGAAGCATGTTATACTTACGGGTTAGTGATGTTCGCTTCTTACCAAAGTGAGAAAAAGAACATCGGATTACAACTTTTAAATAAAACATTTTCACAAGTGACGGATTCAGTATTTGAGGTGAGAAACAAGGTTTTTATATTATTACGGGGCTGTTGGACATTACGAAACCCTCGTCCTTTTGACGACATTACAACATGCTGCCTAGCCAATGGTCATAACTGTTACTTTCCACAAGACTAAGGATGGGAAGTCGTCTTAGTAGAAATGCCTTTATTAACTAGAAATGCCTTTATAGCTGCCGAGTAGTAAAGTTATTATGTGCTATATTTCATCCTAAATGTATAATAGCGGTATTGTAACTTGTAATTATTATATAAATTTTGAACGCGAAATTTTATTATAATCAGTTTTTTCATATGGAATTATAGTAGTTAAATTGTATATTAGCTACTAATTATGAACTTAACGGGTAGGTACTACCCGAATTAAAAACTATAAAACGCTAATATGAAGAAAAAGATTTTATAAATGAGTTCATACTGAAATGTCCCTTTCTTATTGATTAAAAACGTTCCATATTAATGGATTTCGTTGCGAGGTTTTGACCTCTATATGAGACGTTTTTCAAAGACTGCATTCATTTTAAAACAAACCATAACCTTTATTTCATAAATAAAGGTTCAAAAAGCTTTACGTAGATTATCAAATAATGATAATCTAAAATATCCTGTTTACACACGATCATTACATAATGGTTTACAATACAAATATGTTACATCGAAATCAGTTTCTTGAATGCAGTTTTTACACAATTTCATACAAACATGGGCTCCAAATCTTGTCCTTATTTTAGTATGCAATAGCGAAAGCTCTTAGTATTCACCTGAGAATAAACATGCTTTAAACGTCAACAAAAATGTTGGTGAGTTATAGGTTTAACCTATATATATCAAATCGTAACAATAGACCACAAGATTTCATATTTCAATACACATCCCATACATAGAGATAAAAATCATTCATATGGTGAACACCTGGTAACTGACATTAACAAGATGCATATATAAGAATATCCCCATCATTCTGGGACACCCTTCGGATATGATATAAATTTCGAAGTACTAAAGCATCCGGTACTTTGGATGGGGTTTGTTAGGCCCAATAGATCTATCTTTAGGATTTGCGTCAATTAGGGTGTCTGTTCCCTAATTCTTAGATTACCAGACTTAATAAAAAGGGGCATATTCGATTTCGATAATTCAACCATAGAATGTAGTTTCACGTACTTGTGTCTATTTTGTAAATCATTTATAAAACCTGCATGTATTCTCATCCCAAAAATATTAGATTTTAAAAGTGGGACTATAACTCACTTTCACAGATTTTTACTTCGTCGGGAAGTAAGACTTGGCCACTGGTTGATTCACGAACCTATAACAATATATACATATATATCAAAGTATGTTCAAAATATATTTACAACACTTTTAATATATTTTGATGTTTTAAGTTTATTAAGTCAGCTGTTGTGATGACCCGGGAATTTCCGACCAAATTTAAACATAATCTTATATGATTCGACTCGATAAGCAAAGTCTATTAAACCGAGTCTCATTATGTTTGAACTATTTCATGATAACATTTGACCTTTAACTATTTTCGACGATTCACAAACCTTTAATTGTAACTAAGAATGTAAATATAAATAATTATATATAAAACTAATTATATTAGTATTAATGAACTATTAAGTAATTTTGTTATTATAAAAGATAACATTTAATAACTAAAGATTTTCATTTTGAATATATATAGTATATTGTATATAAATGATTCAAACATATTTTTCCAACGTTATCAAAATATTAAATGTACAATGTTATACTTTGTAGTTAATTGTTTAATATACATAATTAATCATCTACTCAACATTTAAAACATGATTTTATATATATGGTAGTATACATATATACATAAATATAACTATATATATATGATTTTATACATAATTATTATATTATGTATATGTAGAAATTTATAATATATCTATGATTAAATAATGTACTATTTTAATAAATATATATAATACTTACATATATAAAACATTTATATTTTTCATAATTACATACATAAGTATAATATAATTAGTATGTAAATAAATATTATAATATATTTATATTAAAATGCATAAATATATAATATTCAGTATATGTTACAATACATATTACATAATTATTAAATATTACATAATAATAGATGATATTAATAAATTAAATTTAAATACAAATATAGTTGTTGTAGTAATGCTATTTGTATCGTCAAATATCAATATTTGTATTCATAATATCACTTTATATCATATAAAGATGAAATTGGATGTATATATTAGATTATTATTACTAATATTATTATTATCGATAAAATATTAATATTATCATAATTAGTATGGTATTATTATTATTATTATCATTTTTACAATTATTATTATCATTAATATTATATTTATCATTATTATTAATTTTATTAATATTATTAGATATTAATAGTATTGTTATTATATATTATTATTATTAATTAAAAAAAACAGTAGGGATCTATATTATACGCGTGACCTCTGTATCCTTTATCTCTATTATTATTATTTTTTTGTTTCCTTCCTGCTCCCAACTCGTGAACCTGTGTTGACATTTTCTCCATTTTTTATCAACCGATCTCTATTATTACAACATGATTATGTATAATTGCAAATCAAATAAAAAGGAAATCCAATGGGATTAAAGAGCACAGCGATATTTTTTTTTTCTTCTTCTTCTCTGCATGCTCCAATTTTTTTTTTCTCTTAATTCAATTTCGAATAAAGTTTCAAAATCTAAAAATGAAGAAAGGTTAGAAATCTTTCTTTGAATCTATCTGCAAAATCTCAACTCTCAAATCTTTATATCGATCTTGAATTTTGAAGTCAAAGTTTAGTTTAAAAAAAGTCAACAATTGTTCTTGAGACAAATTCGCGTTCGTGTATATGTTTCTGATCAAATTGACGATTCCAGTAGTTTTTATACATGTTTAGAAAACTATTTCGTGTTATAAACATTATCTATAATGTTATCTATTACGAAATCAAATTTTTTTTTTGTTCCAAGAACCGACGCTGCAGTAGGCCTTTAGTATTTTTTTTTTATTTTAGAACCCAAATTATTTTTTTTTTCTGTAATGTTTTGAAGCTTTAAAGGGAACCCCGATTATGTTTTTTTTTTGGTTATTGATGTTTTGTTGAATCCATGAGACTTGTGGAGAAGAAGAGGAATAGAAGAAAAACAGTTTATATATAAAATTTAAATTCGATATTAGTACAGAGAATCAGAATTGGTGGGATGGTCGAGAGTGTTTGCGTGTGAGCATGTGGTCACGAGATCGATTCCAGAGGACGGTAGTTTCTTTTTTTTTTTTAACTCTTTTCATGTGAGGTAGTTTTCTTTTCTAATTTTATTATTGTTATTATATATTAATTATTATTAGTATTATTATTATTATTGTGATTGTTTTGATTGTTATTGTTATTGTTATTATTAGTATCATACTTGTTATCATATTTGAAAGTATTATAGACATTACTATTATTATTATGATAGGTATTAATAATATTATTATTAGTAATAAACTTATCATTTTAGTATTTTATCATCATTAGGATTATGATTATGATTATGATTATTATTATTATGAAGGAAATAAAAATATATTATTATCATCAATATTAGAATTTGTACCGGTTTATAAATAATAGTATCATCAGTACATTTACAATTAATAATATCATATTTATCAGTATCATCATTAATATTTACTAGTATTATTATGATTATCATTTATCATTTTATAAATATTAGAACCCTTATTATTAACATAAGTATGGTATTAGTATTAATATTATTTTAGAGTTATTATTATTAGTATCATTAACAGTTATCATTTTCATTTTTTTTGCTATTAGTATTATCATTATTAATAAAATTATTATTATTATTAGTAAATCATTATTATCTAAATTATTATTTTAACAAATAAATCTTTTGTACACTATATATATACTTATGGTATATACTAGGATTGTATTAATAATTCACATAACAAACTAATAAAATTTCATAAATACAATACTAACCACAAATATATGTATATAAATATATTAATGTCACTATTTATATAAACGTAAATCATTATAGATATATATACATAAAATCGATATATATATAAAATATAACTTAAAATATAATATAAGTATACGTTTTAAAATAAAGGTTAGAATAAATTCTACAAAACTATAATATATAAATAATACATATTAATAAATGCAATTTTGTAACTTACATTATACGTATTAATATATACACAATTGATATAGGTTCGTGAATCCGAGGCCAACCCTGCGTTGTTCAATGACGTCATATGTATTTTTACTACAAAATACAGTATCGTGAGTTTCATTTGCCTTTTTACCCTTTATATTTTTGGGCTGAGAATACATGCGCAACTTTTATAACTGTTTTACGAAATTGACACAAGTACGTGAAACTACATTCTATGGTTGGATTATCGAAGTCGAATATGCCCCTTTTTATTAAGTCTGGTAATCTAAGAATTAGGGAACATACACCCTAATTGACGCGAATCCTAAAGATAGATCTATCGGGCCCAACAAGCCCCATCCAAAGTACCGGATGTTTTAGTACTTCGAAATTTATATCATGTCCGAAGGAGGATCCCGGAATGATGGAGATATTCTTATATATGCATATTGTTAATGTCGGTTACCAGGTGTTCAATCCATATGAATGATATTTTTGTCTCTATACATGGGACGTATGTTTATGAGAAATGGAAATCTGAAATCTTGTGGTCTATTAAAATGATGGAAACGATTGTTTAAGTTAAACTAATGAACTCACCAACCTTTTGGTTGACACTTTAAAGCATGTTTATTCTCAGGTACGAAAGAAATCTTCCGCTGTGTATTTGCTCATTTTATAGATATTACTTGGAGTCATTAATGGCATATTTCAAAAGACGTTGCATTCGAGTCGTCGAGTTCATCAAGATTATTATCAAGTCAATTATAGTTGGATATATTATGAAATGGTATGCATGCCTGTCAACTTTCGATGTAATGAAAGTTTGTCTTTTCAAAAACGAATGCAATGTTTGTAAAATGTATCATATAGAGGTCAAGTACCTCGCGATGTAATCAACTGTTGTGAATCGTTTATAATCGATATGGACTTCGTCTGGATGGATTAGGACGGGTCTTCACAGTTGGTATCAGAGCGGTGGTCTTAGCGAACCAGGTCTTGCATTAGTGAGTCTAACTGATAGTCGTTAGAATGCATTAATGAGTCTGGACTTCGACCGTGTCTGCATGTCAAAAGTTTTGCTTATCATTTAGTGTCGAAAAAATATTTGCTTATCATCCTTAAAGTCTAAGACACGTCTTACTGCCTTTATTGCATAGACAGTGTATAGTTAAATTCATATCTTAGCGTATCTGTTATTGTTACCTTTGCCTGACAGCTTCCGTAGATTCCTCCGTAGCTTATGGGATTTTAGTATTATATATGCATATGTAAATTATGTATTGCAGAGTGCTAATCTACATCCTATAATCTATTTCTTATCGAAAATCCTTCATCTGATCGTACGAGATGAATCCCTCAACCAGTTCGAGTCCATCAGATTTCGATAGCTATTTCGATAGTTATTTCGACAGCTATTTCGATATGGATTTCCACTCGAGCTCCGAAAGCAGAGTAACCGGAATGAATCGATCAATTAGCCATCATCTATTCTGAATGAATTGGAGATGGGTTCGTAGTCGACTTAATCAATGGAAATGCGAAGAAGGCGATCATTTCCACTAACCAAATTCACCTCTTGACAATGAACCTAAAACGTTTACCCGCGAACCTGTTCGAGACACCATTTTCTCTCTCATTTCCAAAGTATCTCATCACGATCATATACTATCTCAGATTCTAAACCTCATTCATCCGCTCGTCCGAACCGACAATCATCCCGGTGTAATAGAAGAAGTTAACGAACTTCGCGCATAAGTTGTAGTCTTGGAAAATATGGTGCAAAACGTACCAGCTTCATCCAAATCACCGGCACCAACAGTACCACCAACAACCCAAATTTCAATATCACATGCCTCAACATCTCAATCTATACCTCGAGTATAATCATCATTCTACATGACATTCTACATCAGTTATCTTCGTTCGACATGGTGATTATGTAATCTCTAATGTTTTAGAGATTATTTATTCTAGTTTCAACTGAAAACTAAATGAGTTTAATATCATGTTAACTCATTAAATTCATGATTACATCTGAAGAAAATATATATGTATATATGTTTTCATAAAGATTGTAATTAAAAATTCTTTTGTACAAACTGTTAATAATAAAAATATTTTAACGGGTAGGTAATACCCGAGGAATATTTAAATTTCACATTAATAAGTTACACTGTATATTCTTCGAATCTGATTCAACAGTTATTCACTATCCTATTTAAAACCACCGGGATACTTATCCGTTCACCAAAGAATAACTATTTTCATTCAAATTCAATTTCATATTTGAATTTTGACCTATCAGAATCCAACAAGTGGCATAATGAAGAAATAATGGACACAATAAAAATTGATTAGAAACAGACTAATTAACAATATTAAATTTTATTAAGAAACCACGCTAACAAAATCCTAGCTAACTGTTCCTAGCTAACTGTTAATTCCGTATTACATTTTATTTATCGCAATTTTTTTTATCGCAATTTATATTCTCGCAATTTTATTTATTGTCATTTAATTTCTGTTATTTACTTTACGCACTTTATTTATCGTCATTTAATTTCTGTTATTTATTTTACGCACTTTAAATATCGGGACACGTATACAAGGTTTTGACATATCATATCGACACATCTATATATATTATTTGGAATCACCATAGACACTCTATATGCAGTAATGATCGAGTTCTCTATACAGGGTTGAGGTTGATTATATAATAATATATATACTTTGAGTTGTGATCGAGTCTGAGACATGTACACGGGTCACGATACGTATTAATTAATTCAAATATTATATATTAAACTATATATGAATGATTGCACTGTCAACTGTGGACTATCGACTGTGGACTAATAACATTGGACAATTAAATTGAATTATAATATTGAATATAACATATGAAACTAAACAATTCTTCAAGTTTGCCACTTGATTTCGTCTTAAACCTCATTTGTATCTTCACGATTACATTCTGCGTTCAAACCTTTCATGATTCTTGAAAACACCTCAATCGATAGGATGAATCAACCGCACTTCATCTACGGAAGGAAAGATTTATGCATATAGTTATGCACCTGAGAAACTCTCGGCAATTGAGTAAAAGTTCAACACGTAGCCGTGTCAGATCCTTTGGCATTTATTAACAAAAACAACTTTGCGATCCCTTTTCAAAATTAGCCAATTTTGCCACAGCTCCAACAAGTCAACTTCGACTTTTCGTACGAAACAACCTTATTATAACGTTTATATATACGCATGCTCTTTTATTGTTACCAGGTAACCTTTCATATTCCATCATATTACCATCAGCGTTTAATCATCTAAAAACACAATTCTCCTGAAACCACCTCGGATTAATAACCGATGATTCAGATATCATAGCATTAAATGCAGAGGAAACGGAAAAATGGTAGATGGTCTAAACGGACCAAAGTTTGATGATAAAGAAAGGAGTGTTAGGAACGCTCGATAGAAAATTGGGTATTGAAAAACAGATTGAGTTACCCATGAAGGAGACCAAGGACAAATACAAGGACCAAATCCTATATTCAAAGCATTCAGGTAATTCTGGATCCGTTGAAATCTTTAGAGAATATCTTGCTCCGAAGTCATGTTAAAATCTTGCGGAAAATCTTTCTCCATCAACCGTAGAACTTAGAAATTCCAAAATATCATCATCAATATCTTTGATATTTCTGAGGATATTTTCATAAATATTCTCGTCCGAAATTATATACCTCTTCGTGCTTCCTGTGTATCAATATATTGGAAACATTCAATAGAAAATATAGTACCGAAAAGCAGATTATGCGAAACTATGAAGAAAGCCGTGGATAAATCACAAAGAATAAGTTTGACTTCAAAGAATTCAAATAATTCAATGTCTGCTAAAGTCTATAGTGAATAAATTGCTCCTTACTCTAAACCCTTGCAGACAATAGTTTCTATCATCCTCTGATCTTAGATATTCTGAGATATTATCGTACCTTTCATTATAAATATCCTCCATATTTCTGGAGATATTTTTATAACTATTCTTATCTGAAATCATTAATCTTTTCGTGCTATCAGTATTACATCATATAGAAACTGTTAGTTTCTATATTCTGTAAATTTTCAAGCTTAAAATATGAATGTTATTGAAGTAATGATGGGAACTGATGCATGAGTTAGTATAATATAATGACACTTGATCAACGTGATTATATTACAGTAAGTCATGTTGAGTTTCTAAATGAAACGTGATGATTCACAGATCATAACGTCATCATGTGCCATGTTACATAACTCTTTCATCCTACTTAACTCCGTAACAAATCAAGAAAATGTATTCTTGATGGTTCTATCTTCCGTGATGTTGATAAATTTGAAAATCAAATCGTGCTATCACGTTCCTTCATGCTTAGAACATTATAATCATTCGAAACTCTATATCTATAAATTCTGGACCATTATTCGCTTGACTTGAAGTCGGGAAGAGAAAACAAAAGCATAGAGCTTTGAAATATAAGGGAGAATATAAAGTCCGATAACAACACATAAATTACAAACCGTGTATATCAATGTTTATCGCAACATAAAGACACGGGAGAATTAAAAACATTATAATCCCGAGGGCGAAGTAGAAGAAAGCAGATTCCTCTGGTGGAAGTTGGAAAAGGAGAATGATTGTTGCGATAGTAAGGATGAGGACAAGGATCAGAACTGGATTAATCATTTTCAGAATCTTTTGCATGTATGAACTAAGAAAGAAAGTATAAGAATGGTGAGAATAATGGAAAGGAAGAGCTTAATTTATACTGGAAATATCAGACGTAGTAATCGGGGCAGATCACCGTATTTAATTAAAGAGATCTTAATTTCCATAAATCCCGAAGAATCAGATTTTATAGATCTTCAAGATTTTCTTTAAATCCCTTAAATTCCGGAATTCAACCAAGGCAATGTCAAAAGTTAAGACGCGCCTTATTTTCTAAATTCAAACCTGACTACGTCAAAAGTTAAAAACAAATCTTTGTTTCTCATTTCATCCTTTTGTGAATAGCTTCATTCGCACTCTTCGAATAATCGAATTATTTTTATCCATATTACTCAATGATGATAAAACTCAAGTTATCAACTTATATTCGTCAGGAAAACATATTTATTGTTAGCTATGACGACCTCACTCAAATTTCGGGACGGAATTTCTTTAACGGGTAGGTACTGTGATGACCCGGGAATTTCTGACCAAATTTAAACATAATCTTATATGATTCGACTCGATAAGCAAATTCTATTAAACCGAGTCTCATTATGTTTGAACTATTTCATGATAACATTTGACCTTTAACTATTTTCGACGATTCACGAACCTTTAATTGTAAATAAGAATGTAAATATAAATAATTATATATAAAACTAATTATATTAGTATTAATGAACTATTAAGTAATTTTGTTATTATAAAAGATAACATTTAATAACTAAAGATTTTCATTTTGAATATATATAGTATATTGTATATAAATGATTCAAACATATTTTACCAACGTTATCAAAATATTAAATGTACAATGTTATACTTTGTAGTTAATTGTTTAATATACATAATTAATCATCTACTCAACATTTAAAACATGATTTTATATATATGGTAGTATACATATATACATAAATATAACTATATATATATGATTTTATACATAATTATTATATTATGTATATGTAGAAATTTATAATATATCTATGATGAAATAATGTACTATTTTAATAAATATATATAATACTTACATATATAAAACATTTATATTTTTCATAATTACATACATAAGTATAATATAATTAGTATGTAAATAAATATTATAATATATTTATATTAAAATGCATAAATATATAATATCCAGTATATGTTACAATACATATTACATAATTATTAAATATTACATAATAATAGATGATATTAATAAATTAAATTTAAATACAAATATAGTTGTTGTAGTAATGTTATTTGTATCGTCAAATATCAATATTTGTATTCATAATATCACTTTATATCATATAAAGATGAAATTGGATGTATATATTAGATTATTATTACTAATATTATTATTATCGATAAAATATTAATATTATCATAATTAGTATGGTATTATTATTATTATTATCATTTTTACAATTATTATTATCATTAATATTATATTTATCATTATTATTAATTTTATTAATATTATTAGATATTAATAGTATTGTTATTATATATTATTATTATTAATTAAAAAAACAGTAGGGATCTATATTATACGCGTGACCTCTGTATCCTTTATCTCTATTATTATTATTTTTTTGTTTCTTTCCTGCTCCCAACTCGTGAACCTGTGTTGACATTTTCTCCATTTTTTATCAACCGATCTCTATTATTACAACATGATTATGTATAATTGCAAATCAAATAAAAAGGAAATCCAATGGGATTAAAGAGCACAGCGATATTTTTTTTTTCTTCTTCTCTGCACGCTCCAATTTTTTTTTTCTCTTAATTCAATTTCGAATAAAGTTTCGAAATCTAAAAATGAAGAAAGGTTTGAAATCTTTCTTTGAATCTATCTGCAAAATCTCAACTCTCAAATCTTTATATCGATATTGAATTTTGAAGTCAAAGTTTAGTTTAAAAAAAGTCAACAATTGTTCTTGAGACAAATTCGCGTTCGTGTATATGTTTCTGATCAAATTGACGATTCCAGTAGTTTTTATACATGTTTAGAAAACTATTTCGTGTTATAAACATTATCTATAATGTTATCTATTACGAAATCAATTTTTTTTTTTGTTCCAAGAACCGACGCTGCAGTAGGCCTTTAGTATTTTTTATTTTTATTTTAGAACCCAAATTATTTTTTTTTCTGTAATGTTTTGAAGCTTTAAAGGGAATCCCGATTATGTTTTTTTTTTTGGTTATTGATGTTTTGTTGAATCCATGAGACTTGTGGAGAAGAAGAGGAATAGAAGAAAAACAGTTTATATATAAAATTTAAATTCGATATTAGTACAGAGAATCAGAATTGGTGGGATGGTCGAGAGTGTTTGCGTGTGAGCATGTGGTCACGAGATCGATTCCAGAGGACGGTAGTTTCTTTTTTTTTTTGAAACTCTTTTCATGTGAGGTAGTTTTCTTTTCTAATTTTATTATTGTTATTATATATTAATTATTATTAGTATTATTATTATTATTGTGATTGTTTTGATTGTTATTGTTATTGTTATTATTAGTATCATACTTGTTATCATATTTGAAAGTATTATAGACATTACTATTATTATTATGATAGGTATTAATAATATTATTATTAGTAATAAACTTATCATTTTAGTATTTTATCATCATTAGGATTATGATTATGATTATCATTATTATTATTATGAAGGAAATAAAAATATATTATTATCATCAATATTAGAATTTGTACCGGTTTATAAATAATAGTATCATCAGTACATTTACAATTAATAATATCATATTTATCAGTATCATCATTAATATTTACTAGTATTATTATGATTATCATTTATCATTTTATAAATATTAGAACCCTTATTATTAACATAAGTATGGTATTAGTATTAATATTATTTTAGAGTTATTATTATTAGTATCATTAACAGTTATCATTTTCATTTTTTTTGCTATTAGTATTATCATTATTAATAAAATTATTATTATTATTAGTAAATCATTATTATCTAAATTATTATTTTAACAAATAAATCTTTTGTACACTATATATATACTTATGGTATATACTAGGATTGTATTAATAATTCACATAACAAACTAATAAAATTTCATAAATACAATACTAACCACAAATATATGTATATAAATATATTAATGTCACTATTTATATAAACGTAAATCATTATAGATATATATACATAAAATCGATATATATATAAAATATAACTTAAAATATAATATAAGTATACGTTTTAAAATAAAGGTTAGAATAAATTCTACAAAACTATAATATATAAATAATACATATTAATAAATGCAATTTTGTAACTTACATTATACGTATTAATATATACACAATTGATATAGGTTCGTGAATCCGAAGCCAACCCTGCATTGTTCAATGACGTCATATGTATTTTTACTACAAAATACAGTATCGTGAGTTTCATTTGCCTTTTTACCCTTTATATTTTTGGGCTGAGAATACATGCGCAACTTTTATAACTGTTTTACGAAATTGACACAAGTACGTGAAACTACATTCTATGGTTGGATTATCGAAGTCGAATATGCCCCTTTTTATTAAGTCTGGTAATCTAAGAATTAGGGAACAGACACCCTAATTGACGCGAATCCTAAAGATAGATCTATCGGGCCCAACAAGCCCCATCCAAAGTACCGGATGTTTTAGTACTTCGAAATTTATATCATGTCCGAAGGAGGATCCCGGAATGATGGAGATATTCTTATATATGCATATTGTTAATGTCGGTTACCAGGTGTTCAATCCATATGAATGATATTTTTGTCTCTATACATGGGACGTATGTTTATGAGAAATGGAAATCTGAAATCTTGTGGTCTATTAAAATGATGGAAACGATTGTTTAAGTTAAACTAATGAACTCACCAACCTTTTGGTTGACACTTTAAAGCATGTTTATTCTCAGGTACGAAAGAAATCTTCCGCTGTGTATTTGCTCATTTTATAGATATTACTTGGAGTCATTAATGGCATATTTCAAAAGACGTTGCATTCGAGTCGTCGAGTTCATCAAGATTATTATCAAGTCAATTATAGTTGGATATATTATGAAATGGTATGCATGCCTGTCAACTTTCGATGTAATGAAAGTTTATCTTTTCAAAAACGAATGCAATGTTTGTAAAATGTATCATATAGAGGTCAAGTACCTCGCGATGTAATCAACTGTTGTGAATCGTTTATAATCGATATGGACTTCGTCCGGATGGATTAGGACGGGTCTTCACAGCTGTCCTCGTTAGTAACCTACAACTAGTTGTCCACAGTTAGATGTACAGAAATAAATCGATAAATATTATCTTGAATCAATCCACGACCCAGTGTATACGTATCTCAGTATTGATCACAACTCAAACTATATATATTTTGGAATCAACCTCAACCCTGTATAGCTAACTCCAACATTCACATATAGAGTGTCTATAGTTGTTCCGAAATATATATAGATGTGTCGACATGATAGGTCGAAACATTGTATACGTGTCTATGGCATCTCAAGATTACATAATATACAATACAAATTGATTAAGTTATGGTTGGAATAGATTTGTTACCAATTTTCACGTAGCTAAAATGAGAAAAATTATCCAATCTTGTTTTACCCATAACTTCTTCATTTTAAATCCGTTTTGAGTGAATCAAATTGCTATGGTTTCATATTGAACTCTATTTTATGAATCTAAACAGAAAAAGTATAGGTTTATAGTCGGAAAAATAAGTTACAAGTCATTTTTGTAAAGGTAGTCATTTCAGTCGAAAGAACGACGTCTAGATGATCATTTTAGAAAACATACTTCCACTTTGAGTTTAACCATAATTTTTGGATATAGTTTCATGTTCATAATAAAAATCATTTTCCCAGAATAACAACTTTTAAATCAAAGTTTATCATAGTTTTTAATTAACTAACCCAAAACAGCCCGCGGTGTTACTACGACGGCGTAAATCCGGTTTTACGGTGTTTTTCGTGTTTTCAGGTTTTAAATCATTAAGTTAGCATATCATATAGATATAGAACATGTGTTTAGTTGATTTTAAAAGTCAAGTTAGAAGGATTAACTTTTATTTGCGAACAAGTTTAGAATTAACTAAACTATGTTCTAGTGATTACAAGTTTAAACCTTCGATGAAGCAGCAAAAACTATAAACGACTTTAAACGGTAAAAGCTGGATGATAATGATGAAATGTGCTGGCAAAGCGCAGAAAAAGAGAAGTTTTGGAACTGGAAAACGGATTGAGCAAAGTAGGAAGGAGGCTGTGGACAAATTACAAAAACTAAACCTGACTTCAAAGGATCCAAATGATTCAGTACCTGCTGAAGTCATTAACGAATACCTTGCTCCTGACTCTAAACCCCTGCGGACAATATTCTTCATCATCCTCTGATATTATAAATTCTAAAATATCATCATATCTTTCATTATAAATATCCTCCATATTTCTGAAGATATTTTCTTAAATTTTCTTATTTGAAATCATTTACCTCTTCGCGCTATCTGTATTACATCATAAAAGAAACTATTTTAGTTTCTAAATTCTGAAACATTCAAGTTTAAAATAGGAATATTTTGAAGTAGTGTTGGGAACTGAAGCATGAATTAGTATAATATAATGACACTTGATCAACGTGATTATATTACAGTAAGTCATGCTGAGTTTCTAAATGGAACGTGATGATTCACAGATCATAACATCATCATGTGCCATGTTATACGACTCTTGTATTCTATTTAACCTCTAAAATATCAAGAAAATATTTCTTGATGATTCGGCCTTTTCCAAGGTATTCTAGTAATTTAACAAGTCAAGATCGTGCCATCACAATTTCCTTCCTAGAACATTAACAATGTTCATTTCAAAATTCATATCTGTGAATTCTGGACCATTACAAGCGGTGCTTAATCGCAAGAAGAAGAAACGAAAGGACAAAACTCCGAAATAGAAATTGGGGTATAAATTGCAGCAAATAAAAGAGAGCATTAACTGTGAATGATAATGATTATAGAAGACAGAAGCAGAGACTTTGAAATATAAGGGAACATATAAAGCCCAACGACAAACCAGAAATTAAAAACCATATATATCGATGCATATAGCAATATAAAGCCACGGGAGAACTAGGAACACTATAAACCCAAGAGTATAGTAGAAGTAAATAGATTCTTTCGGCGGTAGATGAAAAAAAGAAGAATGACCGATATGAAAGTTAGAAGTATATCGAGAATCAGAACTGGATGGAGCATATTGATGAATACTTTAAAATATGAGTTGAGGGGGAAAGAATAGAAGGTGATGAAACATGACTAGGAACTTAGAAATCAACAGATAAAACTCACACAATGGCAGAATAAGTGAATCAAACCCTCTAGTGAATAGGTTAAGTTTTTTTGATTAATTTAGTCAAACCACAACTAAATCAAGTGTGATTAGATCAACACCTAGAGCTATTATTCACCACCTGGGTGATTTGGACTGAGAGAGAATCGAAGGAGCTCACTAGATCTGAGTGTGTGTAACAAATGAGAGGCTTAACCTAAAATGAAGAACATAAGACTTTATATACCCCTGCTATTGACACACCCATACGATTCATTCATCACACGTACGAGTTAGCTTCTTCAGCCGTACGGGTGATCACTCACTCGTGTCTTCTCATTTAGGTTGTAATTGTGACTTAGCTCAGCATCAACTGTGCGTATGAGCCTGTCAGCCGTACTAGTGAGGCTTCACTCGTACGTCTGACTAAGTCTAACATAGTCAAACATCTAAATCTCATTCCTGCAGTTCCTGTAACCACATACAAACACGGATAGGATAATAACGAGCAATCATGGTGGCCGGTAAACTATTGTACCTGCAATAGACGTGGGTAGATGACTAGGGACTTGCATAAAATGCATCAACAGAAGGTGTGAGTTGTAAGGAAACGAAGGAGGTAAATTTATAAGAAAATCTCCGACAGAACAATTAAAATGGACGATCGCATTTAAAGCGGATCCTAATTCCCTTGATTACCGGAGAGTTAAATCTTATTAAGAAGATTTTCTTCAAATCCCTTGAAATCTGGGAATCAATCATATCTACGTCAAATGATAAGATGAATCTACACTTACTCATTTCACTCTTCTATGTTAGCTTCATTCGTACTCTTCATATAAATGGATTGTTTATCCAAATTATTCGCTGATGATAAAATTCTAATTTTCAGCCCGTATGCATCATGAAAACATACTTATTATAATTCACTACCTTTCCACTCAAATTTCGGGACGAAATTTCTTTAACGAGTAGGTACTGTGACAACCCGGAAATTTCCAACCAAATTTAAACTTTAATCTTTATATGTTTCCGACACGATAAGCAATATTTGTTAAGTTAAATTGGAAGAATTTTAAACTATGTTCATACATTCATTCAAACTCGACCAAGTTCCAACGATTCACGAACCATTGAACGAATATGATTATATATGTATATGTGTATATATATATTATAACTTGAAACGTAAACAAAATATTAGATTAAATACTTTATATGATTGTATCTGTTTCAAAATATTTATCAATGGAATTCGAAGAAAAGATCAAATGATTGAATTATCAGATATATTGAATTATGATTACAAGTCTCTGTTGAAAGGCCCACGTTGATTTGAGAAATCTTTCCATTTTAACAATATTCGGAAAATGGTAAAGTGATTTATAAATAAGAACAAATTGTCAATCATTGAGAACTAGACAAAGGATAGTGGAATATTGAATCTCATAAAGACTCGATTGATCTATTTAGTTTCAAACGTAAAAAAAACGTTTTCAGTTTAAAAAGAACTTTATTATTAAAACGTATATAACTTTTATAAATATCTAGAACCACTTTTGACAACTCATTACTTAACTAGTATGATAAAGATAAAGATATTTATATTTTATTTTATTAAATATATATAACGATTCAAATTAATATTATATATATTTATACGTGTATTATACGTACATAGTTTTATACTTTTACTATACTTAAACTTTTACTTTATTTTTACTTTACTTTAACTTTAATAATTCACTTTAATAATTCATACTTTAATAATTCACTTTAATAATTCATACTTTAATAATTCACTTTAATAATTCATACTTTAATAATTCACTTTAATAATTCATACTTTAATAATTCACTTTAATAATTCAAAAATCTATTATAAATAGAATTCAATAGGTTTCATTATTTTATAGAAACTTGAAAATATTTTTCTCTAAACTCTCTCAATCGATTTACATATATATATTTACTCCGCATTATTTCAAGATATTATTAGTATACATAAAATATTACGACGGAGTGCTGTCCGAGTGATTTCGAAATTGTTTTTCGAGTGGGATAGGATTAAGGAAATTATGAGTTATAGCTATGGAGGTGATTGAGTATGGTTCATGGGTATGCTCATGAGGTCAATATAGTGTTTATCATTTCCGTTGCGTCTACGTACCTTTCCTGCAATATTGAATCTCAATATTGATACGTGAGTACTCATAATTTAACTTTTACATACTAATAGTGTATCCCTGACTAGTGCTCGAGTATTTAGGATTATGCATGCTTGTACTTTTGATATTGCCCTTAGACAGGTTAGGTTGAATATTGAATTAGTTACACTTGCGGTTGAGATAAGGTATAAGATATGATGTCCTTGGAAAGCTAGCAAAAAAATTAAGAACTTTTCCTTTAGATATCGAATGGTTTCGATGAACGGATTAGAAGTTATAATCAATTGAATTTTCGATATTTTTATTAAAAATGATTATTATTATCGTCGTTTTTATCGTCGTTCTAGTTTTATCTTATTATTATCATTATTATTATCTTTATCAATAAAAGGGATTTATCATTAAAAATTATTATTTTTTTTAATATTACTATCGTTATTATCGTTAAAGTTATAATTAGTATTATTATTATTATCTAATTATTATTATTATTATTATTATTATTATTATTATTATTATTATTATTATTATTATTATTATTATTATTATTATTATTATTATTATTATTATTATTATTATCATTATTAATATATATATCATTATTTAAAAATAGTTATTGTTATTATTATTATTACTATATTATCATTAAGATAATTATTAGTATTATCGTTAATAATGTTATAGTAACTATCATTATTAATATTAGTGTAATTAAAACAAATATTTGTAACAACTAATTATTTTGATTACTATTATTATCATTATTATGAACACGATATAAAAGACAATTAAAAGCTATTAAACGAAACGATTAGAAAATAATGAGTAAGAGTATCATGATGAAATTAAAATATTATAAGATATTTATTTAGATAAAATTATCGTTCTTATTATTTTTATCATTACTATTATTATTAAAAGTATCGTTAGTATTAAAACTATCATTTTAACAAAAATTATCATTTTAATAGAAATGTGATTGTTACTATAAAATATCATTATTATTATTATTTTAAATAGAATTATTATTTTAAAGATAATATTAAAAATTATCGTAAATATTAAAGTTATCATAATTAGAATTATTGTTTTATCATAATGTCATCTTAGTAATTATAAATATTGATATTTTTATAATAATAATTATAATTATTATTACAAAATAATACAACTTTTACTTACTATCATTATAGATATTATTTTATCAAATAAATATGTGATACAAACATATTTTACTACGTGTAATAACTTACTCTAATAATACCTATCATATTATCTTTATGATATTAAATGAACCCTATAAATTTTATTACTTAATATATATAAAAGTATATTTTATTATATAAATTTAATATAAAAATTTTATTTATTAATAAATAAATTATATTATTTACTCTAATAAATCTTTTAAAAATATTTAAAAATATAAAACGACGATATTTAAACTATATATTAATCATGTATAGATTTTTGGAAATTATTTTGAGTCAAATTTACTTTTGTTGACTTTTGCATATTAGTCTCGAGCATTAGGATTGTGGTACACTATGACTTGACCTAATTTGTTAGAAAAATATTGACCAACACATAATTATATATAATTAATTTAGGTTCGTGAATCCGAGGCCAACCTTGCACTTGTTCAATGACGTTATATGTATTTTTACTACGAAATACAGTATGGTGAGTTTCATTTGCCTTTTTACCCTTTATATTTTTGGGACTGAGAATACATGCGCTTTTATAAATGTTTGACGAAATAGACACAAGTAATTGAAACTACATTCTATGGTTGAATTATCGAAATCGAATATGCCCCTTTTTATTAAAGTCTGGTAATCTAAGAATTAGGGAACAGACACCCTAATTGACGTGAATCCTAAAGATATATCTATTGGGCCTAACAAACCCCATCCAAAGTACCGGATGCTTTTGTACTTCAAAATTTATATCATGTCCGAAGGAGGATCCCAGAATGATAGGGGATATTCTTATATGCATATTGTTAATGTCGGTTACCTGGTGTTCACCATATGAATGATTATTTTTGTCTCTATGCATGGGACGTATATTTATGAGAACTGGAAATGAAATTCTTGTGGTCTATTAAAATGATGGAAATAAATGATTATGATAAACTAATGAACTTACCAACCTTTTGGTTGACACTTTAAAGCATGTTTATTCTCAGGTGTTAAAGAAATCTTCCGCTGTGCATTTGCTCATTTTAAAGATATTACTTAGAGTCTTTCATAGCATATTTCGAAGAACGTTGCATTCGAGTCATTGAGTTCATCAAAGATTATTATTAAATCAATTTATAGTTGGATAGTGGATATTATGAAATGGTATGCATGCCTGTCAATTTTCGATGTAAAGAAAGTTTGTCTTTTAAAAATGAATGCAATGTTTGTAAAATGTATCATATAGAGGTCAAATACCTCGCAATGTAATCAACTATTGTGAATCGTTTATAATGTATATGAACGGGTCCTTTCAGTTGGTATCAGAGCGGTGGTCTTAGCGAACCAGGTCTGCGTTAGTGTGTCTAACTGATAAGTCGATAGGATGCATTAGTGAGTCTGGACTTCGACCGTGTCTGCATGTCAAAAGTTTTGCTTATCATTTTGTGTCGAAAATTAACTACTTATCATCCTCAGGAAATTACCTGCTTATCATTTTTAGTCTAAGACACGTCTTGCTGCATTGATTGCAAGAATAGTGTATAGACAAAAATTCATATCTTAGCATATCTGCTAAATCATATCTTATCGTATCTGTTACTTTAAACTTTGCCTGACATATCCCGCAAAGTCCTCCGTAATCTACGAAATCTTTTGATATATATATATATATATATATATATATATATATATATATATATATATATATATATATATATATATATATATATATATATATATATATATATATATATATATATATATATATATATATATATATATATATATATTCTATGTAATTAGAATACCATCCGTTAGCCAAAATCATTTCATATCGAAAAAAAAAAATCCTTTATTCAATCGTACGAAATGGAATTCATCATCAGTTCAAGTCACTCAGATTCCGAAATGGAATCCCATTCAAGCTCTGAAAGCAGTGTGACCAGAATAGATCAACCATTCAGTCATCACCTATTCTGGATGAATTGGGGATGGGTTCGTAGCCTCCTCAATCATTGGAGACAAGAAGAAGGCGATCCCTTCCATCCACCACATTGCCCTCTTGACGAAGAACCTGAAGCACTTACCGGCGAACCTGTCCGAAACACCATTTTCTCGGTCATTTCCAGAGTATCTCGTCACGATTATATATTACATCAAATTTTAGATTTTATTTATCCGCTCGTCCGAACCGACAATCAACCCGGTGTAATAAAAGAAGTCAACGAGCTTCGCGCTCGGGTAGTGGCTTTGGAGAATATGGTGCAGAGATTACAAACACCAGCAGCAGCATCAGCAGCATAACCAGTAACACCATCATCAAAGCCAATAGTACCATTACCACCCCAACCACAACCACGTCGTAAACCTCAACTTTACACTCTGTCCCACGAGCACCAATGTCATACGCCCTGTAGATACCAAGGAATACCAACAACAATAACCGACGAAGTATTAATTCATAACTTCATTGGAGAAACATTCCGCGCAGATTATGTAATCTCTAAAGTCTTAAAGATTATCTAATCTAGCCCTAACCAAAAATCAGTTAAGCGAACCAAAATGATAGAAGGAGGAGTAGAAACCCTGACAAAAATGGTGTGTGATTAACAAGCTAAACTTGTTTTACCAACAGCATCAACAGTACCGTCAGCGTCACCAGCATCATCAGTACAGTCAACATCAGAATCAACAACACCTATAACATCACAAACTCCGTCAGCTCAAGAATCACTATGGACATCATTACGAATCAATAACCCGTATATTGTATCAACGAGTTATGAAGAATTAACTCATTCCCTTTGAAGAAATTATATGTATATTTTATATATTTTGAAATAAAAATAAATCTTTCCGTGCTAAGCTATTGTGTTTGAATCTTAACTACTCGGTTAATTTATATTACAAATATGCAATAATGTACGTCCTTCGGCCGCAACTTAACCAGCGTTAACTACAATCTCTGTCGCAATTCAACAAATTCCAATTCATAATAAATCAAGTATATATTTGATTTTACACTTTCATCATCGATGTACCCGAAACTTTTCAGATAACATCATTCGTACTTCGCAAAATTAACAAGAATTCCACGAATCGAACATCATACATCAACAAATAACGAAGTATTGGTTCATAATTTCAATGTCATTAAAGAAATACTGCGTAAAAGTTATGTACTTTTTAAAGCCTTTAGGGATTATTCAATCCTAGTTTCAACCGTAAATCAAATGAGTTTAATTTAACATTAACTCATTAAATCTATGTTACATCTGAAGAAAATATACATATATATATTTTCATAAAGACTATAATAAAATTCTTTTGTACAAAATATTAATTGTGAATTTTTTTTTAACGGGTAGGTAATACCCGAGAGATATATAAATTCACAAATAATATGTTACATTCTTCGAATCTGATTCAGCAAATCATCCATTATACTCCCTACTTTCATAACAATATACATTCTTTTATAGAAGTCAAAACAACCATACTCATTCAAAATTTAATTACATATTCTGATTTTGAAATCTCAAAATTCAACTCGAGATATGACCAAAATCATCACTCTTAGATCCTTACATCTTTCACAAGCTATATTTTGACTTCAAAACTGTGTTAGAACATCAAATGTATGTTAACGATTATAATCTGTGTTCAAACCCTTCGAAAATTTCTGAAGACACTTCAAATGATGAGCAATCGAGATGATGATCCAACCACATGTTACCCACAGTTATGTACCCGAAAAACTCTTGAAACCAAAGTAAAAGTTTAAACAACGTATCCGCGTCAGATTCTTTGAAATTTATTAGCAAAAATAACTTTGCGACCCCTATTCAAAGTAGCCAGTTTTGTCACAGCTCCAGCAAGTCAACTTCGACTTTTTAGTCAGACTAACCTTATTATAACCTTGAGATATACACCATCCTTACCAGGGAACCTTTTACATTCCACCACATTATTAGCAGATGTACCAACAACTTCATTACCCTTTGACTTTAGCCTCTTCAAAAAGTCATTATAATTATTCATTGAAACCCCATCATTTACTCATTCGCATCTTGTAATGAGAATTGCCATACGAATCATTGGGAATTAGCAATCAGTATTTTGAAATCTCGCAGGATGTCTACGCCAACAGTTATATGTGTATATATAACGTCTATCTTCTGGACTTAATTTGAATGTGAAGTTTCTGAAAAACACTCCGAACTACGAATTGGTTCTCCGGAAAAAAAATGCTGATGAAGCAGCAAAAACTATAAACGACTTTAAACGGTAAAAGCTGGATGATAATGATGAAATGTGCTGGCAAAGCGCAGAAAAAGAGAAGTTTTGGAACTGGAAAACAGATTGAGCAAAGTAGGAAGGAGGCTGTGGACAAATTACAAAAACTAAACCTGACTTCAAAGGATCCAAATGATTCAGTACCTGCTGAAGTCATTAACGAATACCTTGCTCCTGACTCTAAACCCCTGCGGACAATATTCTTTATCATCCTCTGATATTATAAATTCTAAAATATCATCATATCTTTCATTATAAATATCCTCCATATTTCTGAAGATATTTTCTTAAATTTTCTTATTTGAAATCATTTACCTCTTCACGCTATCTGTATTACATCATAAAAGAAACTATTTTAGTTTCTAAATTCTGAAACATTCAAGTTTAAAATAGGAATATTTTGAAGTAGTGTTGGGAACTAAAGCATGAATTAGTATAATATAATGACACTTGATCAACGTGATTATATTACAGTAAGTCATGCTGAGTTTCTAAATGGAACGTGATGATTCACAGATCATAACATCATCATGTTCCATGTTATACGACTCTTGTATTCTATTTAACCTCTAAAATATCAAGAAAATATTTCTTGATGATTCGGCCTTTTCCAAGGTATTCTAGTAATTTAACAAGTCAAGATCGTGCCATCACAATTTCCTTCCTAGAACATTAACAATGTTCATTTCGAAATTCATATCTGTGAATTCTGGACCATTACAAGCGGTGCTTAATCGCAAGAAGAAGAAACGAAAGGACAAAACTCCGAAATAGAAATTGGGGTATAAATTGCAGCAAATAAAAGAGAGCATTAACTGTGAATGATAATGATTATAGAAGACAGAAGCAGAGACTTTGAAATATAAGGGAACATATAAAGCCCAACGACAAACCAGAAATTATAAACCATATATATCGATGCATATAGCAATATAAAGCCACGGGAGAACTAGGAACACTATAAACCCAAGAGTATAGTAGAACTAAATAGATTCTTTCGGCGGTAGATGAAAAAAAAGAAGAATGACCGATATAAAAGTTAGAAGTATATCGAGAATCAGAACTGGATGTAGCATATTGATGAATACTTTAAAATATGAGTTGAGGGGGAAAGAATAGAAGGTGATGAAACATGACTAGGAACTTAGAAATCAACAGATAAAACTCACACAATGGCAGAATAAGTGAATCAAACCCTCTAGTGAATAGGTTAAGTTTTTTTGATTAATTTAGTCAAACCACAACTAAATCAAGTGTGATTAGATCAACACCTAGAGCTATTATTCACCACCTGGGTGATTTGGACTGAGAGAGAATCGAAGGAGCTCACTAGATCTGAGTGTGTGTAACAAATGAGAGGCTTAACCTAAAATGAAGAACATAAGACTTTATATACCCCTGCTATTGACACACCCATACGATTCATTCATCACACGTACGAGTTAGCTTCTTCAGCCGTACGGGTGATCACTCACTCGTGTCTTCTCATTTAGGTTGTAATTGTGACTTAGCTCAGCATCAACCGTGCGTATGAGCCTGTCAGCCGTACTAGTGAGGCTTCACTCGTACGTCTGACTAAGTCTAACATAGTCAAACATCTAAATCTCGTTCCTGCAGTTCCTGTAACCACATACAAACACGGATAGGATAATAACGAGCAATCATGGTGGCCTGTAAACTATTGTACCTGCAATGGACGTGGGTAGATGACTAGGGACTTGCATAAAATGCATCAACAGAAGGTGTGAGTTGTAAGGAAACGAAGGAGGTGAATTTATAAGAAAATCTTAGACAGAACAATTAAAATGGACGATCTCATTTAAAGCGGATCCTAATTCCCTTAATTACCGGAGAGTTAAATCTTATTAAGAAGATTTTCTTCAAATCCCTTGAAATCTGGGAATCAATCATATCTACGTCAAATGATAAGATGAATCTACACTTACTCATTTCACTCTTCTATGTTAGCTTCATTCGTACTCTTCATATAAATGGATTGTTTATCCAAATTATTCGCTGATGATAAAATTCTAATTTTCAGCCCGTATGCATCATGAAAACATACTTATTATCATTCACGACCTTTCCACTCAAATTTCGGGACGAAATTTCTTTAACGAGTAGGTACTGTGACAACCCGGAAATTTCCAACCAAATTTAAACTTTAATCTTTATATGTTTCCGACACGATAAGCAATATTTGTTAAGCTAAATTGCAAGAATTTTAAACTATGTTCATACATTCATTCAACCTCGACCAAGTTCCAACGATTCACGAACCATTGAACGAATATGATTATATATGTATATGTGTATATATATATTATAACTTGAAACGTAAACAAAATATTAGATTAAATACTTTATATGATTGTATCTGTTTCAAAATATTTATCAATGGAATTAGAAGATAAGATCAAATGATTGAATTATCAGATATATTGAATTATGATTACAAGTCTCTGTTGAAAGGCCCACGTTGATTTGAGAAATCTTTCCATTTTAACAATATTCGGAAAATTTTAAAGTGATTTATAAATAAGAACAAATTGTCAATCATTGAGAACTAGACAAAGGATAGTGGAATATTGAATCTCATAAAGACTCGATTGATCTATTTGGTTTCAAACGTAAAAAAAACGTTTTCAGTTTAAAAAGAACTTTATTATTAAAACGTATATAACTTTTATAAATATCTAGAACCACTTTTGACAACTCATTACTTAACTAGTATGATAAAGATAACGATATTTATATTTTATTTTATTAAATATAAATAACGATTCAAATTAATATTATATATATTTATACGCGTATTATACGTATATAGTTTTATACTTTTACTATACTTAAACTTTTACTTTATTTTTACTTTACTTTAACTTTAATAATTCACTTTAATAATTCATACTTTAATAATTCACTTTAATAATTCATACTTTAGTAATTCACTTTAATAATTCAAAAATCTATTATAAATAGAATTCAATAGGTTTCATTATTTCATAGAAACTTGAAAATATTTTTCTCTAAACTCTCTCAATCGATTTACATATATATATTTACTCCGTATTATTTCAAGATACTATTAGTATACATAAAATATTACGACGGAGTGCTGTCCGAGTGATTTCGAAATTGTTTTTCGAGTGGGATAGAATTAAGGAAATTATGAGTTATAGCTATGGAGGTGATTGAGTATGGTTCATGGGTATGCTCATGAGGTCAATATAATGTTTATCATTTCCGTTGCGTCTACGTACCTTTCCTGCAATATTGAATCTCAATATTGATACGTGAGTACTCATAATTTAACTTTTACATACTAATAGTGTATCCCTGACTAGTGCTCGAGTATTTAGGATTATGCATGCTTGTACTTTTGATATTGCCCTTAGACAGGTTAGGTTGAATATTGAATTAGTTACACTTGCGGTTGAGATAAGGTATAAGATATGATGTCCTTGGAAAGCTAGCAAAAAAATTAAGAACTTTTCCTTTAGATATCGAATGGTTTCGATGAACGGATTAGAAGTTATAATCAATTGAATTTTCGATATTTTTATTAAAAATGATTATTATTATCGTCGTTTTTATCGTCGTTCTAGTTTTATCTTATTATTATTATTATTATTATCTTTATCAATAATAGGGATTTATTATTAAAAATTGTTATTTTTTTTATTATTACTATCGTTATTATCGTTAAAGTTATAATTAGTATTATTATTATTATCTAATTATTATTATTATTATTATTATTATTATTATTATTATTATTATTATTATTATTATTATTATTAGTATTATTATTATTATTATCATTATTAATATATATATCATTATTTAAAAATAGTTATTGTTATTGTTATTATTATTATTACTATATTATCATTAAGATAATTATTAGTATTATCGTTAATAATGTTATAGTAACTATCATTATTAATATTAGTGTAATTAAAACAAATATTTGTAACACCTAATTATTTTGATTACTATTATTATCATTATTATGAACACGATATAAAAGACAATTAAAAGCTATTAAACGAAATGATTAGAAAATAATGAGTAAGAGTATCATGATGAAATTAAAATATTATAAGATATTGATTTAGATAAAATTATCGTTCTTATTATTTTTATCATTACTATTATTATTAAAAGTATCGTTAGTATTAAAACTATCATTTTAACAAAAATTATCATTTTAATAGTAATGTCATTGTTACTATAAAATATCATTATTATTATTATTTTAAATAGAATTATTATTTTAAAGATAATATTAAAAATTATCGTAAATATTAAAGTTATCATAATTAGAATTATTGTTTTATCATAATGTCATCTTAGTAATTATAAATATTGATATTTTTATAATAATAATTATTATTACAAAATAATACAACTTTTACTTACTATCATTATAGATATTATTTTATCAAATAAATATGTGATACAAACATATTTTACTACGTGTAATAACTTACTTTAATAATACCTATCATATTATCTTTATGATATTAAATGAACCCTATAAATTTTATTACTTAATATATATAAAAGTATATTTTATTATATAAATTTAATATAAAAATTTTATTTATTAATAAATAAATTATATTATTTACTCTAATAAATCTTTTAAAAATATTTAAAAATATAAAACGACGATATTTAAACTATATATTAATCATGTATAGATTTTTGGAAATTATTTTGAGTCAAATTTACTTTTGTTGACTTTTGCATATTAGTCTCGAGCATTAGGATTGTGGTACACTATGACTTGACCTAATTTGTTAGACAAATATTGACCAACACATAATTATATATAATTAATTTAGGTTCGTGAATCCGAGGCCAACCTTGCACTTGTTCAATGACGTTATATGTATTTTTACTATGAAATACAGTATGGTGAGTTTCATTTGCCTTTTTACCCTTTATATTTTTGGGACAGAGAATACATACGCTTTTATAAATGTTTGACGAAATAGACACAAGTAATTGAAACTACATTCTATGGTTGAATTATCGAAATCGAATATGCCCCTTTTTATTAAAGTCTGGTAATCTAAGAATTAGGGAACTGACACCCTAATTGACGCGAATCCTAAAGATAGATCTATTGGGCCTAACAAACCCCATCCAAAGTACCGGATGCTTTAGTACTTCGAAATTTATGTCATGTCCGAAGGAGGATCCCGGAATGATAGGGGATATTCTTATATGCATATTGTTAATGTCGGTTACCAGGTGTTCACCATATGAATGATTATTTTTGTCTCTATGCATGGGACGTATATTTATGAGAACTGGAAATGAAATTCTTGTGGTCTATTAAAATGATGGAAATAAATGATTATGATAAACTAATGAACTCACCAACCTTTTGGTTGACACTTTAAAGCATGTTTATTCTCAGGTGTTAAAGAAATCTTCCGCTGTGCATTTGCTCATTTTAAAGATATTACTTGGAGTCTTTCATAGCATATTTCAAAGAACGTTGCATTCGAGTCATTGAGTTCATCATAGATTATTATTAAATCAATTTATAGTTGGATAGTGGATATTATGAAATGGTATGCATGCCTGTCAATTTTCGATGTAAAGAAAGTTTGTCTTTTAAAAATGAATGCAATGTTTGTAAAATGTATCATATAGAGGTCAAATACCTCGCAATGTAATCAACTATTGTGAATCGTTTATAATGTATATGAACGGGTCCTTTAAAACATCATTACTACCTCAAGTTCCTTGGATAAACCTACTGGAAATGAGAAAAATAGATCTAGCTTCAAAGGATCCTTGGATGGCTTGAAAGTTCTTGAAGCAGAATCATGACACGAAAACAATTTCAAGTAAGATTTCCACTCGAAATAAGATTGTTATAGTTATAGAAATTGAATTAAAGTTTGAATATGATTATTACCTCGTATTAGAAAGATAACCTACTGTAAGTAACAAAGGTTTCTTGATCTTGGATGATTACTTAGAATGGATTTAGAAAACTTGGAAGTAAACTTGCAATCTTGGAAGTATTCTTGATTTTATGTAACTAGAACTTGTAGAATTTATGAAGAACACTTAGAACTTGAAGATAGAACTTGAGAGAGATCAATTAGATGAAGAAAATTGAAGAATGAAAGTGTTTGTAGGTGTTTTTAGTCGTTGGTGTATGGATTAGATATAAAGGATATGTAATTTTGTTTTCATGTAAATAAGTCATGAATGATTACTCATATTTTTGTAATTTTATGAGATATTTCATGCTAGTTGCCAAATGATGGTTCGCACATGTGTTAGGTGACTCAAATGGGCTGCTAAGAGCTGATCATTGGAGTGTATATACCAATAGTACATACATCTAAAAGCTGTGTATTGTACGAGTACGAATACGGGTGCATACGAGTAGAATTGTTGATGAAACTGAACGAGGATGTAATTGTAAGCATTTTTGTTAAGTAGAAGTATTTTGATAAGTGTATTGAATTCTTTCAAAAGTGTATAAATACATATTAAAACACTACATGTATATACATTTTAACTGAGTCGTTAAGTCATCGTTAGTCGTTACATGTAAACGTTGTTTTGAAACCTTTAGGCTAACGATCTTGTTGAATGTTGTTAAATTTTTATATTATCATGATATTATGATATATAATATATCTTAGTATGATATATATACAGTTAAATGTCGTTACAACGATAATCGTTACATATATGTCTCGTTTCGAAATCATTAAGTTAGTAGTCTTATTTTTACATATGTATTTCATTGTTAATACACTTAATAATATATTTAATTATCATTTAACATAATTAACCAAGTGTATCAATATCTTAATATGATTCATATGTACCTAGTAAGACGTTGTTATAACGATAATCGTTATATATATCGTTTTCGAGTTTCTTAAATTAATAGTCTCATTTTTATGTATATAACTCATTGTTAAAATACCTAATGAGATACATACTTATAATAAAATCATGTTAACTATATATATAACCATATATATGTCATCGTATAGTTTTTACAAGTTTTAACGTTCGTGAATCACCGATCAACTTGGGTGGTCAATTGTCTATATGAAACCTATTTCAATTAATCAAGTCTTAACAAGTTTGATTGCTTAACATGTTGGAAACATTTAATCATGTAAATATCAATCTCAATTAATATATATAAACATGGAAAAGTTCGGGTCACTACAGTACCTACCCGTTAAATAAATTTCGTCCCGAAATTTTAAGCTGTTGAAGGTGTTGACGAATCTTCTGGAAATAGATGCGGGTATTTCTTCTTCATCTGATCTTCACACTCCCAGGTGAACTCGGGTCCTCTACGAGCATTCCATCGAACCTTAACAATTGGTATCTTGTTTTGCTTAAGTCTTTTAACCTCACGATCCATTATTTCGACGGGTTCTTCGATGAATTGAAGTTTTTCATTGATTTGGATTTTGTCCAACGGAATAGTGAGATCTTCTTTAGCAAAACATTTCTTCAAATTTGAGATGTGGAAAGTGTTATGTACAGCCGCGAGTTGTTGAGGTAGCTCCAGTTGTTAAGCTACTGGTCCGACACGATCTATAATCTTGAATGGTCCAATGTACCTTGGATTTAGTTTCCCCCGTTTACCAAATCGAACAACGCCTTTCCAAGGTGAAACCTTAAGCATGACCATTTCTCCAATTTCAAACTCTATATCTTTTCTTTTTCTGTCCGCGTAGCTCTTTTGTCGACTCTGGGCGGTTTTCAATCTTTGTTGAATTTGGATGATTTTCTCGGTAGTTTCTTGTATTATCTCCGGACCCGTAATCTGTCTATCCCCCACTTCACTCCAACAAATCGGAGACCTGCACTTTCTACCATAAAGTGCTTCAAACGGCCCCATCTCAATGCTTGAATGGTAGCTGTTGTTGTAGGAAAATTCTGCTAACGGTAGATGTCGATCCCAACTGTTTCCGAAATCAATAACACAAGCTCGTAGCATGTCTTCAAGCATTTGTATCGTCCTTTCACTCTGCCCATCAGTTTGTGGATGATAGGCAGTACTCATGTCTAGACGAGTTCCCAATGCTTGCTGTAATGTCTGCCAGAATCTTGAAATAAATCTGCCATCCCTATCAGAGATAATTGAGATTGGTATTCCATGTCTGGAGACGACTTCCTTCAAATACAGTCGTGCTAACTTCTCCATCTTGTCATCTTCTCTTATTGGCAGGAAGTGTACTGACTTGGTGAGACGATAAACTATTACCCAAATAGTATCATAACCACTTGCAGTCCTTGGCAATTTAGTAATGAAATCCATGGTAATGTTTTCCCATTTCCATTCCGGGATTTCAGGTTGTTGTAGTAGACCTGATTGTTTCTGATGTTCAGCTTTGACCTTAGAACACGTCAAACATTCTCCTACATATTTAGCAATATCGGCTTTCATACCTGGCCACCAAAAATGTTTATTAAGATCCTTGTACATCTTCCCCGTTCCAAGATGTATTGAGTATCTGGTTTTATGAGCTTCTCTAAGTACCATTTCTCTCATATCTCCAAATTTTGGTACCCAAATTCTTTTAGCCCTATACCGGGTTCCGTCTTCCCGAATATTAAGATGCTTCTCCGATCCTTTGGGTATTTCATCCTTTAAATTTCCCTCTTTTAAAACTCCTTGTTGCGCCTCCTTTATTTGAGTAGTAAGGTTAGTGTGAATCATTATATTCATAGATTTTACTCGAATGGGTTCTCTGTCCTTTCTGCTCAAGGCGTCGGCTACCACATTTGCCTTCCCCGGGTGGTAACGAATCTCAAAGTCGTAATCATTCAACAATTCAATCCACCTACGCTGCCTCATATTCAGTTGTTTTTGATTAAATATGTGTTGAAGACTTTTGTGGTCGGTATATATAATACTTCTGACCCCATATGAATAGTTCCTCCAAGTCTTTAATGCAAAAATAACCGCGCCTAATTCCAAATCATGCGTCGTATAATTTTGCTCGTGAATCTTCAATTGTCTAGACGCATAAGCAATCACCTTCGTCCGTTGCATTAATACACAACCGAGACCTTGCTTTGATGCGTCACAATAAATCACAAAATCATCATTCACTTTAGGCAATGACAATATAGGTGTCGTAGTTAGCTTTTTCTTCAATAATTGAAACGCCTTCTCTTGTTCATCCTTCCACTCAAATTTCTTCCCTTTATGCGTTAATGCAGTCAAGGGTTTTGCTATTTTGGAAAAATCTTGGATGAATCTTCTGTAGTAACCAGCCAATCCTAAAAATTGACGTATATGCTTCGGAGTTTTTGGAGATTCCCACTTTTCAACGGTTTCGATCTTTGCCGGGTCCACCTGGATACCTTCTTTATTCACTATGTGACCGAGGAATTGAACTTCTTCCAACCAAAATGCACACTTTGAAAACTTAGCGTACAGTTTTTCTTTCCTCAATACTTCTAGCACTTTTCTCAAATGTTCTTCGTGCTCTTGATCATTCTTTGAGTAAATAAGTATGTCATCGATGAAAACAATGACAAACTTGTCAAGATATGGCCCACACACTCGGTTCATAAGGTCTATGAACACAGCTGGTACGTTAGTCAATCCAAACGGCATAACCATAAACTCGTAATGACCATAACGCGTCCTAAAAGCAGTTTTTGGAATATCTTCCTCCTTTACTCGCATTTGATGATATCCAGAATGTAAATCCATCTTCGAATAAACCGACGAGCCTTGTAGTTGATCAAATAAGTCGTCGATTCTCGGTAGTGGGTAGCGGTTCTTGATGGTAAGTTTGTTCAACTCTCGGTAGTCGATACACAACCTGAATGTACCATCTTTCTTCTTGACAAACAAAACAGGAGCTCCCCACGGTGATGTGCTTGGTCGAATGAAACCACGCTCTAAAAGTTCTTGTAATTGGCTTTGCAGTTCTTTCATCTCGCTGGGTGCGAGTCTGTAAGGAGCACGAGCTATTGGTGCAGCTCCTGGTACAAGATCTATTTGAAATTCAACAGATCGATGTGGGGGTAATCCCGTTAATTCTTTCGGAAATACATCGGGAAATTCTTTTGCAATGGGAACATCATTGATGCTCTTTTCTTCAGTTTGTACTTTCTCGACGTGTGCTAGAACAGCATAGAAACCTTTTCTTATTAGTTTTTGTGCCTTCAAATTACTAATAAGATGTAGCTTCGTGTTGCCGTTTTCTCCGTACACCATTAAGGGTTTTCCTTTTTCTCGTATAATGCGAATTGCATTTTTGTAACAAACGATCTCTGCTTTCACTTCTTTCAACCAGTCCATACCGATTATCACATCAAAACTCCCTAACTCTACTGGTATCAAATCAATCTTAAAAGTTTCGCTAACCAGTTTAATTTCTCGATTCCGACATATATTATCTGCTGAAATTAATTTACCATTTGCTAATTCGAGTAAAAATTTACTATTCAAAGGCGTCAATGGACAACTTAATTTAGCATAAAAATCTCTACTCATATAGCTTCTATCCGCACCCGAATCAAAGAAAACGTAAGAAGATTTATTGTCAATAAGAAACGTACCCGTAACAAGCTCTGGGTCTTCCTGTGCCTCTGCCGCATTAATATTGAAAACTCTTCCGCGGCCTTGTCCATTCGTGTTCTCCTGGTTCGGGCAATTTCTAATAATGTGGCCCGGTTTTCCACATTTATAACAAACTACTTTGGCATAACTTGCTCCGACACTACTTGCTCTGCCATTACTCGTTCCGACACCATTTGTTCCTTTCATTCTATTAACCCCTGGTCCGTAGACCTCACACTTCGCCGCGCTATGACCATTTCTTTTACACTTGTTGCAAAATTTGGTGCAGAACCCCGAGTGATACTT
Organism: Rutidosis leptorrhynchoides; assembly: GCF_046630445.1. NCBI lineage: Eukaryota > Viridiplantae > Streptophyta > Magnoliopsida > Asterales > Asteraceae > Rutidosis > Rutidosis leptorrhynchoides. The sequence continues at coordinate 327,886,450 of NC_092333.1, read as the reverse complement.
TTCACACCTTTGGCATAGTTGCTTCTGATTGTTGTTGTTGTTACGGTTATTATTGTTGTTGGGATGATTGTTGTAGTTGTCGTTGTTGTTGTTGTTGTTGGGCCGTTGGTTGTAGTTGCGATTGATGTTGCGATTGTTGGGATAATTGTTGCGATTATTGTTGTAATTGCTGTTGTTGTTGTATTGGTGATTCTTATCACCGTTTTCCTCCCACTTTCTTTTGACTTGCTTCAAATTGGCCTCTTCAACAGTCTGTTCTTTAATTCTTTCTTCAATCTGGTTCACTAGTTTGTGAGCCATTCTACATGCCTGTTGTATGGAGGCGAGCTCGTGTGAACTTATATCTTCTTGGATTCTTTCCGGTAATCCTTTCACAAACGCGTCGATCTTCTCTTCCTCATCTTCGAACGCTCCCGGACACAATAGGCATAATTATGTGAATCGTCTTTCGTATGTGGTAATATCAAATCCTTGGGTTCGTAACCCTCTAAGTTCTGTCTTGAGCTTATTGACCTCGGTTCTGGGATGGTACTTCTCGTTCATCAAGTGCTTGAATGCTGACCACGGTAGTGCGTAAGCATCATCTTGTCCCACTTGCTCTAGATAGGTATTCCACCATGTTAACGCAGAACCTGTGAAGGTATGCGTAGCGTACTTCACTTTGTCCTCTTCAGTACACTTACTTATGGCAAACACCAATTCGAACTTCTCGGTCCACCGTTTCAATCCGATCAGTCCTTCGGTTCCATCAAATTCCAAAGGTTTGCAGGCAGTGAATTCTTTGTAGGTGCATCCTACACGTCAGAATTTGAACATGAGCGAGGAAGACTTCCGTGTTTTCCTTGCAGCAAACATAGCCGCAGTATAGGCTGCAATGCAAAATAACAACAATAACACTGGTTCTAGTAGTGGAACTAATCCCACAAGAAATCGTGTAGGATGCTCCTACAAAGAATTCACTGCCTGCAAACCTTTGGAATTTGATGGAACCAAAGGAACAATTGGATTGGAACGGTGGACCGAGAAAGTGGAATCGGTGTTTTCCATAAGTAAGTGTACTGAAGAGGACAAAGTTAAGTACGCTACGCATACCTTCACAGGTACTGCGTTAACATGGTGGAACACCTATCTTGAACAGGTAGGACAAAATGCTACTTACGCACTACCATGGTCAGCATTCAAGCAACTGATGAATGAGCAGTACCGTCCTAGAAACGAAGTCAATAAGCTCAAGGTAGAGCTTAGAGAGTTACGAACACAAGGGTTCGACATTACCACATATGAACAACTATTCACAGAGTTGAGCCTATTATGTCCAGGAACGTTCGAAGATGTAGAGGAGAAGATCGACGCGTTTATAAAAGGGTTACCAGTAAGGATTCAAGAAGATGTGAGTTCACACGAGCCCGCTTCCATACAAAAGGCAAGTCGAATGGCTCATAAACTCATAAATCAGATTGAGGGAAGAATTAAAGAACAGGCGGCTGAAGAAGCCAACACGAAAAAACTCAAGAGGAAGTGGGAGGAAAACGGTGACAAGAATCACCAGTACAACAACAATAACAATCGCAACAACTATCCCAACAACCGCAACAACAATCGCAATAATAACCGCAATCCTAATAATAACTACAACAAACGTCCCAACAACAACAACAACTACAACAACCGTTCCAACTACAATAACAATCCCAACAACAACCAAATCAATAACAACAATGGCAACAACAATCAGAACAACAAATGTCTAAGGTGTGGAGGGTTTCATCCAGATAAGTTCTATGTAGTAGTGTATACCATGTACTAGAATCGGACATAGTGTAAAGAAGTGTGATGTCTATGGACTAAAGGCATATAAAAATAATAGAACAAATAATTCCATTATTTGTTACGGATGCGGAAAGCCGGGCCATTTCAGCAAAGCATGCCCTAATCAAGGGAATAATAATGGGCAAGGCCGTGGATGAGTCTTCAACATTAATTCGGCAGAAGCGCAGGAACACCCGAAGCTTGTTACAGGAACATTTTTTATTGGCGATAGATCTTCTTATGTTTTATTTGATTCGGGTACGGATAGAAGCTATATGAGTAGATATTTTTGTGCTAAATTAAGTTGCCCATTGATGCCTTTGGATAGTAAATTTTTACTCGAATTAGGAAACGGTAAACTAATTACAGCAGATAGAGTATGTCGGGATAGAGAAATTAAACTGGTTGACGAAACATTTAAAATTGATTTAATACCAGTCGAGCTAGGGAGTTTTGATGTAATAATTGGCATGGACTGGTTGAAAAAGGTGAGAGCAGAAGTCGTTTGTTACAAAAATGCGATTCACATTGTGCGTGAAAAAGGAAAACCTTTAATGGTGTACGGAGAAAAGAATAACGCGAAATTAAATCTTATTAGTAGTATGAAGGCGCAAAAACTAATAAGAAAAGGTTGTTACGTCATTCTAGCACACATCGAGGAAGTTAAACCTAAATAAAAGAACATCAGTGATGTTCCCGTCGCAAAAGAATTTCCCGATGTATTTCTGAAAGAATTACCGGGACTACCTCCACATCGATCTGTTGAATTTCAAATAGATCTCATACCAGGAGCTGCACCAATAGCACGTGCTCCATACAGACTCGCACCCAGTGAAATGAAAGAACTCCAAAGCCAACTACAAGAACTTTTAGAGCGTGTTTTTATACAACCAAGTACATCACCATGGGGAGCTCCTGTTTTGTTTGTCAAGAAGAAGGATGGTACATTTTGGTTGTGTATCGACTACCGAGAGTTGAACAAACTTACCATCAAGAACCGCTACCCACTATCGAGAATTGACGACTTATTTGATCAACTACAAGGCTCATCGATTTATTCGAAGATTGATTTACGTTCTGGGTATCATCAAATACGGGTGAAGGAGGATGATATTCCAAAGACTGCTTTTAGGATGCCTTACGATTATTACAAGTTTATGGTTATGCCGTTTGGGTTGACTAACGCACCAGCTGTGTTCATGGACCTCATGAACCGAGTGTGTGGACCATACCTTGACAAGTTTATCATTATTTTCATCGATGACATACTTATTTACTCAAAGAATGACCAGGAGGACGAAGAACATTTGACAAAAGTGTTAGAGTTGTTAACGAAAGAAAAACTATACGCTAAGTTTTCAAAGTGTGCATTTTGGTTGGAAGAAGTTCAATTCCTCGGTCACATAGTGAACAAAGAAGGTATTCAAGTAGATCCGGCAAAGATTGAAACCGTTAAAAAGTGGGAAAACCCGAAAACTCCGAAGCATATACGCCAATTTTTTGGACTGGCTGGTTACTACAGAAGGTTCATCCAAGATTTTTCCAAAATAGCAAAACCCTTGACTGCATTAACGCATAAAGGGAAGAAATTTGAATGGAAGGATGAGCAGGAGAAAGCGTTTCAATTGTTGAAGAAAAAGTTAACTACGGCACCTATATTGTCATTACCTGAAGGGAATGATGATTTTTTGATATATTATGACGCCTCAAAGCAAGGTCTCGGTTGTGTATTAATGCAATGAACGAAAGTAATTGCATATGCGTCTAGACAATTGAAGATTCACGAGCAGAATTATACGACGCATGATTTGGAATTAGGCGCGGTTGTTTTTGCATTAAAGACTTGGAGGCACTACTTATATGGGGTCAAAAGTATTATATATACCGATCACAAAAGTCTTCAACACATATTTAATCAGAAACAACTAAACATAAGGCAGCGCAGATGGATTGAATTGTTGAATGATTACGACTTTGAGATTCGTTACCACCCGGTGAAGGCAAATGTGGTAGCCAACGCCTTGAGCAGAAAGGATAGAGAACCCATTCGAGTAAAAGCTATGAATATAATGATTCACAATAACCTTACTACTCAAATAAAGGAGGCACAACAAGGAGTTTTAAAAGAGGAAAATTTAAAGAATGAAATACCCAAAGGATCGGAGAAGCATCTTAATATTTGGAAAGACGGAACCCGGTATAGGGCTGAAAGAATTTGGGTACCAAAATTTGGAGATATGAGAGAAATGGTACTTAGAGAAGCTCATAAAACCAGATACTCAATACATCCTGGAACGGGGAAGATGTACAAGGATCTCAAGAAACATTTTTGGTGGCCGGGTATGAAAGCCGATGTTGCTAAATACGTAGGAGAATGTTTGACGTGTTCTAAGGTCAAAGCGGAGTATCAGAAACCATCAGGTCTACTTCAACAACCCGAAATCCCGAAATGGAAATGGGAAAATATTACCATGGATTTCATCACTAAATTGCCAAGGACTGCAAGTGGTTTTGATACTATTTGGGTAATAGTTGATCATCTTACAAAATTAGCACACTTCTTGCCAATAAGAGAAGATGACAAGATGGAGAAGTTAGCATGACTGTATTTGAAGGAAGTCATCTCCAGACATGGAATACCAATCTCTGTTATCTCTGATAGGGATGGCAGATTTATTTCAAGATTCTGGCAGACATTACAGCAAGCATTAGGAACTCGTCTAGACATGAGTACTTCCTATCATCCATAAACTTATGGGCAGAGCAAAAGTAAGATATAAACGCTTGAAGACATGCTACGAGCATGTGTTATTGATTTCAAAAACAGTTGGGATCGACACCTTCCGTTAGCAGAATTTTCCTACAACAACAGTTACCATTCAAGCATTGAGATGGCGCAGTTTGAAGCACTTTATGTAGAAAGTGCAGGTCTCCGATTTGTTGGAGTGAAGTGGGGGATAGATAGATTACAGGTCCGGAGATAATACAAGAAACTCCCGAGAAGATCATCCAAATTCAACAACGGTTGAAAACCGGCCCAAGTCGACAAAAGAGCTACGATGACATTAAAAGAAAAGATATAGAATTTGAAATTGGAGAGATGGTCATGCTTAAAGTTGCACCTTGGAAAGTTGTTGTTCGATTTGGTAAACGAGGGAAATTAAATCCAAGGTATATTGGACCATTCAAGATTATTGATCGTGTCGGACTAGTAGCTTACCGACTTGAGTTACCTCAACAACTCACGGCTGTACATAACACTTTCCACGTCTCGAATTTGAAGAAATGTTTTGCTAAAAAGATCTCACTATTCCATTAGACGAAATCCAAATCAACGAAAAACTTCAATTCATCGAAGAACCCGTCGAAATAATGGATCGTGAGGTTAAAAGACTTAAGCAAGACAAAATTCCAATTGTTAAGGTTTGATGGAATGCTCATAGAGGACCCGAGTTCACCTGGGAACGAGAAGACCAGATGAAGAAGAAATACTCGCACTTATTTCCAGAAGATACGACAACACCTCCAACTGCTTAAAATTTCGGGACGAAATTTATTTAACGGGTAGGTATTCTACAATACCGCTATTCTACACATGATGACGGTGTAGTGACCCGAACTTTTCCATGTTTATATATATTAAATGAAATTGATTTTTACATGATTAAGTGTTTCCAACATGTTAAGCAATCAAACTTATTAAGACTTGATTATTTGAAATGAGTTTCATATAGACAATTGACCACCCAAGTTGACCGGCGATTCTCGAACGTTAAAACTTGTAAAAACTATATGATGACATATATATGTGTATATATATAGTTAACATGATATTATGATAAGTATGTATCTCATTAAGTATATTAACAATGAACTACATATGTAAAAACAAGACTACTAACTTAAGGATTTCGAAAAGAAACATACATGTAACGATTATCATTGTAACAACATTTAAATGTATATATATCATATTAATAATTTAACATCTCATTAGATATAATAAACAATGGGTTAACAACATTAAATGAGATCGTTAACTTAAAGGTTTCAAAACAACACTTACATGTAACGACTAACGATGACTTAACGACTCAGTTAAAATGTATATACATATAGTGTAATTAGACGTATTAATATACTTTTGGAAGACTTCAAGACATATATCAAAACACTCATACTTAACGAAAATGGTTACAGTTACATTCCCATTCTTTTTTCATCAAGAATTCTAGTCGTATTCATACCCGTATTATACACAGCTTCTAGACGTACTTACTATGGGTATATACCAATAGGAACTAGCATGAGATTTCACTCTTGATTATGTCATGCATGACTAATCAATTTTAACTTCTACCATGAACTAGTCAACTAACAAGAACTCCTTTTAACCCCACTCACCACTCACCACTTACCATTCATCATTCACTCCATTTCACTTCCAATTTTCTTTCTAATTCTCTCTCAACACACATACACACACACACATATACACACACACTTGATTTCGAAAACAGTTGGGATCGACACCTTCCGTTAGCAGAATTTTCCTACAACAACAGTTACCATTCAAGCATTGAGATGGCGCAATTTGAAGCACTTTATGTAGAAAGTGCAGGTCTCCGATTTGTTGGAATGAAGTGGGGGATAGATAGATTACGGGTCCGGAGATAATACAAGAAACTCCCGAGAAGATCATCCAAATTCAACAACGTTTGAAAACTGGCCCAAGTCGACAAAAGGGCTACGCTGACATTAAAAGAAAAGATATAGAATTTGAAATTGGAGAGATGGTCATGCTTAAAGTTGCACCTTGGAAAGTTGTTGTTCGATTTGGTAAACGAGGGAAATTAAATCCAAGGTATATTGGACCATTCAAGATTATTGATCGTGTCGGACTAGTAGCTTACCGACTTGAGTTACCTCAACAACTCACGGCTGTACATAACACTTTCCACGTCTCGAATTTGAAGAAATGTTTTGCTAAAAAGATCTCACTATTCCATTAGACGAAATCCAAATCAACGAAAAACTTCAATTCATCGAAGAACCCGTCGAAATAATGGATCGTGAGGTTAAAAGACTTAAGCAAGACAAAATTCCAATTGTTAAGGTTCGATGGAATGCTCATAGAGGACCCGAGTTCACCTGGGAACGAGAAGACCAGATGAAGAAGAAATACTCGCACTTATTTCCAGAAGATACGACAACACCTCCAACTGCTTAAAATTTCGGGACGAAATTTATTTAACGGGTAGGTATTCTACAATACCGCTATTCTACACATGATGACGGTGTAGTGACCCGAACTTTTCCATGTTTATATATATTAAATGAAATTGATTTTTACATGATTAAGTGTTTCCAACATGTTAAGCAATCAAACTTATTAAGACTTGATTATTTGAAATGAGTTTCATATAGACAATTGACCACCCAAGTTGACCGGCGATTCTCGAACGTTAAAACTTGTAAAAACTATATGATGACATATATATGTGTATATATATAGTTAACATGATATTATGATAAGTATGTATCTCATTAAGTATATTAACAATGAACTACATATGTAAAAACAAGACTACTAACTTAAGGATTTCGAAAAGAAACATACATGTAACGATTATCATTGTAACAACATTTAAATGTATATATATCATATTAATAATTTAACATCTCATTAGATATAATAAACAATGGGTTAACAACATTAAATGAGATCGTTAACTTAAAGGTTTCAAAACAACACTTACATGTAACGACTAACGATGACTTAACGACTCAGTTAAAATGTATATACATGTAGTGTAATTAGACGTATTAATATACTTTTGGAAGACTTCAAGACATATATCAAAACACTCATACTTAACGAAAATGGTTACAGTTACATTCCCATTCTTTTTTCATCAAGAATTCTAGTCGTATTCATACCCGTATTATACACAGCTTCTAGACGTACTTACTATGGGTATATACCAATAGGAACTAGCATGGGATTTCACTCTTGATTATGTCATGCATGACTAATCAATTTTAACTTCTACCATGAACTAGTCAACTAACAAGAACTCCTTTTAACCCCACTCACCACTCACCACTTACCATTCATCATTCACTCCATTTCACTTCCAATTCTCTTTCTAATTCTCTCTCAACACACATACACACACACACATATACACACACACTTATGAACGAATTTTTACAGTAGCTAATCATGATCTTCATCAAAAATTACTTCAAGAATCAAGCTATAATCATATTAGGAAGAATACTTCAAGAACACTTTGAAAATCCTTTCAAGTTTACTAGTTTACTTCCAAGCTTTCTAATCCATTCCAAGTAATCATCTAAGATCAAGAAACCTTTGTTATTTACAGTAGGTTATCTTTCTTATTCAAGGTAATATTCATATTCAAACTTTGATTCAATTTCTATAACTATAAACTATCTTAATTCAAGTAAAAATCTTACTTGAACTTGTTTTTGTGTCATGATCCTACTTCAAGAACTTTCAAGCCATCCAAGATCCTTTGAAGCAAGATCATTTCTTGTCACTTCCAGTAGGTTTACCTACTAAACTTGAGGTAGTAATGATGTTCATAATATCATTCGATTCATATATATAAAACTACCTTATTCGAAGGTTTAAACTCGTAATCACTAGAACATAGTTTAGTTAATTCTAAACTTGTTCGCAAACAAAAGTTAATCCTTCTAACTTTACTTTTGAAATCAAATAAATACATGTTCTATATCTATGTGATATGCTAACTTAATGATTTAAAACCGGAAAACACGAAAAACGCCGTAAAACCGGATATACACCGTCCTAGTAACACCGCGGGCTGTTTTGGGTTAGTTAATTAAAAACTATGATAAACTTTGATTTAAAATTTGTTCTTCTGGGAAAATAATTTTTCTTATGAACATGAAACTATATCCAAAAATCATGGTTAAACTCAAAGTGGAAGTATGTTTTCCAAAATGGTTATCTAGACGTCGTTCTTTCGACTGAAATGACTACCTTTTACAAAAATGACTTGTAACCTGTATTTCTGACTATAAACTTATACTTTTTATATTTAATTCATAAACTTAAGTTCAATATGAAACCATAGCAACTTGAAACACTCAAAATGGATTTAAAACGAAGAAGTTATGGGTAAAACAAGATTGGTTAATTTTTCTTGATTGTAGCTACGTGAAAATTGGTAACAAATCTATATTAATCATATCCTAGCTAACTAATTTTGTATTATACATGTATTCTAATATATTATGTAATCTTGGGATACCATAGACACGAATACAATGTTTTGACATATCATATGGACCAATCTATATATATATTTCGGAACAACCATAGACACTCTATATGCAATAATGTTGGAGTTAGCTATACAGGCTTGAGGTTGATTCCAAAATATTATATATACTTTGAGTTGTGATCTAGCCTGAGGCTTGTCTACACGAGGTCATGGATTGATTCGAGATAATATATATTGCTTTATTTTCTGTACATCTAACTGTGGACAACTAGTTGTAGGTTACGAACGAGGACAGCTGACTTAATAAACTTAAAACATTAAAACGTATTAAAAATGTTGTAAATATATTTTGGACATACTTTGGTATATATGTACATATTTGTTATAGGTTCGTGAATCGACTAGTGGCCAAGTCTTACTTCCCAATGAAGTAAAAATCTGTGAAAGTGAGTTATAGTCCAACTTTAAAAATCTAATATTTTGGGATGAGAATACATGCTGTTTTGAAAAAAATGATTTACAAAATAGACACAAGTATTGAAACTACATTCTATGTTGAATCGTTATACCAAATATCGCCCTTGTTGAACTTGGTAACCTAAGAATTGGTGTTTATTATAATTGCCACCAATTAACACGAATCCTAAAGATAGATTTATGGGCCATTGACAAGCCCCAGTCAGAGAATTTGACCTGCTTTAGTACTTCGATATTTATATATGGGGATATTCTAGATGCATTTGTTAATGTCGGTTACCAGGTGTTCAACCATACGAATGATTTTTATGCAGATTGCATGTTATTAAAAGATGAAATCTTGTGGTCTATTATTACAATTTGATATATAGGTTAAACCTATAACTCACCAACATTTTTGTTGACGTTTAAAGCATGTTTATTCTCAGATGATTATTAAGAGCTTCCGCTATTGCATGCTAATATATGGATAAGATTTGGTGTCAGCATGCTTGTATAATATTGTTTAAAACTGCATTCGAGATTTACTTTGTTGTAACATATTAATATTGTAATCCAATATGTATTGGTAGTGTGTAAGTGTGATATTTTTAGATTATCATTTCTGATAATCTACGTGGTGTCCTTTTAACCTTGTCGATAAAATAAAGGTTATGGTTTGTTTTAAAAACGAATGCAGTCTTTGAAAATGTCTCATATAGAGGACAAAACCTCGCAACGAAATCAATTAATATGGAACGTTTATAATCAATATGAACGGGACATTTCAGACGGTATGGCCTGTGAATCATCACGTTCCATTTAGAAACTTAGTATGAATTACTGTAATATAATCACGTTGATCAAGTGTCATTATATTATACTAATTCATGCTTCAGTTCCCAACACTACTTCAATAATATTCTTATTTTAAACTTGAGGGGTTCAGAATTCAGAAACTAAAATAGTTTCTTTTATGATGTAATACAGATAGCGCGAAGAGGTAAATGATTTCAGATAAGAATAATTATGGAAATATCTTCAGAAATATGGAGGATATTTATAATGAAAGATGCGATAATATCTTATAATTTCTAATATCAAAGGATGATGAAGAATATTGTCCGCAGAGGTCTAGAGTCAGGAGCAAGGTATTCGTTAATGACTTCAGCTGGTACTGAATCATTTAGATCCTTTGAAGTCAGGTTCGGTCTTTGTGATTTATCCACAGCCTCCTTCATACTTTGCTCAATCCGATTTCCAATTCTAAGACTTCTCTTTTTATGTGCTTTGCCAACACACTTCTTCATTATCATCAAACTTTTACTGTTAAAGTCATTTATAGTTTTTGCTGCTTCATCAGCATTTTTCCATTTTCGTAGAACCAATTCGTAGTTTGGAGTGTTTTTCAGAACTTCACATTCAAATTAAGTCTAGAAGATAGACATTATATGTATAACTGTTGGCGTCAACATGCTGCGAGATTTCAAAATACTGATTGCTAATTCCCAATGATTCATATGGCAATTCTCGTTACAAGATGCGAATGGGTAAATGATGGGATTTCGGTAAATATAATGACTTTTTGGAAAATCTCAGATCATTACGGTTGCTGATAAGTTTGCTGCTAATGTGGTGAGATATGAAAGGTTCCCCGGTAATAATGGTGAAAGGGCAACATATATATCAAGATTATGATAAGGCTGTGTCGAATGAAGAGTCAAAGTTGACTTGCTGGAGCTGTGACAAAATTGACTAATTTGGAAGGGAATTGAAAAGTCATTTTTGCTAATAAATGCCAAAGAATTTGACACAGATATGTGTTGAATTATGACTTTGGTTTCGAGAGCTTTTTAAGTACATAACTATGCGAAATATGTGGTTGGATCATCATCTCAATTGCTCATTATTTGAAGTGTCTCCAGAAATTTTTGAAGGGTTTGAACACAGATTGTAATCGTTAATATACATTTGATGTTCTAACACAGTTTTGAAGCCAAAGTATAACTTTGAAAGATGTAGGAATCTAAAAGTGATGATACCGGTTATATCTCGAATTGAATTCTAAGGTTTCAAAATCAGAATATGTAATTGGGTTTGAATGAGTATGGTTGTTTTGATTTCTATGAAAGAATGTATATTATTGTGAAAGTAGGAAGTATAGTTGACAATTTGCTTGATTAGATTCGAAAAATGTAACATATTAATTGTGAATATATATATATATATATATATATATATATATATATATATATATATATATATATATATATATATATATATATATATATATATATATATCTCAGGTATTACCTACCCATTAAAAAAATTTCACAATTAATATTTTGTACATAATAATTTTATTACAGTCTTTATGAAAATATATATGTATATATTCTCCTCAGATGTAACATAGATTTTAATGAGTTATAACTAAATTAAACTCATTCGATTTACGGTTGAAACTAGAATTGAATAATCCCTTGAAGGCTTTAGAGATTACATAAGTATTTCTTCAATAATATTGAAATTATGAATCAATACTTCGTTATTTGTTGAGGCGTGATGTTGGTTTTTGTTAAATTCTTGTGAACTTTGCAAAGTACGAATGATATTATCTGAAAAGTTTTGGGTACATCGATGATGAAAGTGTAAAATCAAATATATACTTGATTTATTATGAATTGGAATTTGTTGAATTGAGACAGAGATTGTAGTTAACGATGGTTAAGTTGCGGGCGAAGGACGTACATTATTGCATATTTGTAATATGAATTAACCGAGTAGTTAAGATTCACACACAATAGCTTAGCACGGAAAGATTTATTTTTATTTCAAAATATATATATATATATATATATATATATATATATATATATATATATATATATATATATATATATATATATATATATATATATATATATATATATATATATATATATATATATATATATATAATATACTTATAATTTCTTCAGAGGGAATGAGTTAATTCTTCATAACTCGTTGATACAATATACGCGTTATTGATTCGTAATGATGTCCACAGTGATTCTTGAACTGACGGAGTTTGTGATGTTATAGGTGTTGTTGATTCTGATGTTGACTGTACTGACGATGCTGGTGACGCTGACGGTACTGTTGATGCTGTTGGTAAAACAAGTTTAGCTTGTTAATCACACACCATTTTTGTCAGGGTTTCTACTCTTCATTCTATCATTTTGGTTCGCTTAACTGATTTATGGTTAGGGGTAGATTAGATAATCTCTAAGACTTTAGAGATTATATAATCATTGCGGAATGTTTCTCCAATGAAGTTATGAGTCAATTACTTCATTGTTTGTTATTGGTACTCCTTGGTATTATGGTGTGTATGATGTTGATGTTCGTGGGATAGATTGTAAAATTAAGGTGTGGGATGCCGATGTTGTTGTTGGTAGTGGTGATGGTACTGTTGGTTTTGATGATGGTGGCATTGGTTATGCTGCTGGTGTTTGTAATCTTTGCACCATATTCTCCAAAGCCACTACCCGAGCGCGAAGCTCGTTGACTTCTTCTATTACACCGGGGTGATTGTCGGTGAGCGGATAAATAAAATCTAGAATTTGATGTAGTATGTAATCGTGACGAGATACTCTGGAAATGAGAGAGAAAATGGTGTCTCGAACAGGTTCACCGGTAAGTGCTTCAGGTTCTTCGCCAAGAGGGCAATGTGGTGGATGGAAAGGATCGACTTCTTCTTGTCTCCAATGATTGAGGATGCTACGAACCCATCCCCAATTCATCCAAAATAGATGATGGCTGATTGGTTGATCCATTCCAGTCACACTGCTTTCGAAGCTTGAGTGGGATTCCATTTCAGAATCCGAGTGACTTGAACTGATGATGAATTCCTTTTCGTACGATTTGATAAAGGATTTATCGATACGAAATGATTTTTCCGGCTATCGGTGGTATTCTAATTACATAGAATATCCATATATATAGAATAAAAGATTTCATAGATTACGGAGGAATTTACGAAATATGTCAGGCAAAGTTTACAGTAATAGATACGATAAGATATGATTTAGCAGATACGCTAAGATATGAATTTTGTCTGTACACTATTCATGCAATCAATGTAGCAAGACGTGTCTAGACTTAAGAATGATAAGCAGGTAATTTTCTACAGATGATAAGTAGATGATTTCCGACTAGAAATGATAAGCAAAACTTTTGACATGCAGACACGGTCGAAGTCCAGACTCACTAATGCATCCTAACGACTATAAGTTAGACACACTAATGCAGACCTGGTTCGCTAAGACCACTGCTCTGATACCAAATGAAAGGACCCTTTCATATACATTATAAACGATTCACAATAGTTGATTTCATCGCGAGGTATTGGACCTCTATATGATACATTTTACAAACACTGCATTCGTTTTTAAAAGATAAACTTTCTTTACATCGAAAATTGACAGACATGCATACCCTTTCATAATATCCACTATCCAAACTATAATTGACTTAATAATATTCTTGATGAACTCAATGACTCGAATGCAATGTCTTTCGGAATGTAAGCCATGAAAGACTCCAAGTAATGTCTTTAAAATGAGCTAATGCACAGCAGAAGATTTCTTTAACACCTGAGAATAAACATGCTTTAAAGTGTCAACCAAAACGTTGGTGAGTTCATTAGTTTATCATAATCATTCATTTTCATCATTTTAATAGACCACAAGAATTTCATTTCCAGTTCTCATAAATATACGTCCCATGCATAGAGACAAAAAATCATTCATATGGATTGAACACCTGGTAACCGACCTTAACAAGATGCATATAGAATATCCCCATCATTCCGGGACTCCCTTCGGACATGATAAATTCGAAGTACTAAAGCATCCGGTACTTTAGATGGGGCTTGTTGGGCCCAATAGATCTATCTTTAGGATTCGCGTCAATTAGGGTGTCTGTTCCTTAATTCTTAGATTACCAGACTAAAAAGCGGCATATTCGGTTTAATAATCCAGCCATAGAATGTAGTTTCAATTACTTGTGTCTATTTCGTAAAACAGTTATAAAAGCAGCGCATGTATTCCCAGCCCCAAAAATATATATTGCAAAAGCATTTAAAAAGGGAGTAATGAAACTCACCATACTATATTTCATAGTAAAAATACATTTAACGTCATTGAATAAATGCAAGGTTGGCCTTGGATTCACGAACCTATATTAATTATATATATATATATATATATATATATATATCTATATATATATATATATATATATATATATATATATATATATATATATATATATATATATATATATATATATATATATATATATATATATATATATATATATATATATATATATATATATATATATATATATATATATATATGTTGGTCAAAATTTGTCTAACAATTTAAGTCAGGTCATAGTGTACCACAATCCTAATGCTCGAAACTAATATGCAATAGTCAATAAAAGTCAATTTGACTCAAAAATGATTTCCAAAATTTGTAGATGATTATTATATAGTTTGCATATCGTCGTTTTATATATTAAAATATTTTTAAAATATTTTATTAGAGTAAATAATATAATTCATTTGTTAATAAATAAAATTTTATATAGAAATATACCTTTATATATCATAAGTAATAAAATTTATAAAATTCATTTAATATTATAAAATATTATGATAGGTTTTTATTAAGGTAATTATATTATTTGTGTTACATATTTATTTGATATAATAACATTGATAATAATAATAATAAGTAAAAGTTGTATTATTTTGTAATAATAATTATTATTATCTTATTAATAAAAATATAAATTTTTATATTTACCAAAAATGATATTATGATAAAATGATAATAATAATAATAATAAATTTTTTGATTAACAATGATATTCCTTTTAAAAATAATAACTTTCGTAAAAATGATATTTGTAATATTAATACTACTTTTAATAATAATAGTGATAAAAATAATGAAAAACGATAATTTTTATCTAAATCAATATCTTACAATATTTTTATTTTCATCATGATACCCATACTCATTATTTCCTAATCGATTCTCTTAATAGTTTTTAAATCGTCTTTTATATCATGTTCATTTTAATGATAATATTAGTAATCATAATAGTTAAGTGTTACTAACATTAGTTTTAATTATAATAATACTAATAATAATAAATGTTATGATAATATTAATAATAATAACTATTTTTAATGATAAAAATAATAATAATACTAATTAAAACTTTAACGATAATAACAATAGTAAAGATAACAATTTTTAATGATAATACCTTTTATTGATAATAATAATAATAATAATAATAATAATAATAATAATAATAATAATAATAATAATAATAATAATAATTAGATAAAAGTTATAACGACAATAGTAACGACGATAATAATAATCATTTTTAATAATAATACAAAGATTCAATTGACTATAACTTCTAATCCGTTCATTCGAAACTATTCTAATCCGTTCATTGAAACTATTCTAATCCGTTTCAACATAACCTTTCTAATGGCAATATCAAAAATACAAGCATGCATTACCCTATATACTCGAGTACTAGTCAGGGATACACTACTAATAAATAAAAGTTAAGTTATGAGTACTCACGTATCAATATTGAGATTCAACATTGCAGGAAAGGTACGTAGACGCAACGGAGATAATAAACACTAGATTGACCTCACGAGCATACCCATGAACCATACCCATGACCTCTATAGCTATAACCCATAATTTTCTTAGCCCTATCCTACTCATAAAACCCATGTTGAAATAGCTCGCGCGTACTCCTTGTCATAGTATTTTATGTATAATACATAATAATAATAATAATAATAATAATAATTATAATAATAATAATAATAATAATATAAATCTTAATAATAATAATAATATAAATTAAATATATAATATGGAGTAATATATAGAAGTAGATAGATGCAGAGAGAAAGAAGAAAAAAAATGAATCAAGAAAAGGAGTACGTTTGACTTTAAAAGGAATGTGGCCTCACCATTTTGCTCATGCGATTGCATGAGAGTGTGAGAGGAAACACATGCACTCACATGAGGTTCTCTCCCAGCTCATATGCACTTTAAAAACGCTACCGACACTTATTTTAATATATATTAATTATAAATAATTATTTAATCTATATAATTAATTATATATTATATTATATTTACGCTCATGGTAAAAATGTAATTTTTACTCAAATGGCTCGTACGTTGTAACTCGACTCTTGTACCACTTTCGGTTTTTCGAGCGCACTTTCGTACGTTTAGAAAACTAGCCTTTTACGTTACGCGACGTGTACCCTTTTTAATAATTTGACTTTCTCATCAATAAATTACCTTATAAAAAATATAACTTACATAATTGAGTGTTGTGGTCATTTGCTTCTATAAATCAGTGACTCATTGTTTATCAAAACATATTATTTTAAATCAGGACGTTTTATGAGTAAGTTAAAATATATATATATATATATATATATATATATATATATATATATATATATATATATATATATATATATATATATATATATATATATATATATATATATATTTATTTATTTAGAATTGTAAATTCATACATAATATATATGTTTGAAATATTTACCTAATGATATAATATTTAGTCTTTCAAAGTTAAATATATTTCAAAGTTCGTTTTAAAATCGTTTAGAAAAATATTATAACTCGTAACGTTTTCATTTGAAAACTTAAATAGATACAATTCATTTATGTATTAACTTTTTTTTAATATCAATCGCATTACTAAACGAGAGTTACTATCGCTTACTTAACTAATTTGAAATCATATATATTTAATATACATAAACACGTTCTAAATACACGTTGCACGTTATTTATATATCTAATAACCAATATTCTAACTTACATTATTTAAACAAAGACATTTTAATAATCAAGTTATATTATATCGAAAATCGTTTTCGCACGTTTGAAAATAGATCAATCAAGTAGTATGAAATTCAATTCTCCACTAACATTTGTGTGACACTTGATAAGTGATACATTGTTCTCATTTGTAAATCACTTTACCAATTATTCTGAATACAGTTAAAAAGTAAGGGTTTCCTAATTCAAAGTGGACCTCATAACAGAGACTCGTAATCATAATTCAATGTATCTGATAATTCAATCGTATGATATTATCTTTTAATTCCGTCGATAACTATTTGAATACATTTTGAAACAAATATGTTTTTGTAAAGTATTATACGTTTAATACTTTGTTAATGTTTTCAAGTTATAATATATACACATATACATATATAATCATATCCGTTCATATAATGGTTCGTGAATCATTGCTATTTGGTCGAGGTTAATTGAATGTATGAACACAGTTTAAAATTCTTGAGATTCAACTTAACAAACTTTGCTTATCGTGTCGGAAACATATAAAGATTAAAGTTTAAATTTGTTCGGAAATTTCCGGATCGTCACACTATGGAAATGAGTTCTATTGTTTCCTTGACGGTTTTTCCGTCTACTTTCAAATTCCCCTAGACTCAAAAGACCAAGAAAATACAACCTTCACCTGTCCTTATGGAACATTTGCCTATAGACGCATGTGTTAGGACCCCGAAGTATGTATAGTGTTACTGTGAAACATGCTTATTGAAGGTTCCTTAGAAGAGGGCTATATAAGGAACCTAAATATTCCTAATTAGATAGACATTGCATTGTAAACTAGTTTAAGAAGCTGTGGATTGTAAATATACCGATTCTCTTTAATACCGAATCTGTTCTTACCTTACCGAGTCTCACTTAATCTCATCACATCTTCTAATCTCACTATGATCTGACCAATCATTTGGTATCAGAGCTTCCAGGGAGTATATTACATCACTATATCGATCCAGAGATTGAAGATTACAGAATCTGTACACTCTCGGTTAGATTGAATCATAGTCGGTATCATCAAATTTGATAATTTGACGTTCAGATTCTTGTGATAAGTTCAACAAAGATTTATTAGGTGTATTAGAAAGAGTTCTGATCATCATTACAACTTTTTAACAACAATTATAGAGAATCAAGTTGATTTTTAGAGTTCGTGGCTAAAACTCTCGGTATTGATCAATTCTAGCTTGATTTTGTGTTTGAGTGAAGGTTTGTGGATTCAGTTGTGTTCGTGAGGTGTTTAATCACATATTTGAAGGTTCCATTTCATCAATTCTTCAAGTATTGAAGATTTGATCTACACTCAGTATCGTAACTGTCATACCGAGTCTGCTTCAAAGTTGAAAATTCATCTTAAGTGAAATGTCCCATTCATATTGATTATAAACGTTCCATATTAATTGATTTTGTCGCGAGGTTTTGACCTCTATATGAGACGTTTTTCAAAGACTGCATTCATTTTTAAAACAACCATAACCTTTATTTTATCTATAAAGGTTTAAAAAGCATTACGTAGATTATAAAATAATGATAATCTAAAATATACCGTTTACACATGACCATTACATAATGGTTTACAATAAGAATATATTACATCAAAAATAAGTTTCTTGAATGCAGTTTTAACATAATATCATACAAGCATGGACTCCAAATCTTGTCCTTATTGTAGTATTCAACAGCGGAAGCTATTAATAATCACCTGAGAATAAACATGCTTAAAACGTCAACAAAAATGTTGGTGAGTTATAGGTTTAACCTATACATTATCAAATCATAATAATAGACCACAAGATTTCATATTTCAATATACATCCCATACATAGAGATAAAAATCATTCATATGGTGAACACCTGGTAACCGACATTAACAAGATGCATATAAGAATATCCCCTATCATTCCGGGAAATCCTTCGGACATGATAAAAACAAATTTTGAAGTACTAAAGCATCCGGTACTTTGGATCAAGATCGTTAGGCCCAATAGATCTATCTTTAGGATTCGCGTCAATTAGTAGATCGGTTTACTAATTCTTAGGTTACCAAGCAAAAGACGCATATTCGGCTTCGATCATTCACCCATATAATGTAGTTTCATTTACTTGTGTCTATTTCGTAAAACATTTAAAAAACTGCATGTATTCTCATCCCAAAATATTAGATTTTAAAAGTGAGACTATAACTCACTTTCACAGATGTTTACTTCGTCGTGTAGTAAGACTTGGCCACGGGTCGATTCACAAACCTATAACAAATATGTACATATATATCAAAGTATGTTCAAAATATATTTGCAAAAGTTTTAATACATTTTGATGTTTTAAGTTTATTAAGTCAGCTGTCCTCGTTAGTAACCTACAACTAGTTATCCATAGTTAAATGTACAGAAATAAATTGATATATATTATCTTGAATCAATCCACGACCCAGTGTATACACATCTCAGGCTAGATCACAACTCAAAGTATATATATTTTTGGAAACAACCTCAACCCTGTATAGCTAACTCCAACATTACTGCATATAGAGTGTCTATGGTTGTTCCAAATAATATATATACATGGGTCGATATGATATGTCAAAACATTTGCATACGTATCTATGGTATCCCAA
Source organism: Rutidosis leptorrhynchoides (assembly GCF_046630445.1). Lineage (NCBI taxonomy): Eukaryota > Viridiplantae > Streptophyta > Magnoliopsida > Asterales > Asteraceae > Rutidosis > Rutidosis leptorrhynchoides. The sequence goes on along the minus strand of NC_092333.1, from coordinate 327,866,297 downwards.
GATTACATAATATATTAGAATACATGTATAATACAATATAAGTTAGCTAGGATATGATTAGTATAGAATTGTTCCAAATTTCCCATAGCTACAACAATCAAAAAATATCCAATCTTGTTTTACCCAAAACTTCTTCGTTTTAAATCCGTTTTGAGTGAATAAAATTGCTATGATTTCGTATTGTACTTAAGTTTATGAATCTGAACAGAAAAAGTATAAGTGTATAGTCGTAAATATAGGTTACAAGTCATTTTTTTAAGAGGTAGTCATTTCAGTCGAAAGAACGACGTCTTGATGACCATTTTGAAAAACATACATCCACTTTGAGTTTAACCATGATTTTTGGATATAGTTTCATGTTCATAAGAAAAATCATTTTCCCAGAAGAACAACTTTTAAATCAAAGTTTATCAGAGTTTTTAATTATCAAACCCAAAACAGCCCGCGGTGTTACTACGACGGCATATGTCCGGTTTTACGGTATTTTTCATGTTTCCAGGTTTTAAATCATTAAGTTAGCATATCATATAGATATAGGACATGTGTTTAGTTGATTTTAAAAGTCAAGTTAGAAGGATTAACTTTTGTTTGCGAACATGTTTAGAATTAACTAAACTATGTTCTAGTGATTTCAAGTTTAAACCTTCGAATAAGGTAGTTTTATATATATGAATCGAATGATGTTATGAACATCATTAATACCTCATGTTTTGTGGATAAACCTACTGGAAATGAGAAAAATAGATCTAGCTTCAAAGGATCCTTGGATGGCTTGAAAGTTCTTGAAGCAGAATCATGACACGAAAACAAGTTCAAGTAAGATTTCCACTCGAAATAAGATTGTTATAGTTATAGAAATTGAATCAAAGTTTGAATATGAGCATTACCTTGTATTAGAAAGATATCTTACTGTAATAAGAAAGATTTCTTGAGGTTAGATGATCACTTTACAAGATTAGAAGTAAGCTAGCAAACTTGGAAGTATTCTTGATTTTATGAAATTAGAACTTATAGAATTTATGAAGAACACTTAGAACTTGAAGATAGAACTTGAGATAGATCAATTAGATGAAGGAAATTGAAGAATGAAAGTGTTTTTAGGTGTTTTTGGTCGTTGGTATATGGATTAGATATAAAGGATGTGTAATTTTGTTTACATGTAAATAGACTAATATTTTTGTAATTTTATGAGATATTTCATGCTAGTTGCCAAATTATGGTTCTCACATGTGTTAGGTAACTCACATGGGCTGCTAAGAGCTGATCATTGGAGTGTATATACCAATAGTACATACATCTAAAAGCTGTATATTGTACGAGTATGAATACGGGTGCATACGAGTAGAATTGTTGATGAAACTGAACGAGGATGTAATTGTAAGCATTTTTTTTAAGTAGAAGTATTTTGATAAGTGTCTTGAAGTCTTTAAAAAGTGTATGAATACATATTAAAACACTACATGTATATACATTTTAACTGAGTCGTTAAGTCATCGTTAGTCGTTACATGTAAATATTGATTTGAAACCTTTAAGTTAATGATCATGTTAAATGTTGTTAACCCAATGTTTATTATATCTAATGAGATGTTAAATTATTACATTATCATGTTATTATGATATATTAATATATCTTAGTATGATATATATACAGTTAAATGTTGTTACAACGATAATCGTTACATATATGTCTCGTTTCGAAATCATTAAGTTAGTAGTCTTGTTTTTACATATGTAGTTCATTGTTAATACACTTAATGACATGTTTACTTATCATTTATCATGATTAACATAGTGTATCAATATCTTAATATGATTCATATGTATTTAGTAATACGTTGTTATAACGATAATCGTTATATATATCGTTTCGAGTTTCTTAATTCAATAAACTCAATTTTATGTATATAACTCATTGTTAAAATACCTAATGAGATACTTACTTATCATAATATCATGTTAACTATATATATAATCATATATATGTCATCATATAGTTTTTACAAGTTTTAACGTTCGTGAATCACCGGTCAACTTGGGTGGTCAATTGTCTATATGAAACCTATTTCAATTAATCAAGTCTTAACAAGTTTGATTGCTTAACATGTTGGAAACACTTAATCATGTAAATAACAATTTCATTTAATATATATAAACATGGAAAAGTTCGCGTCACTACATTAAGTGTTGTAGCTTGTGGTGTGTTAATGATCTATCACATTAAGTTTGATCATACGCAGCTAATTGGTGTGGTTTGAGAAAGGATTCGATTGTTTTCTAACTTCTACACTTAGACTCGGTTCATCAACGGCTACAGTTGACATTCGGTATCCTAAACACTTGGTTTCATTGATATTTTGATTGTTACTAACTTGTTTCCTTGCGCAGCAAGGTTACCGTGTCTGTTCTAAAGGATTTGGATTATTTTTGAGTTCAAATTTTATAAGATTTGGCTACCGAGCCAGATACCGAACCAGAATCTCTGTTTCATTTGATACTTTAAGTTTTAAATCACTTAAGGCTTCATATTCTGTGTTAACCGAATCTATACCAAATCTGGGTGTGATACTTGTTATTCTTATAAGTTTCTGATACAGAATCTGATATACCGAATCTGCTACAGTATCGAACCAAATACCGAGTCTGCTACAGTACCGAACAGATACCGAATCTAACATAGTTGTTAGATTTTTGTGAAATAGAATCTTAGATTGTGTGTAATACCGAATCTTTACCGAATCTACCTCATTTTCAAGATATCTACTCATGATACATTGATCATCAGATCAGATTCCCGACCTCCAGTATTGTTTGATGGCAAGTACAACCAGTGGCTCCATCGTATCACTCAGTACATAGACTATAAGGGTAAGAAGATAAAATACATATGGGCTTCTCTGAGAGTTGGTCCAGTTGTAGAGTATCATTCGAATACTGGTATGCCAATGCCAGTCTATGAACTTTCTAGAGAGACGTGAGAGAGCTCAGGGTGACATAGAGTCTAAGAATATTGTTATGCAAGCCATCCCGTATGAGTTGATTGAAAATGTTGATAGCAACACCACTGCTAAGGACATATGGGATGAAATAAAACGACAACAAGAAGGTTATGACATGTCAGATGTCACCAAACTGAATAAGGCTCTTGGACTTTATGAAGATTTCAAGCAGGAACCCGAAGAACTTTTCAAGAAACCTACCGTCATTTCAATGGTGTTCTTAATGAGTTGAAAAGGTGCAAGATTAAAAAACAGAATGCTAAAATCAACATGAAGTCTCTCAAAAATCTCAATGTTGATTGGCTTCCTTATGGAACCATCATTCGATCTACCAAAGAGATTGACAAGTTGAATATTCATGAGCTTGTTGGAGTTCTTATGCATTATCAACCGGTCTTGTCTAAACTTCAAGAGGAAAGGAAAAAGACTTCTCCAGGTGACCCACTTACCCTCATAGCTAATAAGAAGAGAAAATCTTATACCACTTCCTAAAGCTTGTCCAAAAAAGTGCTTGTTGAAGAATCAACTGATTTTGAAGAGTTGAATTTTTTGGATTTTGATGACTCTCACCTTGAACTTGTCAAAATGGTTACCATGTTCACCAAAGCCTTGAACAAACACAAGTTCAAAGGCAAATCAAGCAATCAACGCAAGAACTCATCTTCTTTCTCATATTACAAGAAACATGATCAATCAAAACATCAAAGTGCTGATGATTCTAAGAAGGATGACTCAATCTGTTTTTATTGTAGCAAAGCTGGTCATTACTCTCGTGAGTGCAAGATGCCTAAGAAAAAGGATGCAACTTACTATAAGAAAAAAAATGTTGATGGCGAAGATTGTGGAAACTGGGGAGAGCTGAAACCGGTTGATGATACTTGGTTTAACTAAACTGATGATTCAGATCCAGAGGTGGAACATGCAAATGTCTACAAGGTGATAAAGCTCATCAAAGCAAAGGAAGCAATGGAGAATTCTGACTCCACATCTGATGATGATGAGGTACAATGAACAGAAATCTCACCTAATTTTATTAAAATACAAAATGACTTGATGAAGAACTTGGTCTCAATGTCAAAAGAAGTAAAAGGTTTAAAATCTGAAAACAAAGTTTTGAAAGATAAAATCAAACTTAATTAGACTAAACCTTCATCATTCAAATCATAATCGAAAATGAATCGTTTGAAAGTCCAACTCAGCTCTACGGAAATTGAGTTGGAAGACCTTAAAAAGTCAATTCATCCGATTAAAGTTGAATGAACTGATTATCGTCTAAAATCAGAATGTCTTAAGGAGAAATTATAATTTTAAGAAAAAGATCTTTCTGATTTAAAAAACAACATGAACCCACACTTTCGAAACTAAACAAGAAAATTGTTTAATTGGAAGACACAATAATTAAGAACGCTGAAATTTCACTATTCACCAAAGAGTCTCTTTAAATGAGAGCTTAACTTTGCTGGATATGAGAAAAAACTCTATCGAACAGAGCAATCGAAAGCTATCATTAATATGAAACTTTCCAAACACACAATTTTCATGAATAGACTAAAAACGATTCATGGTGATAAGTAGGGGTTGGGTTATGATGATCCCAAGATGTTAGACGATATTTCCAAAAAGATTCCAGAATTATATCATTCTGATTATTTTCAAGCTGGTTTACCGTCTCACTTTGTGCATGCTTCTGATGCTGATTTTGATGATATTATTATTAAACGCTCATCTAGAAAGTATCATCAAATTAGCTTAATGTATGAGAAAATAAATGCTAAAATGGGTAAATCAAATCCCAATTTCTTGAAGGAACTTGTTGAATATGAAAAGAATATGCAACGAGCTAACTATGTACCTAAACGTAGACTGGTTTATATTCCTACACTCATGCTAGAGAAATATATTTTAATGCTTGAGAATGAAGTGTTTAAGAAACCTACTTCTAACATTATTACCATAGATGAGGTGTTTGATGAACCAACGTTTGATGTAAAACCAATTCTACCGGCCTTACATGCATGTCCTGTTTCTGATGACAAAATCTGTGAAGACCTAGCACATGAACTTACTGAATAATTTGAGTCAGTATCACTTGGTCAAAAGACTTTAGACATTGAGGTAGAACCTAAGGTAGAACCAAAAGTTTAACCTAAGGTAAAACCTAGAGAGGAAAATCCTGAAGAGCTAGATTTGTTTCATCTAGTTGATAAACTTGAAAAAGAAAACATAGAACTGCAACTTAGTTGCAAACATTTGTAACAAATACTTGAACTGTGTGAACAATTTCCCTCACTTCCTAGAAAAGAATGTTCTTATGATTTTAAGGAAGGTGAAGTTTTAGTGTCTGCTGAGGATTTATGTCTTGAAATTCAAAGCTTAAATCGTAAGATAGTTCAACTAAAATAGGGAAACACAAACAACAAATTTCTTTGCAAGCACACACATCACAGTTGACTTCTACTTGTGTGAATAAAGTTTCTGCGTGTGCTGGAAGGATTGATAAGAAGGTTAAGGGTAAATCACAATCTAATGCTTCTAAACCCATTACCATTCTTAATAATCCTTTATGTTCTCAATTTGAGAAAAGTGTTTCAAAGGTTGCACCTTCAACACAATTCATTGTTAAGAAGGTACATCATACAGATAGTTCTTGTTTGAGTGAAAAACATCCTCTGATGTTAATGTCAAAACATACAAAGGAACGTCTTTTAACAAAACCAATTAAGTCTTCAAAACAACACATGAGTCCAAAACCTGATTTGAGTAAGTATGATGCAAAGGAACGAAAAATCAAAATGGAAATTTTGTAAAATTAAACTACTCAAATGTCAACTGAAAATTTTGGACATCTCACTAACAAAGGTGTTTTTTGTGTCACAGGGTATAATCCAAACCTGAATTACAAGTCTGTATGGGTTCCTTAGTCAACGACTAAGAAAGTAGCAAACTAAACCAAGAAATCTGCTAGTCGACCTAGGAAGTCATCACATGTTTTTCAATTTTCTTCTGTGAACAAAACATCTACTTGGAATAAGTTGTATGTAAAGACTTCTGATGATTGTGTAAACCTTGATATTGCTTATGATGCTTCATGTAATGTGGTTTTGGATGATGCTTTAACGTCTAAATTGCATGCTGCATTACGTGATACATTGTAACACATCTATTTTTGTAAGTATGAAGTGGGTGCGTTTCACGTACAGAGTCGAGTTGTGGAATTTAAATAAAGAAAAATGTTGTTAGGCACGGGGCCGCGTCGTGCCAATCCAAGCCGCACCGCGCCCTTTTGTAGTTTCAGGTGTTTGCTTCACTGGTACGGAGGATGTTACCAATTTTTCCTTGGAGCCGCGCCACTGATACAACTTCCACATCTTCATTTTCATCTCTTTCTCTTATCCTCAAAACCCTAGAGAGAGGAAGAAACTTTAGAGAGAGAGAGAGAGAGAGAGAGCTCCATTTGAGGAAGAAGAAGAGTGAATCGGGTCAAGTCACAAGATTAATGTTGTTCATCTCGTTCACGGCTACGTTTTGGTACTAGTGGTAAGTCTCGAATCCAAGTTTCATTATTCATGATTGTTGTCCAATTTAGGGTTTTGAACTAGCATGTTCTTGTAAAAAACCCATTTAGCTCTTTAATGGAAGTTTGGAGCTAGTAATTGGTGTTGTTGACCCTTGTTAGTGAATTTTGGGTTGGTTGATGATTTAATCATGTTTAAGACTTGTATTTGGGTTTAATCACTAGTTTCAGTGATTTTGGAAGTGTTGAAACCCATTTGGGTGTATTTGGAAGACTAATTTTGAAATGGGTCAAAATTAGGGTTTATGTGTCAAATTGGGGAAGACGAGTATAAATACTTGTGTTTTGGTTGAATTGGCATTATAAGACCATTTTTACTTGTGTTAAGTGATTATTGGTTAATTTGGGCATTGTTTGTACTTGGAAGTGCTTTTGGGTTAGAATTACACTAAGTGTCAATTTGAGTTGGTTTGTATTCCACCCTAATTGTGTTGTTGTTATGTGTTAAATGGAATAGGTACTTTCCATTGGCGATTACAGATTTCGGTATTGCATTCATCACGGCACTAAGGTGAGTGTAAATATATTATATGCGTATGTATGCATCGGATGGGTGCTGGTCAGTATAGTGATCCTTGCTCGGATTCACTCTACATGTGAAGGGATGATGGATTTTTGGAGTTTCAGTCCATGTTGTACGCTTACGCGTTTTGTGTTACCACCCTTGGGTTAGTGAATCTTTGGAGTATACGGATTCATGTTGGCGTGTTGGACCAACCCCGTCGATGTTAACGATGTTGAGGAGATGAATCTCGGGTAGTTTGGATTCACGATGACGCCGGTAGTTCGGTCATCCCTATTGATGAGGTGGTGAATCTCGGGTAGTGCGAATTCACTAAGGCATGGATAGTTCGGCCAACCTCGATTGTTGATGCAATGAAGGTAGTGAATCTTGAGTAGTACGGATTCACGAAGGCTCGGGTAGTTCGGCCAACCTTCATATGTTTAAGGTTAAGGGCTTAACCTTGTTGTATTGGTTATATACTATATATGCATATATACATTGTATGTTGTCGCAATTCTTACGGATTTGGGCTTGGTGGTACGTTATGTATAGCTTTTCTTAGTTGTATTTGGAATGCGGTATGTGTTTACTATATGTGTTGGTTGTATGTATTCATTTTATGCATATGTATGTTTATAGTATGTTTATATTCACTAAGCTTTCATAGCTTACCCTCTCATTGTTTACGTTTTTATAGATTCGCGTGGAGGTGGTGGCTCGGGTAAGCGTGGGAACTAGTGGACTTGTGTAGGTTGCTTTAGAAGGTGTGCTTTTGGATTGATTAGGATTGGGTAGCGTATCACCAATCACCATGCTCGGTCGTTTGTAGAGTTTAAACACTTTGAGACGAAAGTGTCTTTTGGGGTCTTGTTAAACGGGTCAATGTGGTCCCAGTGTTTTGGAACTTATGTCGTTGTTTTATTATACCAAAAATGATGTATAACGATGTTTTAATCACGTCTTGGGTTGAATGTATTGTCATGGTTTTAAAATGGGAGACTTGTAATATTTAAAACAAAAAGAAATGTTGAACCAGAGTGGGACGCATCGCGGCCAATTGGCCACGCGTTGTGGTCCGTAGTGTAAAATGTGGATAGTCTTTTTGCAACCTGGAGGAGTCTGGAATTAGACATGAGGCGTGCCGCGCCCACAATTGCCGCGCCGCGACTTATATTAAAAAAAAAATTTGTGCGTTAATGGTTGGTTATCAGGTTGGGTTATTTCAAGTGGTATCAGAGCATGGTCTAAGGGATTTAGGCGACTTGATATAGGTGCCTAGACTTAGAATTTTGTGTGTGCTTATTTGTTGTGGGACTTGTTGGAGTACGGGTCGGACGGGAATTTGGTTACTGCCTTAGCATTTAGGTGAACTAACTAGGATTATGATTGTGTTATTATATTAATTTGTGTGTGCTTATATCGTGTTGTGTTTGTGTTTGTGATTGTGTTTGTGAATATCATCGAGCAAGATAGTCATTATACTAACGAGTTGAGACAGCGTGTGCACATAATAATGACTAGTTACCATTGTTACTAGTACAAATCATGTCTAACAAGTGATCACATGTTTTTCAATTTTCTTCTGTGAACAAAACATCTACTTGGAATAAGTTGTATGTATAGACTTCCGATGATTGTGTAAACCTTTATATTGCTTATGATGTGTGACGACCCGGAAATGTCCGACCAAATTTAAACTAAATCTTTATATGTTTCTGACACGATAAGCAAAGTCTGTAATGTTGATATTTCAAAAACTTTGAAACTATATTCATGTAATCAATTACCATTTGACTGTGCCCGACGATTCACGAACAATTGTATGTAAATTAATATGTAAATATAAATGAATGTATACATATAATAATAGACAGAAATAATACAATACAATTTAAACATTTAAAATTTAATAGGTAAAATAAGATATAAATAATTAATTGTAATTAAAAATGAATCTATATATAATTATCATTATATGTATATTTTAATATATGTTAAAATCTATAAAACTTAGTACTTACGATAACTTATTATGTAAAGTATATTATATAGATGTACTACCAAAACAATAATGTGTAACATTAAAATATAAGATTTTTTTATATATATAAATATAGTTATTATAATAATTTTATTATTACTTTTAATATTAAAATAAATACTAGTGTTATTAATATTATCCAAATATATGAACTTGATACGTATAAATTGTTATAGAATATTTATTATTAATATTATTATTATCATTAATAATATAAGTATTATAATTGGTGTTATTATTAATAATATTATTGTTATAAATTCTATAGTTATTATTATCATTATTATTAATAATAATATTATTATTGTTACTATTATATTATTATAAATTATGTTATTATTATTTATAATACTAAAAGTATTATTAATATAGTTATACTTATTAATATTAATGAATAAGATTAACTATAATATATAGATACAAATACATAATGATATATAATTTATATATACAAATAAATACAGATATATATATATATATAAATATTAAAACTAATTATATAAATGTAAATACAGATATATTACGCTGTATTAATACTAATATTTATTTTCCTACTTTCTGTTGATCTGTGACCAAATTGTCGATTACCTTACACTAAACAACAATTTAATTATTGCTTCAATTATTGAATTACCATCTGTATTATTGTTATATAACGATTACAGCTGCTAAATGATAGGAATTGAAAAACAAAAACTATTTTACGAACCCACTCTTTCTCTATTATCCAACTTTTTAGCCAAAATATTATTTAGAATCGAATTTCAAAATCTATTAACACCATTTTGTTAGAAATCCCATATACGAACTAGCTGCAAAAGGTCATATTTCAATTCGTAATATTAAGCTTGAATTTTGGAGTCAAAGTTTTGGGAAAAAAAGTCAACTAATTTGTTCTTCGCCAAATTCGTTTTCATTTTGAAGTTTCTGATAAAATTAATGATTTGTAAAGTTTTCATGAAAGTTTTCTAACCTATTTCATGTTGTAACCTTTATCTATAACGTTGTAACTTGCAAAATCAATTTTTTTTCCTTTGAAGTAAGCGACGAGCAGAAGCTTGTTTATTTTATTATTTTTTTTTCTTTCTTTTGTTTTGGTAATCATGAAACACACCTTATAGTTTCTGATTATTTATAAGTCTTAAACAAGACATAATTCGAAATTAGGATTGGTTATGGGTTGATTGAATTTAATTGATGAAGAAGATGAAGAATAGGAACAAGAACAGTAAATGGGTTATTAATATTAGGATACGATTTATAACAGAAAAACGTGTATGGATCATTGGTCGTGGGTGTTTGTGATTTTCGAGAGGTCCTGGGTTCGAACCCAGGCTATTGCAAGTATTTTTTTTAGAAGCTGTCTTGTGAGCGTGGGCTTGTGTAATGGGATGTTAAAAGGTTTGATACTTGGGCTGCACCAGAGAGTTGGGCTACAAATATAGTTGGGCTGAAGAAAATAGGTTAAATATATATATAAAAACCTCGATGTAAATAAGAAACGACGAGTCAGATGAATGGTTGTGGGAGGTGACGGGTTAAGCGAAAGGTCTTGGGTTCGATGTAGTGACCCGAACTTTTCCATGTTTATATATATATTAAATGAAATTGTTATTTACATGATTAAGTGTTTCCAACATGTTAAGCAATCAAACTTGTTAAGACTTGATTAATTGAAATAGGTTTCATATAAAAGTTAATCCTGTTGGGATTTAACAAGTTCATAATATACTTAAACCATTTTAAGAATTAAGAAAGCGGAAGCATGTTAATTACCATTTTAGAACATGTTAATCTTTAACCAATTAAAGTTAAATCCCAAATAGGATCAAGTTGTGAAACATACTTACAAACTACAAGTAAGAAAGGAGTTTATACCTTCTCCAAGCTAGGTAGTGAGTGATGAAGATGATGATGATGAATGGAGCCTCAAATAGATGAAACCTCAAGTAGTTATACCCCAAGCTTATCACCAACACCTTGTACTTTTTTTAGGATTTGTTTACACTTGAAATGAGCTTAAAATATCAAGATTAGGACCTTCTTTTGCTCCCTAAACCCCACGGTTTTCTGCTGTCCCAAACAGCAGAATTTTTGCTTCAAACTTAATGTATTTGCAAGTGTGTATCTTTTAAAATGAGTCAACTTGCATGTATATGGAATTGGGAATGTATGGCCATGAAATGGAATCTCTAGCATGTGTGCATCTAACTCCAAGGCCACTACTTCAAGTTATTATATAAAATAGTTTTTATAAAAGATGATATAATATATAAGCTTGCAATGTTTTATAAACTTGTTCTTTTATAAAATTAGATTTTATAAAACAAATTTTATAAACTTGCATCTTATAAATTATGTATACATTATTTATAAAACTAATTATATAAAATTCCATATTGTTTTTTTATGCATAGTTTATTTTATAAAACCAATTTTATAAAATGTAACATAACTTAATTAATTATTTAACCTATAAATAATTAAATCCATATCATATAAATTATTCCATAATTTATATATATATATATATATATATATATATATATATATATATATACATCAAGTAATAATATTTTAGAAAACCATTTTTCTAAAATTCAGGTGTTACGTATTTAATCAACAACCCAATCGCTAAGATCAAATACGAATAAGGTGTCAGTAAGCTTGTTATTGGGTATGACCTGACTTGGATCAAAACATATTAGCCACGTTAATTTAATATGTATCTCAGGCATACGAAATACCTTTAATCTCCCACTTGCACGAGAAACATAAGAAATTAATGCAAGTGACGGATACCACCTAACGACCGTCTATCACCCCCAATATGTTATGACTTTGTGCCATTCAATAACATCATCCGTTTCGAGTTCCCATCTCGAATATGAATAGGTGAATCTTTAATTATATCCTTTCATCCTAGATGTCATGTTAAATCCAAGAGACATAGAGTGATCACTCTCTTCTAGATTTAACTTTATCAGGCCTTAGACATCTGACTCTCAACGAATAAGAGGGACAAATTCCATCTTGACTACATATGTCCTAGACATACACTATGCATTATACCTGAGCTCTTCCTTATGAACTACCATATTTCAGAATAGTGAAGGAAAGAATCCAGGCACAATACTTAGTGAATGTCCGAACCCAATATGTATCTCAGGTCAGAGGATACGATGATATTCGCCTTTACTCAAGATTACATGTGATCAACCACAAAGGCTCCATTTAGTAAGTCTTGAGGGCGGGTCTTCCAATATTTGTATCCCACAAATATCTATGAACCTTGGTTGCAACCTTGCACCACATTCATCCCGTGAATGTATACCAATCCGAGTTCATAATAGTCTAAACCTCACATTTACTCCCACAAATGTGATCGACTACGGAATTTAGAATAATTACTTATTCATGGATAAAATATGGAAAATAGGAACATAACTCAAAATAAATTAATACCATAATTATATTAATGAGTTTGAACAATTTCGTTCCGTTACAATACTTAAAACAGATCATGACCAATCACTATAATATCGAAGCCCTAATGCACTAACATACCCTTGATGTTTTGCACCATGTAAGAGCTTCGTGAGTGGATCCGCTATATTTAGATCTGTGTGAACTTTGCGAATACATATCTTTCCTTTTTCAACTTCATCCCTTATGTAGTTGAATCTCCGCTCAATGTGACTGGTCTTTTGGTGAGCACGAGGTTCCTTGATTTGAGCAATCACACCCTCGTTGTCACAAAAGATCTCAAGAGGGTCCTGAATGGAAGGGACTACTCCTAAGTCGTCGATGAATTTCTTCATCCATGCAGCTTCCTGAGCTGCCAATGATGCGGCGATGTACTCCGACTCTGTAGTGGATAGAGCAACAACATCCTGTTTTAAACTCTTCCAAGAGACCGCACCTCCATTTAATGTGAAGACACAGCCAGATTGTGATCGAGAATCTTCTCGATCAGTTTGGAAGCTCGCATCCACGTAACCTTTTACAGCGAGTTCCTCCTCACCAGACCCATATATCAGAAACATATCCTTAGTCCTCCTAAAGTATTTCAATATACTTTTGACAACAATCCAATGACTATTTCCTGGGTTATTCTGGTATCTACTTGTCAGGCTAAGAGCGCATGACACATCCGGTCTAGTGCATATCATTGCATACATGATTGACCCAATGGCAGACGCATATGGGACTTTCTTCATTCTCTCCTGTTCATCTTTCGTGGTGGGGCACTGAGATGAACTATGGAGCTTTCCTCTTTGAATAGGTACCAAACCTTTCTTAGAGTTCTCCATCTTGAACCTTTTCAAGATCTTTTTAATGTATGCACTTTGATTCAAACCTACTAGTTTCTTGGATCTATCCCTGTAGATCCCAATCCCCAAAACGTATTGTGCTTCTCCAAGATCCTTAATGGAGAAGCATTTACTTAGCCAAGTTTTAACTCTTTGCATTGCCAGAATATGATTTCCAAATAACAATATATCATCCACATATAGTACAAGGAACATGATAGTGCTCCCACTAGCTTTCTTATATACACAAGCTTCATCACCATTTTTAATGAAGCCAAATTTCTCGGCTTCCTCATTAAAACGATGATTTCACATTCTAGATGCTTGTTTCAATCCGTAGATTGACTTCTTTAACTTGCATACCTTTTTAGGATATTTCGGATCAACAAAACCTTCAGGCTGAACCATATAGACATCTTCCACAAGATATCCATTTAGGAAAGCGGTCTTGACATCCAATTGCCATATTTCATAATCATAATGAGCAGCAATGGCAAGTAATATCCTAATAGACTTTAGCATTGCCACAGGCAAAAAAGTTTCATCATAGTCAACCCCTTGAGTTTGAGTGAAACCTTTTGCTACAAGTCTAGCTTTATATGTATCCAAGTTTCCATGTATGTCGGTTTTTATTTTGAAAAGCCATTTACAATCAACTAGCCTTGAGCCAGTCGGTTGTGTAACAAGTTCCCAAACTTGGTTTTCATACATGGATTGCATCTCAGCGTTCATGGCTTCCTGCCATTTATCTTTATCAATCCTTGATAAAGCATCTTGGTAGTTTGTTGGTTCATCTAAATCAACCACATATCAACCATCCATGAGAAACCCATATCTCTCAGGTGGATTACTAATCCTACCAGATCTGCGAACGTCTTGTGTATTTTGATCATCCATTTGATCATTCTCAACATTTTGATGTTGAGTGCTAGTGTCAGCCAATTGTGTATCATCTACTTGATCTTGAAACTCTTCAAGATCTATTTTTCTTTCACTATTTCCTTCCATTAGCAACTTAGTTTCAAGGAATTCCGCCTTTCGAGCAACAAATACATTCTGCTCGGATGGATCATAGAAATAATATCCCATATTATCCTTGGGATATCCTATGAAGATACACTTCGTGGATCGAGCATTCAACTTATTAGGGACGTAACGCTTAGGATAAGCTTCACATCCCCACACCTTTAAGTATGATAGAGATGGAGGTTTTCCAAACCACATCTCATGAGGAGTTAGTTCCACTTTCTTGGTTGGGGCCATATTTAGAATACGAGCCGCGGAGCATAGACGATAACCCCAAAATGATAGAGGTAACGAGCTTCTAGCCATCATCACTCGAACCATATCCATTAGGGTTTGGTTCCTCCTTTCGGAAACTCCATTCAGTTGGGGTGTTCCAGGAGGAGTGAGTTGCGAGATAATCCCACAACTTCTAAGATGATCTTGGAAAGCATCACTTAGGTATTCACCTCCTCTATCGGTACGAAGTACCTTTATTGTCTTATTGAGTTGATTTTGTACTTCGCTTTGATAGTCTTTGAATGCTTCAAAAGTTTCGTCCTTATGTCTTAACAAGTAGACATATCCAAAACGACTGAAGTCATCAATGAAAGTAACGAAGTATCTTTCACCATTCCTAGTTATGGGCTTAAAGGGTCCACATACGATTCTAGTTATGGGCTTAAAGGGTCCACATCAATGAAAGTAACGAAGTATCAATTCTTTTGAAGTGTATGCATTCGATTCTTGTTTATGTGACCAAGTCGAGAATGCCATAAGTAGGAATCACTCAAATCCCTTTTGAGTTTCTTGCTGCTAGTATGGTATATTGAGCTACTAGATGATGTGTCATCATGAACCAATTCATAAATTCCATTTGAAGGCGAAGCCTTAAAATAGAATACATTATCTAAATAAACGTGGATATCATCATTAACAAAATTAAGATAAAAACCACATTGTTTTAAACGGGAAACTGAAATAATGTTTCGACATAAATCCGGTGCATACAAAACATTGTTCAAAATAAGTTCCAAACCACTTGGAAGCTTTAATACAAAGTCTCCTTGAGCTTTCACTTGCACTTTGGCTCCATTACCCATAAAGAGACTTGATGTTCCCATTTGCTTGCTACTTCTTTTGAACCCCTGCAAAGAATTGCAAATGTGAGTTCCACATACAGTGTCTAATACCCATGTATTAGAAGAAGTAATACTAAGCTCTATATATACCATATATATATTACCTGAGGTTTGCTCCACATTCCTCTTTTCCTTCAACTCCTTAAGGTAGGTCGGGCAGTTTCATTTCCAGTGACTCATTTCACCGCAACCGAACCACGGGTTTTCCTTGAGGTTTGCTTGTCCGGCAACCTTTTGCTTCTTGTTCTTGTTTTTGGTTGGGGTAACCATCCTCCCCTTTCCCTTGCCTTGATGGGCGGGTCCTTTCCTCTTAGCCGCCTTTGGCTTAGAGGTGTTATTACCTTTGGACCCACCATCATTGATCATTAGCACGGGTGAATCCCTCTTACCCATGCTAGTTTCTGCCGTCCTAAGCATGCCATGAAGTTCGCCAATGGTCTTATCCATCCCATTCATATTGTAATTAATTACAAATTGGTCAAACCTCTTTGACAAGGAGTTTAGGATAAGATCCGTGGCTAGCTCATTAGATATGTTGAGATTAAGACAGTTTGCACGATCAATGAGGCTTTTCATCTTAAGGACATAAGATAAAATGGATTGGGAGTCGTCCATACGACATGCATGAAGCGCTCGAACGGTCTCGAAGCGCTCGACACGTGCTTGTTGAAGGAACATCTCCTTCAATTGCGTGATCATGTCGTATGCAGTATGATGCTCGAAATCCTTTTGGAGTTCGGGTATCATAGTCCCAAGCATTAGGCAAGCGACTTGCACCGAATCGGCGCAATACTTATCCCAATAAGCCATGCCTTCTGTATCATCCTCGTCGGGTTGATCGGGAATGGGGTCTTCCAACACATACGCCTTATCCTCAAGTTTGAGGACAATCCTAAGATTGTGGAACCAATCCATAAAGTTCATATGGTTGAGTTTGTCTTTCTCGAGGAGAGACTTTAACGATAGGTTGTTCAAGTTAATGGGTGTGTTTTGCATGTTGTTGTTATTGGCGGCCATCTACAAAATTTAACAAAGTTCATTTAAGTATCGATTTTAAATTTAACAATCAATACCCTTTAAATCCAATTGATATATATTAAATTTTAGAATCCAACGGTAAACCAAATTTTGGTTAGGTGACCTTTATCCCGTCATTTGATTTAGCTAGGTAGTCATTATATGGGATCATGCAATCCTTTTGCATGACATATTATCCCATCAACGCCTATTTGTTCATCATTCTTCGGTGACCCTAAGTTCATGATTTCCAAATCAAGTCGTCCTACTTGTTTAGACATGTAAACTTAACATACAAGTGGTTAGGTGACCTTTATCCCACAAGTGTGCGAAATTTACCTTAATCATATTAGTTTGCTCATAACGGTTAGGTGACCTTTATCCCATTATAAGTTCCTTAATACGTCTAAGTGTCATACAATAGGATGGCGTTTAAACTTGTTAACCTAGTGTGTTAAAGGGATTTTAAGTTTTCATTATTTCTAGTTTGAGAAAACTTTTATGCCATACACCAACATGCATTTAGTGTATGGTTCTTATGAAAATCCATTTTCATGTCATGTAACAATGCCAATTTTATTACTTTGATATAAACCATTTTATATGTGCAATCCGTTTCTAATTCTTAATAACCATTTATTAACGTCTTTTGCCATTTGAATTTAACCAATTAAATTGTCATTTTAGTTTGTTGTTAACTTGTGTGATTAACTTGTAGCATACATACAATCCACAATCATACAATAAACAACCAAGCATGCAAAACAACATGTTCACAATCAAGCCTTTTGGTAAGCATTTTGTTTAGCCGAAAACAAAATGCCACCGGGTAAGGGGTAATTACACAAAGTAGGAGATTTTAAATCTCCCACTTAACCTTGCATCCAAATGCTTCTTCATGTGTCCTTCAAGTCTTCATCATTCTTCATCATTTTACAAAATATATCCTAATACATTTTGTCTAAAAAATGAAATTACAACCTAATCTATTTTACATACTAAATATAAAATAAATTACATAACCAAATGAATTATTACATGCCAAATGAATAAATATTATTACAAACCAATTGAATAAATATCAATCAACCATGCATGCAACCAAACACAAGGTCAAGGCTTAGATTGTGAACTTTAACTACATAAGAGATAGGCAATACAGAATCACAAGTGATTGGCAGTACAGAATCACAAGTGATTGGCAGTACAGAATCACAAGTGATTGACAATACAGAATGCATAATCACAAGTGATTTTAGCCAAAATGACAAACCACCCAAAACTGAAAATTTTATATTCTACTTCATGCATGTTCATAGAATGCAAAATTATAGTGGGTTTAATAACCATCTCGAAGCATATTTCAAAAACTTCGGCTCTAGATACCATTGTTGGGATTTAACAAGTTCATAATATACTTAAACCATTTTAAGAATTAAGAAAGCGGAAGCATGTTAATTACCATTTTAGAACATGTTAATCTTTAACCAATTAAAGTTAAATCCCAAATAGGATCAAGTTGTGAAACATACTTACAAACTATAAGTAAGAAAGGAGTTTATACCTTCTCCAAGCTAGGTAGTGAGTGATGAAGATGATGATGATGAATGGAGCCTCAAATAGATGAAACCTCAAGTAGTTATACCCCAAGCTTATGCATACTTTATTTTATAAAACCAATTTTATAAAATGTAACATAACTTAATTAATTAATTAACCTATAAATAATTAAATCCATATCATATAAATTATTCCATAATTTATATATATATATACATCAAGTAATAATATTTTAGAAAACCATTTTTCTAAAATTCAAGTGTTACGTATTTAATCAACAACCCAATCACTAAGATCAAATACGAATAAGGTGTCAGTAAGCTTGTTATTGGGTATGACCCGACTTGGATCAAAACATATTAGCCACGTTAATTTAATATGTATCTCGGGCATACGAAATACCTTCAAATCCTTCTAACTTGACTTTTAAAATCAACTAAACACATGTTCTATATCTATATGATATGCTAACTTAATGATTTAAAACCTGGAAACACGAAAAACACCGTAAAACCGGATTTACGCCGTCGTAGTAACACCGCGGGCTATTTTGGGTTAGTTAATTAAAAACTATGATAAACTTTGATTTAAAAGTTGTTATTCTTAAAAAATGATTTTTATTATGAACAAGAAACTATATCCAAAAATTATGGTTAAACTCAAAGTGGAAGTATGTTTTCTAAAATGGTCATCTAGACGTCGTTCTTTCGACTGAAATGACTACCTTTACAAAAACGACTTGTAACTTATTTTTTTGACTATAAACCTATACTTTTTCTGTTTAGATTCATAAAATAGAGTTCAATATGAAACCATAGCAATTTGATTCACTCAAAACGGATTTAAAATGAAGAAGTTATAGGTAAAACAAGATTGGATAATTTTTCTCATTTTAGCTACGTGAAAATTGGTAACAAATCTATTCCAACCATAACTTAATCAACTTGTATTGTATATTATGTAATCTTGAGATACCATAGACACGTATACAATGTTTCGACCTATCATGTCGACACATCTATATATATTTCGGAACAACCATAGACACTCTATATGTGAATGTTGGAGTTAGCTATACAGGGTTGAGGTTGATTCCAAAATATATATAGTTTGAGTTGTAATCAATACTGAGATACGTATACACTGGGTCGTGGATTGATTCAAGATAATATTTATCGATTTATTTATGTACATCTAACTGTGGACAACTAGTTGTAGGTTACTAACGAGGACAGCTGACTTAATAAACTTAAAACATCAAAATATATTAAAAGTGTTGTAAATATATTTTGAACATACTTTGATATATATGTATATATTGTTATAGGTTCGTGAATCAACCAGTGGCCAAGTCTTACTTCCCAACGAAGTAAAAATCTGTGAAAGTGAGTTATAGTCCCACTTTTAAAATCTAATATTTTTGGGATGAGAATACATGCAGGTTTTATAAATGATTTACAAAATAGACAAAAGTACGTGAAACTACCTTCTATGGTTGAATTATCGGAATTGAATATGCCCCTTTTTATTAAGTCTGGTAATCTAAGAATTAGGGAACAGACACCCTAATTGACGCGAATCCTAAAGATAGATCTATTGGGCCTAACAAACCCCATCCAAAGTAACGGATGCTTTAGTACTTCGAAATTTATATCATATCCGAAGGGTGTCCCGGAATGATGGGGATATTCTTATATATGCATCTTGTTAATGTCGGTTACCAGGTGTTCACCATATGAATGCTTTTTATCTCTATGTATGGGATGTGTATTGAAATATGAAATCTTGTGGTCTATTGTTACGATTTGATATATATAGGTTAAACCTATAACTCACCAACATTTTTGTTGACGTTTAAAGCATGTTTATTCTTAGGTGAATACTAAGAGTTTCCGTTGTTGCATTCTAAAATAAGGATAAGATTTGGAGTTCATGTTTGTATGATATTGTGTAAAAACTGCATTCAAGAAACTGATTTCGATGTAACATATTTGTATTGTAAACCATTATGTAATGGTCGTGTGTAAACAGGATATTTTAGATTATCATTATTTGATAATCTACGTAAAGCTTTTTAAACCTTTATTTATGAAATAAAGGTTATGGTTTGTTTTAAAAATGAATGCAGTCTTTGAAAAATGTCTCATATAGAGGTCAAAACCTCGCAACGAAATCAATTAATATGGAACGTTTTTAATCAATAAGAACGGGACATTTCAGTTGGTATCCGAGCGTTGGTCTTAGAGAACCAGAAAATTTGCATTAGTGTGTCTTATCGAGTTTGTTAGGATGCATTAGTGAGTCTGGACTTCGACCGTGTTTTCTTTAAAAATGATTGCTTAACATTTTTGTTGGAAACTATATATTATTAACATGTATATATTATGTGATATATTAATATCTTAACATGTTTGATATTGTGTGATAGATGTCTACCTCTAGCACAAATCCCATTGACTCACCTAATAATAACGAAGAGTCGAATATATATTGGACTGATTCACAAGTTCCCGAAGAGGAACCGGAAGAAGAATTAGAACCGGAAAAAGAATCAGAACCGGGAGAGGAGGAACCGGAGGAGGAAATAGAACCGGTGGGGGAAATAATAAAACGGTTAAGTAAAAGAAAATCCTTAACCAACCGACCAAGGTTAATTATGGTCAATGGTATTTCCTCCAAGGAAGCAAAATATTGGGAGGATTACCAATTCTCCGATGAATCGGATTCCGACGAGAATTCCGATGATGTTATAGAAATTACCCCAACTGAATTTAAAAAGGCAAAAGAAAATAATAAGGGAAAGGGCATAAAAATAGAGAAATCTAATTCCAACTCCGATGAACTTTATATGTATCATCAACCCTCGAAGTCCTTAAGTTGTAACAATGACCCGGGAACCTCTAAAACACCAGGTTTTTCTAAACCGTTGTGGAAAACGACAGCTAGTATTAGGGGAACATCATATATCCCTAGAAACTTGGCAAAACGAACCAAAACTGAAGAAGAAGAAACGAGCGAGTCGGAATAAGATAGTTGTATTCGTATGGTGTAATATATGTAATATAGTGTGCTTATGCTTTATGATATATGTAAAAATTGCTTGTATTAATAAGTATTTTTTTATGAATCTAACTCTTGTCTATTTTACAGTATAAAAACACAAAATGGATAGACAACCCAATATTTTAAGAGACCTACCCGGAGACATGATTGATGAAATCTTGTCTAGAGTCGGTCAGAATTCCTCGGCTCAACTATTTAAGGCGAGATCAGTTTGTAAGACATTCGAAGAACATTCCAAGAATGTCTTGGTTTATAAGAGACTTTCGTTTAAAAGATGGGGGATATCACATTGGGAAACCCATAAGTTACGATGTGTTTACTTTGACGCATATATTACGGGGAACCCAAATGCTATTTTACGCAACGGGTTAAGAAATTATTTTGACTCAATGTATCCGAATATAGGACTTCATGATTTAGAAAAAGCGGCTAACATGAAACATAAAGAAGCATGCTATGCTTATGGGTTAGTAATGTTCGCTTCTCACCAAAGTGAGAAAAAGAACATCGGGCTACAGCTATTAAACAAAACGTTCCCACAAGTGACGGAGTCGGTAATTGGGGTAAGAAATGAGGTTTTTAGGTTATTACGAGACTGTTGGTCATTGCGTAACCCTCGTCCCTTTGACAACGTTACAACACGCTGTCTTATCAACGGCTATAACGGTTATGTTCCACAAGACCAAGGATGGGAAGTAGTCCTAGTAAAACCAGAATGCATGACTTGTTTCTGGACGTATGAATTACGTGTCTTTATTGCCTTTGCTGAACGACTTGTGTACTAGCTAGAATTATCTTCACAACTATCTTGTATCAAAGTTATTATGTGCTATATTTCATGCTTTATGTAAAATAAACGGTATTGTAAGTTTGTAAAATATTGTATAAAAGTTTGAACGCGAAATATTATTATAATCAGTTTTTCATATTGAATTGTAGTAGTTGAATTGTATATTAGCTACTAAGTATGAACTTAAAGGGTAGGTACTACCCGAATTTAAACTTATAAAACGCTAATATGAAGAAAAAGCTTTTATAAATGAGTTCATATTATGCTACGAAATACTATTAACTACTCTTAATATTCTGTATGATTAACTTGTTCCATTTGACTATTTTGAAGGAAATGGCACCGACTACTCGACACACCGTGAATATGAATGAAGAGGAATTCCGTACTTTTCTAGCTTCAAACATAGCCACAGTACAGGCTGCGCTACATACCAACAATAACCTTGGATCTAGCAGTACAAGAAATCGTGTAGGTTGCACCTACAAAGAATTTACTGCCTGCAAACCTTTGGAATTTGATGGAACCGAAGGACCGATCGGATTGAAACGGTGGACCGAGAAGGTCGAATTGGTGTTTGCCATAAGTAAGTGTACTGAAGAGGACAAAGTGAAGTACGCTACGAATACCTTCACAGGTTCTGCGTTAACATGGTGGAATACCTATCTAGAGCAAGTGGGACAAGATGATGCTTACGCACTACCGTGGTCAGCATTCAAGCACTTGATGAACGAGAAGTACCGTCCCAGAACCGAGGTCAATAAGCTCAAGATAGAACTTAGAGGGTTACGAACCCAAGGATTTGATATTACCACGTACGAAAGATGATTCATAGAATTGTGCCTATTGTGTCCGGGAGCGTTCGAAGATGAGGAAGAGAAGATCGACGCGTTTGTGAAAGGATTACCGGAAAGAATCCAAGAAGATATAAGTTCACACGAGCCCGCCTCCATACAACGGGAATGTAGAATGGCTCATAAACTAGTGAACCAGATTGAGGAAAGGATTAAAGAACAGACGGCTGAAGAGGCCAATGTGAAGCAAGTCAAAAGAAAGTGGGAGGAAAACGGTGATAAGAATCACCAATACAACAACAACAGCAATTACAATAATAATCGCAACAATTATCCCAACAATCGCAACATCAATCGCAACTACAACAAACGGCCCAACAACAACAACAACAACAACAACAACAACAACAACAACAACAACAACAACAACAACAGCAACTACAACAATGGTCCCAACAACAATAACAATCGCAACAACAACAACAATCAGAAGCAGCTATGCCAAAGGGGTGAAAAGTATCACTCGGGGTTCTGCACCAAATTTTGCAACAAGTGTAAAAGAAATGGTCATAGCGCAGCGAAGTGTGAGGTCTACGGACCAGGGGTTAACAGAACGAAAGGAACAAATGGTGTCGGAACGAGTAATGGCGGAGCAAGTAGTGTCGGAGCAAGTTATGCCAATGTAGTTTGTTATAAATGTGGAAAACCGGGCCACATTATTAGAAATTGCCCGAACCAGGAGAACACGAATGGACAAGGCCGCGGAAGAGTTTTCAATATTAATGCGGCAGAGGCACAGGAAGACCCGGAGCTTGTTACGGGTACGTTTCTTATTGACAATAAATCTGCTTACGTTTTATTTGATTCGGGTGCGGATAGAAGCTATATGAGTAGAGATTTTTGTGCTAAATTAAGTTATCCATTGACGCCGTTGGATAGTAAATTTTTACTCTAATCAGCAAATGGTAAATTAATTTCAGCAGATAATATATGTCGGAATCGATAAATTAAACTGGTTAGCAAAACATTTAAGATTGACTTGATACCAGTAGAGTTAGGGAGTTTTGATGTGATAATCGGTATGGACTGGTTGAAAGAAGTGAAAACAGAGATCGTTTGTTACAAAAATGCAATTCGCATTATACGAGAAAAAGGAAAACTCTTAATGGTGTACGGAGAAAAGGGCAACACGAAGCTACATCTTATTAGTAATTTGAAGGCACAAAAACTAATAAGAAAAGGTTGCTATGCTGTTCTAGCACACGTCGAGAAAGTACAAACTAAAGAAAAGAGCATCAATGATGTTCCCGTCGCAAAAGAATTTCCCGATGTATTTCCGAAAGAATTACCGGGATTACCCCCACATCGATCCGTTGAATTTCAAATAGATCTTGTACCAGGAGCTGCACCAATAGCTCGTGCTCTTTACAGACTCGCACCCAGCGAGATGAAAGAACTGCAAAGCCAATTACAAGAACTTTTAGAGCGTGGTTTCATTCGACCAAGCACATCACCGTGGGGAGCTCCTGTTTTGTTTGTCAAGAAGAAAGATGGTACATTCAGGTGGTGTATCGACTACCGAGAGTTGAAAAAACTTACCATCAAGAACCGCTACCCACTACCGTGAATCGACGACTTATTTGATCAACTACAAGGCTCGTCTGTTTATTCAAAGATTGACTTACGTTCCGGGTATCATCAAATGCGGGTGAAAGAAGATGATATTCCAAAGACTGGTTTTAGAACACGTTACGGTTATTACGAGTTTATGGTCATGCCGTTTGGTTTAACTAATGCACCAGCTGTGTTCATGGACCTTATGAACCGAGTGTGTGGACCATACCTTGACAAGTTTGTCATTGTTTTCATTGATGACATACTTATTTACTCAAAGAATGACCAAGAATACGGTGAACATTTGAGAAAGGTGTTAGAAGTATTGAGGAAGGAAGAATTGTACACTAAATTTTCAAAGTGTGCATTTTGGTTGGAAGAAGTTCAATTCCTCGGTCACATAGTGAACAAATAAGGTATTAAGGTGGATCCGGCAAAGATAGAAACTGTTGAAAAGTGGGAAACCCCGAAAACTCCGAAACACAAACGCCAGTTTTTAGGACTAGCTGGTTACTACAGAAGGTTCATCCAAGACTTTTCCAGAATAGCAAAACCCTTGACTGCATTAACGCATAAAGGGAAGAAATTTGAATGGAAGGATGAACAAGAGAAAGCGTTTCAGTTATTGAAGAAAAAGCTAACTACGGCACCTATATTGTCATTGCCTGAAGGGAATGATGATTTTGTGATTTATTGTGATGCATCAAAGCATGGTCTCGGTTGTGTATTAATGCAACGAACGAAGGTGATTTCTTATGCGTCTAGACAATTGAAGATTCACGAGCAAAATTATACGACGCATGATTTGGAATTAGGCGCGGTTGTTTTTGCATTAAAGACTTGGAGGCACTACTTATATGGGGTCAAAAGTATTATATATACCGACCACAAAAGTCTTCAGCACATATTTAATAAGAAACAACTGAATATGAGGCAGCGTAGGTGGATTGAATTGTTGAATGATTACGACTTTGAGATTCGTTACCACCCGGGGAAGGCAAATGTGGTAGCCGACGCCTTGAGAAGGAAGGACAGAGAACCCATTCGAGTAAAATCTATGAATATAATGATTCACAATAACCTTACTACTCAAATAAAGGAGGCGCAACAATGAGTTTTAAAAGAGGGAAATTTAAAGGATGAAATTCCCAAAGGATCGGAGAAGCATCTTAATATTCGGGAAGACGGAACCCGGTATAGGGCTGAAAGGATTTGGGTACCAAATTTTGGAGACATGAGAGAAATGGTACTTAGAGAAGCTCATAAAACCAGATACTCAATACATCCTGGAAAGGGGAAGATGTACAAGGATCTCATGAAACATTTTTGGTGGCCGGGTATGAAAGCCGATGTTGCTAAATACGTAGGAGAATGTTTGACGTGTTCTAAGGTCAAAGCTGAGCATCAGAAACCATCAGGTCTACTTCAATAACCCAAAATCCCGGAATGGAAATGGGAAAACATTACCATGGATTTCATCACTAAATTGCCAAGGACTGCAAGTGGTTTTGATACTATTTGGGTAATAGTTGATCGTCTCACCAAATCAGCACACTTCCTGCCAATAAGAGAAGATGACAAGATGGAGAAGTTAGCACGACTGTATTTGAAGGAAGTCGTCTCCAGACATGGAATACCAATCTCTATTATCTCTGATAGGGATGGCAGATTTATTTCAAGATTCTGGCAGACATTACAGCAAGCATTAGGAACTCGTCTAGACATGAGTACTGCCTATCATCCACAAACTGATGGGCAGAGCGAAAGGACGATACAAACGCTTGAATACGTGCTATGAGCATGTGTTATTGATTTCGGAAACAGTTGGGATCGAAATCTACCATTAGCAGAATTTTCCTACAACAACAGCTACCATTCAAGCATTGAGATGGCGCCATTTGAAGCACTTTATGGTAGAAAGTGCAGGTCTCCGATTTGTTGGTGTGAAGTGGGGGATAGACAGATTACGGGTCTGAAGATAATACAAGAAACTACCGAGAAGATCATCCAAATTCAACAACGGTTGAAAACCGCCCAAAGTCGACAAAAGAGCTACGCTGACATTAAAAGAAAAGATATAGAATTTGAAATTGGAGAGATGGTCATGCTTAAAGTTGCACCTTGGAAAGGCGTTGTTCGATTTGGTAAACGAGGGAAATTAAATCCAAGGTATATTGGACCATTCAAGATTATTGATCGTGTCGGACCAGTAGCTTACCGACTTGAATTACCTCAACAACTCGCGGCTGTACATAACACTTTACACGTCTCGAATTTGAAGAAATGTTTTGCTAAAGAAGATCTCACTATTCCATTAGATGAAATCCAAATCAACGAAAAACTTCAATTCATCCAAGAACCCGTCGAAATAATGGATCGTGAGGTTAAAAGACCTAAGCAAAACAAGATACCAATTGTTAAGGTTTGATGGAATGCTCGTAGAGGACCCGAGTTCACCTGGGAACGAGAAGATCAGATGAAGAAGAAATACCCGCATTTATTTCCAGAAGATACGTCAACACCTCCAACTGCTTAAAATTTCGAGACGAAATTTATTTAACGGGTAGGTAATGTAGTGACCCGAAATTTTCCATGTTTATATATATATATATATTAAATGAAATTTTTATTTACATGATTAAGTGTTTCCAACATGTTAAGCAATCAAACTTGTTAAGACTTGATTAATTGAAATAGGTTTCATATAGACAATTGACCACCCAAGTTGACCGGTGATTCACGAACGTTAAAACTTGTAAAAACTATACGATGACATATATATGGTTATATATATAGTTAACATGATTTTATTATAAGTATGTACCTCATTAGGTATTTTAACAATGAGTTATATACATAAAAATGAGACTATTAATTTAAGAAACTCGAAAACGATATATATAACTATTATCGTTATAACAACGTCTTACTAGGTACATATGAATCATATTAATATATTGATACACTTGGTTAATTATGTTAAATGATAAGTAAATATATTATTAAGTGTATTAACAATGAAATACATATGTAAAAATAAGACTACTAACTTAATGATTTCGAAACGAGACATATATGTAACGATTATCGTTGTAACGACATTTAACTGTATATACATCATACTAAGATATATTATATATCATAATATCATGATAATATAACAATTTAACATCTCATTTATTATAATAAACAATGGGTTAACAACATTCAACAAGATCGTTAACCTAAAGGTTTCAAAACAACATTTACATGTAACGACTAACGATGACTTAACGACTCAGTTAAAATGTATATACATGTAGTGTTTTAATATGTATTCATACACTTTTGAAAGACTTCAAGACACTTATCAAAATACTTCTACTTAACAAAAATGCTTACAATTACATCCTCGTTCAGTTTCATCAACAATTCTACTCGTATGCACCCGTATTCGTACTCGTACAATACACAGCTTTTAGATGTATGTACTATTGGTATATACACTCCAATGATCAACTCTTAGCAGCCCATGTGAGTCACCTAACACATGTGGGAACCATCATTTGGCAACTAGCATGAAATATCTCATAAAATTACAAAAATATGAGTAATCATTCATGACTTATTTACATGAAAACAAAATTACATATCCTTTATATCTAATCCATACACCAACGACCAAAAACACCTACAAACACTTTCATTCTTCAATTTTCTTCATCTAATTGATCTCTCTCAAGTTCTATCTTCAAGTTCTAAGTGTTCTTCATAAATTCCAAAAGTTCTAGTTTCATAAAATCAAGAATACTTCCAAGATTGCAAGTTTACTTCCAAGTTTTCTAAATCCATTCCAAGTAATCATCCAAGATCAAGAAACCTTTGTTACTTACAGTAGGTTATCTTTCTAATACAAGGTAATAATCATATTCAAACTTTAATTCAAATTCTATAACTATAACAATCTTATTTCGAGTGGAAATCTTACTTGAAATTGTTTTCGTGTCATGATTCTGCTTCAAGAACTTTCAAGCCATCCAAGGATCCTAAAAAGCTAGATCTATTTTTCTCATTTCCATTAAATTTATCCAAGGAACTTGAGGTAGTAATGATGTTCATAACATCATTCGATTCATACATATAAAGCTATCTTATTCGAAGGTTTAAACTTGTTATCACTAGAACATAGTTTAGTTAATTCTAAACTTGTTCGCAAATAAAAGTTAATCCTTCTAACTTGACTTTTAAAATCAACTAAACACATGTTCTATATCTATATGATATGCTAACTTAATGATTTAAAACCTGGAAACACGAAAAACACCGTAAAACCGGATTTACGCCGTCGTAGTAACACCGCGGGCTGTTTTGGGTTAGTTAATTAAAAACTATGATAAACTTTGATTTAAAAGTTGTTATTCTGAGAAAATGATTTTTATTATGAACATGAAACTATATCCAAAAATTATGGTTAAACTCAAAGTGGAAGTATGTTTTCTAAAATGGTCATCTAGACGTCGTTCTTTCGACTGAAATGACTACCTTTACAAAAACGACTTGTAACTTATTTTTCCGACTATAAAACTATACTTTTTCTGTTTAGATTCATAAAATAGAGTTCAATATGAAACCATAGCAATTTGATTCACTCAAAACGGATTTAAAATGAAGAAGTTATGGATAAAACAAGATTGGATAATTTTTCTCATTTTAGCTACGTGAAAATTGGTAACAAATCTATTCCAACCATAACTTAATCAACTTGTATTGTATATTATGTAATCTTGAGATACCATAGACACGTATACAATGTTTCGACCTATCATGTCGACACATCTATATATATTTCGGAACAACCATAGACACTCTATATGTGAATGTTGGAGTTAGCTATACAGGGTTGAGGTTGATTCCAAAATATATATAGTTTGAGTTGTGATCAATACTGAGATACGTATACACTGGGTCGTGGATTGATTCAAGATAATATTTATCGATTTATTTATTGACATCTAACTGTGGACAACTAGTTGTAGGTTACTAACGAGGACAGCTGACTTAATAAACTTAAAACATCAAAATATATTAAAAGTGTTGTAAATATATTTTGAACATACTTTGATATATATGTATATATTGTTATAGGTTCGTGAATCAACCAGTGGCCAAGTTTTACTTTCCGACGAAGTAAAAATATGTGAAAGTGAGTTATAGTCCCACTTTTAAAATCTAATATTTTTGGGATGAGAATACATGAAGGTTTTATAAATGATTTACAAAATAGACACAAGTACGTGAAACTACATTCGATGGTTGAATTATCGAAATCGAATATGCCTAATTGACGTGAATCCTAATTGACGTGATATAAGAGTTAGGGAACAGACACCCTAATTGACACCCTAATTGACGTGAATCCTAAAGATAGGGAACAGACATTCGATGGTTGAAACTCGTAATATAAGAGTTAGGGAACAGACACCCTAATTGACGTGAATCCTAAAGATAGATCTATTGGGCCTAACAAACCCCATCCAAAGTACCGGATGCTTTAGTACTTCAAAATTTATATCATATTCGAAGGGTGTCCCGGAATGATGGGGATATTCTTATATATGCATCTTGTTAATGTCGGTTACCAGGTGTTCACCATATGAATGATTTTTATCTCTATGTATGGGATGTGTATTGAAATATGAAATCTTGTGGTCTATTGTTACGATTTTATTTATATAGGTTAAACCTATAACTCACCAACATTTTTGTTGACGTTTAAAGCATGTTTATTCTCAGGTGAATACTAAGAGCTTCCGCTGTTGCATTCTAAAATAAGGATAAGATTTGGAGTCCATGTTTGTATGATATTGTGTAAAAACTGCATTCAAGAAACTGATTTCGATGTAACATATTTGTATTGTAAACCATTATGTAATGGTCGTGTGTAAATAGGATATTTTAGATTATCATTATTTGATAATCTACGTAAAGCTTTTTAAACCTTTATTTATGAAATAAAGGTTATGGTTTGTTTTAAAAATGAATGCAGTCTTTGAAAAACGTCTCATATAGAGGTCAAAACCTTGCAACGAAATCAATTATTATGGAACGTTTTTAATCAATAAGAACGGGACATTTCATTCGAGTCCCGTCCCGGGCGCTTTAAGTCTTTTTAATGCTAGAAAGGTATAACTTATTGTTATTATTATTTCTAATATTATTATTTTACTAGTTATTATCTACAATTAATATTACTAGTATTAACACTATTATTATTATTTGTATTATTATTATTGTAACATTATTGTTATTACTAGTATCACCCTTAGTATTATTATTATTATTGTTATTAATATTAATATTATAGTTATTAATATTATTATTATTAATATAAGTATTATAATAAAATTCTCATTTATTATGATTATAAATGTAAGCACAAAAATTATTATTATTATCACTAATAGTTATAATATTGTTATTATTATGATTATGATTAGGATTATTATTATTATTATTATTATGGAAATAATACAAGATATCATTACTCTCATTAATATTAGTAAAAGTATCACTTTTGTAACTATTAGTATTATTATTTATTAAGCAAAAGTATCATTATTAACAATGTCATTATTATTATTAATACTATCATTTTTAATAAGGATATTATTATTATTATTAATGGATCATTAATATCATAACTATCGTAAACAGTAAAATTAATGTCTTTACAAGTATTATTATAAATATCATTGTTATTAGCACTAATAGAGTTATTATTAACATAAGTATATTATTAAAGTTATTATTATGTATATAAATATTAACTTAGTATAATTAGAACTACTGTTTTGTTAAACAAATAAAATACATAAATATATATATTTAACACTTATAACGTAACAAAAATTTAATACAATTTTTTTATACAAAATGAACATATAAAACTTCTATATTATTAACATAAAAATGATATACATATATATATATATATATATATATATATATATATATATATATATATATATATATATATATATATATATATATATATATATATATATATATATATATATATATATATATGTGTTCAATTACAACTATGTATATTAATAAATATACAAATGTTATAGGTTCGTGAATCTGAGGCCAACCCTACACTTGTTCAATGTATTTATATGTATTTTTACTACAAAATACATTATGGTGAGTTTCATTTGCCTTTTTTACCCTTTATATTTTTGGGCTGAGAATACATGCGAAATTTTTATAACTGTTTTATGAAATAGACATAAGTAATCGAAACTACATTATATGGTTGAATGATCGAAGCCGAATATGCTCCTTTTGCTTGGTAACCTAAGAATTAGTAAACCGATCTACTAATTGACGCGAATCCTAAAGATAGATCTATGGGCCTGACGAACCCCATCCAAAGTACCGGATGCTTTAGTACTTCGATGTTGTTTTATATCATGTCCAAAGGATTTCCCGGAATGATAGGGGATATTCTTATATGCATCTTGTTAATGTCGGTTACTAGGTGTTCAATCCATATGAATGATTATTTTTGTCTCTATGCATGGTGTGACGACCCAGAAATTTCTGACCAAATTTAAACTTAATCTTTATATGATTTTGATACGATAAGCAAAGTATGAAATGTTGAGTCTAGAAAATTTTGGAACGATGTTCATATATTCAATTGACCTTCGACTGCCCTCGACGATTCACGAAAAACTAATTGTAAATAGATGTGTGTGTGTGTATATATATATATATATATATATATATATATATATATATATATATATATATATATAAATAATAATTGGATGTATAATATGAAATATTATATGTTGTTGTTATTAAAATTAATTATGTAAAATAAAATAAAAATATGATATTATGATAATTATTATTAAAAACACATTTATATAAATAAAGTATATTAAAAATATATTTTTGTGGTTTTGAATTTATTTTGTAATCGTCAGTAGCACTCAATTGTCATTCTATCGATATTAAACAAGTTAAAGACGAACTTATGAGATTTTAAAATAAATGATGATCCCGAAAAGTGGTAAGTACTCACCTTATTGGTATCTCACATCTGTTTGTATGCAACTAAAACTAATCTATAGATACAAGGCCCTTGGTAATCTAACTTTAATTTTAATTACATTGTAAAAATAACTTTTATATAAATAATGTACTTACATGATATCTAATTATAATGCCTTATTCTAGTGTAAATTCTTTCTTTAATTGATTATTATTCCCAAGTGTAGCATGTGAAAAAGTAATTGAGAGATATAACATGCACATGTATATTAAAATAATAAAAGTGGCAGATGTAATCCTTTTATATCCTTGTCATTTATACACAAGTAAGAGATATATATATATATTTTTTTTTATCATTTTTCTTCTTTTGACAAACATCACACATATAATATCTTGACTTACATACATGCATGTATCTAAGATCAACTCACACCTCAACTTCCATTACAAGGACAAGACATAACAACAACCATAATTCTTTCATTTCCAATCGCATATTTCTCTCATTCAATTACAAATAAACCAATACAAATTTAATTCACCCTCATCTTCATTGTACTCTCCATTAACACCATTATCAACTTAAATTCACCATCCATAACCCAAATCATTCCTTTAATTCATGTGTTCGACAAGTTTCCCCAACAAGACCACTTCTACCCACTTAGAACACCATCTTTAAATCGTGAACTACAACTAACACTTAAAACTACACTTCTGATTTCTGTCTTCTTGTTTAAAACCCATTTCAAACCATTGAACCACCTTTACATTGCAAACCCTTGCTGCAATCACAACAAACCATCACCAATATTATTACACTGCTTGACAATTGTTGTTAATTTCTGTCTCCAGATCGACACTCAAACACAACCCAAGCCCTGCTAATTCCTATCTACTCGAGCTACAACAACCGCTACTATTCCTTTCTATTTTACAGCTGGGAAACCACATCAAACCTACGACCTCGCTTGCTTACTACTGCAGTTATGTTTTGGTTCAGTCCTCACAACGCACATGAACAAGATACTTGCTTTCCATTTTATTGTCCTCTACTTCGAGCTGAAATCCGCCACCAACACCACCACAACAAACCGTCATCACCTGTGATCAATTGCAACTACTGATATAAATTTCTTATAAATCAAAAGTGTTGCACCTTATATTTTTTTTTCTTTTCTTTCTATTGAGACCACAACCTATATTTTGTTACAGCCACCATCATCAGAGATACACTTGCTGCAAGACAGCCGAATCACCACTATTCTGTTTATAATTCTGTTACAACCGAACCACAAGATCATCATAATAACATCATAATGAACTGTTTGTTCAGTCATTCGAATTCTCAAACACAAGCACAAATCTAATACATTTAAGGATTACTGCTATTTGGATCCGTTTCTATTTCTATTTAGAATTCAAACAAACCTGCTACTTCTATCAGTTTATACTTCTGTTACAACTCAAACAAACCCTTCAAGAACCCCTATTATTACCATTCGTGTTTGATTCATTTAAAAAAAATACAGAAAATAAATAGAGGGATTAAAGAAATTAATAGAGTGTCAAAGAATCGATTACCTACTGGATTGATTGATGAACCGATTACTTAACTAATTGATGATGAAGACTGATGATGACGGTTGTGATCTTCATGGTTCATGTTCTTGTAACTGAGTTTTTCTCCTGATCAGACAAATCAATCGATGACCTACTAAACATTGGTGATGGTCGCTTGATCGATTGTTTAATTAAGGAATTGATGAAACCTGGAACCATGATTTCTTCTTCTCCTGCGTGTTCGCTATCCCCGATCTGTTAAACCGTCCATTCCCCTTTATATTAGGTATATACGTATATATATTATATTATCAAGTATTATTATTATTATTTATTATTATTATTATTATTATTATTATTATTATTATTATTATTATGATTAATGTTATTAAAATGTTAAGGTTAGGTTTTAAAAAAAATAAAAATTTAGGATTAAGTTTATGATTTAAAATAAGTTAATGATATGATTATGATTATAAAAAACAAATGTATGATTAAGTTTTATGACAAATACCTATTATTATTTTTGAAAATTTTTAAAACTATTATTATTATTATTATTATTATTATTATTATTATTATTATTATTAAGTATCATTATTATTATTAGAATTATCATTATTATTATTTTATCCCTATTATTATTATTATTATTTATAATATTAATATTATTATTTCTACATTATTATTATTATTATCATTTTTATTATTACTAGTATCATTATTATTTTTATAAAAACCATATTACTATTATTATCAATATTACTACTAATACTATTATCATTACTACAATAAAAATTAGTCATATATAAATATACTTAACTAAACTATATTAACATTTTATTTATGTAAAGAATATAAAATAAATATATTTAATTATGTTACTAATGAAGAACATAATTTATTAAAATAACAAGTATATCACTAATAATATATAAATATGTTCGATTACCATTATATGTGTTAATATATATATAAATGATATAGGTTCGTGAATCCGAGGCCAACCCTGCATAGTTCAATGTCGTTATATGTATTTTTACTACAAAATATAGAATAGTGAGTTCATTTGCTCTCTTTTACTCTTTACATTTTTGGAACTGAGAATACGTGCACTGTTTTTACAACTGCTTTATTAAATGCTTTTGAAATACATTTTAAACTGTGAATACATTGTAATGACCCGAACTTTTCCATGTTTATATATATTAATTGAGATTGATATTTACATGACTAAATGTTTCCAACGTGTTAAGTAATCAAACTTGTTAAGACTTGATTAATTGAAATAGGTTTCATATAGACAATTGACCACCCAAGTTGACCGGTGATTCACGAACGTTAAAACTTGTAAAAACTATACGATGACATATATATGGTTATATATATAGTTAACATGATTTTATTATAAGTAAGTATCTCATTAGGTATTTTAACAATGAGTTATATACATAAAAAATGAGACTATTAAATTAAGAAACTCTAAAACGACATATATAACGATTATCGTTATAACAACGTCTTACTAGGTACATATGAATCATATTAAGAT
Organism: Rutidosis leptorrhynchoides; assembly: GCF_046630445.1. Classification (NCBI taxonomy): domain Eukaryota; kingdom Viridiplantae; phylum Streptophyta; class Magnoliopsida; order Asterales; family Asteraceae; genus Rutidosis; species Rutidosis leptorrhynchoides. Next base: position 327,830,723 of record NC_092333.1, on the reverse strand, counting down.
ATTGATACACTTGGTTAATTATGTTAAATGATAAGTAAATATATCATTAAGTGTATTAACAATGAACTACATATGTAAAAATAATACTACTAACTTAATGATTTCGAAACGAGACATATATGTAACGATTATCGTTGTAACAACATTTAACTGTATATATATCATACTAAGATATATTATATATCATAATATCATTATAATGTAACAATTTAACATCTCATTTGATAAAATAAACAATGGGTTAACAACATTTAACAAGATCGTTAACCTAAAGGTTTCAAAACAACATTTACATATAACGACTAACGATGACTTAACGACTCAGTTAAAATGTATATACATGTAGTGTTTTAATATGTATTCATACACTTTTGAAATACTTCAAGACACTTATCAAAATACTTCTACTTAACAAAAATGCTTACAATTACATCCTCGTTCAGTTTCATCAACAATTCTACTCGTATGCACCCGTATTCGTACTCGTACAATACACAGCTTTTAGATGTATGTACTATTGGTATATACACTCCAATGATCAGCTCTTAGCAGCCCATGTGAGTCACCTAACACATGTAGGAACCATCATTTGGCAACTAGCATGAAATATCTCATAAAATTACAAAAATATGAGTAATCATTCATGACTTATTTACATGAAAACAAAATTACATATCCTTTATATCTAATCCATATACCAACGACCAAAAACACCTACAAACACTTTCATTCTTCAATTTTCTTCTTCTAATTGATCTCTCTCAAGTTCCATCTTCAAGTTCTAAGTGTTCTTCATAGATTCCATAAGTATAGTTTCATAAAAATCAAGAATACTTCCAAGTTTGCAAGTCTACTTCCAAGCTTTCTAATCCATTCCAAGTAATCATCTAAGATCAAGGAACCTTTATTATTTACAGTAGGTTATCTTTCTAATTCAAGGTAATATTCATATTCAAACTTTGATTCAATTTCTACAACTATAACAATCTTATTTCGAGTGAAAATTTTACTTGAACTGTTTTGGTGTCATGATTCTGTTTCAAGAACTTTCAAGCCATCCAAGGATCCTTTAAAGCTAGATCCATTTTTCTCATTTCCAGTAGTTTTATCCAAAAATCTTGAGGTAGTAATGATGTTCATAACATCATTCGGTTCATACATATAAAGCTATCTTATTCGAAGGTTTAAACTTGTAATCACTAGAACATAGTTTAGCTAATTCTAAACTTGTTCGCAAACAAAATTTAATCCTTCTAACTTGACTTTTAAAATCAACTAAACACATGTTCTATATCTATATGATATGCTAACTTAATGATTTAAAACCTGGAAACACGATGAACACCATAAAATCGGATATACGCCGTCGTAGTGAAACTGGGGGATGTTTTGGTTTGGATAATTAAAAACTATGATAAACTTTTATTTAAAAGTTGTTCTTCTGGGAAAATGATTTTTCATGTGAACATGAAACTATATCTAAAAATCAAGGTTAAACTCAAAGTGGAACTATGTTTTCTAAAATGGTCATCTAGACGTCGTTCTTTCGACTGAAATGACTACCTTTACAAAAACGACTTGTAACTTATATTTCTAACTATAAACCTATACTTTTTCTGTTTAGATTCATAAAATAGAGTTCAATATGAAACCATAGCAGTTTGATTCACTCAAAACGGATTTAAAATGAAGAAGTTATGGGTAAAACAAGATTGGATATTTTTGATCTTTTTAGCTACGGGAAATGTTTAACAAATCTATACAAATCATATCCAAGCTAACTTATATTGTATTATACATGTATTCTAATATATTATGTAATCTTGGGATACCTTAGACACGTATGTAAATGTTTGGACATATCATATCGACCCATGTATATATATTATTTGGAACAACCATAGACACTCTATATGCAGTAATGTTGGAGTTAGCTATACAGGGTTGAGGTTGATTCCAAAAATATATATACTTTGAGTTGTGATCTAGCCTGAGACGTGTATACACTGGGTCGTGGATTGATTCAAGATAATATATATATATATCGATTTATTTCTGTACATCTAACTGTTGACAACTAGTTGTAGGTTACTAACGAGGACAGCTGACTTAATACACTCAAATCTTTAAAACATAATAAAAATGGTTGTAATTATATTTTGATTATACTTTGATATATATGTACATATTTGTATAGGTTCGTGAATCGATCCGTGGCCAAGTCTTATTTTCGAAGAAGGAAATATCTGTGAAAGTGAGTTATAGTCCCACTTTTAAAATCTAATATTTTTGGAATGAGAATACATGCAGATTTTATAAATGATTTACAAAATAGACACAAGTATGTGAAACTACATTCTATGGTTGAATTATCGAAATCGAATATGCCCCTTTTTATTAAGTCTGGTAATCTAAGAATTAGGGAACAGACACCCTAATTGACGCGAATCCTAAAGATAGATCTATTGGGCCTAACAAACCCCATCCAAAGTACTAGATGCTTTAGTACTTTGAAATTTATATCATATCCGAAGGGTGTCCCGGAATGATGGGGATATTCTTATATATGCATCTTGTTAATGTCGGTTACCAGGTGTTCACCATATGAATGATTTTTATCTCTATGTATGGCATGTGTATTGAAATATGAAATCTTGTGGACTATTGTTATGATTTGATATATATAGGTTAAACCTATAACTCACAAACATTTTTGTTGACGTTTAAAGCATGTTTATTCTCAGGTGAATACTAAGAGCTTCCACTGTTGCATATTAAAATAAGGACAAGATTTAGAGTCCACGTTTGTATGATATTGTGTAAAAACTGCATTCAAGAAACATAAGTTGATGAAATATATTTCTATTGTAAACCATTATGTAATGGTCGTGTGTAAACAGTATATTTTAGATTATCATTATTTGATAATCTACATAATGTTTTTAAAACCTTTATTGATAAAATAAAGGTTATGGTTGTTTTAAAAATGAATGCAGTCTTTGAAAAACGTCTCATATAGAGGTCAAAACTGTAACGACCCGCACTTTTTCGATCATTCTATACTTATAAGATTAATATTTACATAAATTAAACCTTGCCAACATGATAAGCAATCCAAATTGTCGAGACTTATATTTCCAAAAAGAGTTTTACACAACGTTTGACCGTCTAGTTTGACCGATGATATCACGAACTATACAATATATGATAATTATACGTTTGTGTATATAAATGTATATATACATATTTAACATGATTAAAGAATGTTTTAATATCTCATTTTGTATTAATAACAACAAGTTATATGTGTATTTTGAAACTACTAACTTAAGTTTTCAAAACGATAACTATACGTAACGTTATTTGACATAAATACTTAAGACATATAATGTTTATACATATATTGTATAAGTAATGTATTTAATCACTTTTAAAGACTTAAATACATAAAACCATATAAGTGTATTCACAAAAGATAGCTATATTTGAATCTTCATTCCATTTTTCACAAAATTTCTATACGTATACCTAGAGTATTTGTACTCGTATCATACCAAGCTCCTATACGTATTTACTAATAGTAAATACACATCAAAATCACCACCTAACCAGCCATTATTCATGCCATGAGGGCTAGGTAATTGAACTTGGAAGCAATTAGGACTAGATACATAAAATTATCACTTGAAATTTTGTCCATATACACCATGTTACACGTTTTTTTGGTGTATATATACATGCTCATTTTGATCCATTTTTACTACCATTTTCTTATCAAAAACACACACTCTTTCTTACTCTCTAAACTCCATAAACATCCAGCAAGAAACCTTGAAGATCTAGCTTCAAAAACCATACTAAAACACCATAAGAAAACCATACAAAAACACTTCAAGAAAACCCTCCAAGAACACCAACTTACTTCCAAACTTTCATCCACTTCTATCACCCTTTTGATTCTAGCTTCTTACTCCTCTTTTACAGCAAACTTATCCAAGGAACTTGAGGTAGAATCTATGTTCATAACCTTATTCGATTCATATATATATAGCTATCTTATTTTGTGGTACAAAAGTTTAACAACAAGAACATAGTTTGAATGTTTTCAAACTTGTTTGCAAACTAAATAGATCCTTCTAACTTAACTTTTAAAATACTTCAAGACATGTAACATAACTTATTTATATGTTAATTTAACAAGGTAAAACTTGGTTTTTCAAAGTATAAGTATTTTTGGAAAAATGGTCATTAAATGATTTAGTTGTAACAAAATGTTTAACTTCATATGTTTCACTAAACTTTCACTTATGCCGTATGATTTTGAATACAAACCAAGGTATTTACAGTTCATAGTCTTAAAGAAGAACTCGATCCAAGAAGATGGCAATTTGAATCAACGAAAACGGACTTGTAACGAAGAAACTATGACCGAAACAAAATTGGCTATCCTAGACATTTTCAACTTCGGGATTCATTGGAAAAATTTACATAAAATCACATACTTCTAAGATAACATGATATTTTATATATATGTACTCATAATTCAATTTCATATGGTTCAGGATCACCCGTAAGCAACACGAGAAGATTAATCATAAGATCCCATGTTTGTACGCAATACGTCATTTGACAACACCGGTACTTTATGTACGCAATACGTCATTTGACAACACCGGTACCGTGGGTCAAGATTAATCTCGACCAATACATATACGATGGGGTTTTATTTATTTCGTTGGGGGTTTTGTTTATTGCGGGTATATTAAACATCTAAAAATGAACCATTAAAATTGAATTACTAACATCGGAATGCTAACTACGGACTAAGGAAATATTCAAAATATTAAAAGTATAACAAGTATATATATATATATAACGTTTGTTTTAAAATGAAAACATATTGATATATTATATATGGATAGGTTCGTGATATCAACCGGAAGACCGAGTCAAAATATATATATCATCAAGACAAGGGTGAGTATATAGTCCCACTTTTAAACTCTAAATATTTCGGGATGAGAATACATGTATTTTATGTTTTACGATATGGACACAAGTAACTGAAAAATATGTTCTACGTTGAGTTGTACCACTGGCATACTTCCCTGTAGCTTGGTAACTAATATTTACAGCGGTATTGTAAACGCGAATCCTGTTGATAGATCTATCGGGCCTGACAACCCCAACCGGACTGGACGACCAGTATTCAACGGTTGCACAGTACTTCGTTTTGTGACTACACTTGGTACGGTGTAGTAAGATTTCATATTAAAGGGAATATGCGACGTGAAAATGTTAAGTATGGTTACCAAGTGCTCAACCACTTAGAATATTTTTATTAAACTGTTTATATACGAAATCTTGTGGTCTATATATATATTGCTGCCGGCATTAAACCTATATCTCACCAACTTTATGTTGACCTTTTTAAAACATGTCTATTCTCAGGTGATTTCTAAAGCTTCCGCTGCATCATGTTGGATCTAACCAGGATCTTGCGTACGCATGTTTGTGTCAAAAATAAAACTGCATATCCGAGATGTTGTATTGTAAAATATGCTAGAAACCGTGTTGTTGTCATCATTTGTAAAGTTTGTAAGTCGAAGATTATCGCTAAACGTTAATCTTCTTTTTATTGTCTTAAGCTTGTAACAAAAATAATGGTTATGGTTTGTAATGTATAATATATGCAGTTTTCTTTCAAAAATGTCTCATATAGAGGTCAATACCTCGCAATGAAATCATACGTTATCTAACGCGTTCTTATGGTTAAGGACGGGTTATGACATGTGGTATCAGAGCGTTGGTCTTAGCGAACCAGGTTTGCATTAGTGTGTCTAACCGAGAAGTCGTTAGGATACATTAGTAAAGTCTGGACTTTGACCGGGTCTGATTTTAAAAAAAAAAAACCATTGCTTATCACTGTTGGTTAAAATTTATGTGTAAATATTATGTAAGTACTAATGGGTTAGTTGTTGTGTGATAGATGTCGGGCTCGAAACTTATTATCACATTCAGCGACTCCGAATCAGAACCTTCAGATTGTGTTTCAGTCATTAACATATCCGATGACGAAAGTGGTATTTTTGGGGAAGACTCACAATTTCCGGATGAACCAACTATAGAAATATCGGAAAGTGAACCCGAGGAGGAAAGTGAACCCAAAGAGGAAAGTGAACCCGAGGAAATTACGAAAGAAAAATATAATCAAGGAAAGAAACGAAAAGCTAGTGAATTAGAAAATCCAAATCCCGAGTTTAATGAGAATGATGTGGCACCAATTCCACTCAACACTACCACCCCTATCCCCGCTATTCCTATTAGTGCTATCCCCGCATCTAGTTCTTCGGCACCTCAGCCAAAACGTAGGGAGACAGCTAGGATTCGCGTTGGGGGATTCCCTGGACATAAATGTTTTGGGAAATAGACCAAATGATGCGCTACCGTATTAAACCATGGAATCACATAATGTTTTGTATAATATTATTAGTGTGGTTTGTTTAAGGTTTGATGTAAGCATATGTAAAATAGCGAAGTATGAAATGCAATAATTTTCCATGGTTAAGTATTATTTAGATTGTAGTAATTGATTCTGTACTAAGCTATTAAGTATGAACATTAACGGGTAGGTACTACCCAAGATATAATTATAAAACGCTAATAAGAAGAAAAGGCTTTTATAATAATACCTGGTTCATATTATTAACAAGCTATAAATGTACTATAAATACACACTACATCTATAATATTCCATGTGAATAATTATTTTCTTTCATTAGGAAATGGCGCGATTGAATCGAATGACGGAACAAGAACTCGAGGAACTCATCAACCAGCGAGTGAACGACAGAATGTTATGGGTTGAGGCTGCAAGAGCTGCTGCAGTTAATCCAAATCCTCGTGTAGGATGCTCCTACAAGACGTTCCAAGCTTGCAAGCCATCATCATTCAGTGGAACGGAAGGACCGATCGGTTTAACCCGATGGATAGAAAAGATGGAGACGGTGTTTAAAATCAGTGGTTGTGATGAAAAAGACATGACCAAGTTTGCATCGTGCACTTTACAAGATAGTGCACTCACATGGTGGAAGAATTATGTGAAGGCGGTAGGAGGAGATGTAGCTTATGATACTCCATGGGAAGAATTCAAAGCAATGATAATCACCGAGTATTGTCCAAGGAATGAGGTTATTAAGTTAGAAGATGAGTTACGAAGTTTGAAGGTGGTTGGTACTGAAATCACCAACTACAATCAGCGATTCATGGAATTGGTTTTACTATGTCCTGAATTGGTTCCAACTGAAGCACGGAAGATTGAAATGTACAAAGGTGGTTTGCCCAAAAAGGTCAAGGCAAATGTTACAGCATTGAAACCTAAGACAATTCATGAAGCTATAACCATGGCAAACGAGCTAATGGATCAGGTCATCATGGATAAGAAAGTATCCAATACTGATGTGAAGGTATCAGGTAACAAAAGAAAGTGGAATGGAAATTATGATCGAGGTAACCAACAACAATCTTTTAAGAAACAAGAAACCACGAAAGGTGCGGGTAGTGGTTCAGGCTTTGGTTACAAAGGACAAAGTCCTTTATGCAACCGTTGTCACAAACATCATTTTGGTTACTGTAGTGTGTTGTGCACTAAATGCAATAGACAGGGACATCTTGCTGAAGATTGTAAGGCTCTCGTTACAAATGCAAATGGTAACAAGACTCCTGCCACCAACGCAAATAGAACTGCTTTGGCTACCATTACTTGTTTTGGGTGTGGAAAACAAGGTCACTATAAGAGCCAGTGCCCGAATCCAGAGAAGAATATCGGACCTGCACGTGGGAGAGCATTTGTTATTAATGCTAGAGAGGCATGTGAAGACCCAGAGCTTGTTACGGGTACGTTTACCATTAATAACTTATCCGCATCTATTATATTTGATACTGGTGCTGATAGAAGTTACGTGTGTAGAGACTTTCACGCTAAATTGAATTGTTCATCATTACCTCTAGATGCTAAGTACATGATTGAGTTAGCTAATGGTAAACTAATTAAAGCCGATAAAATTTGCCGTGATTGTAAAATAAATTTAGCCGGAGAAACATTTAAGATTGATTTGATACCCGTAGAATTAGGAAGTTTTGATGTAATAGTCGGCATGGACTGGATGTCTAAAATAGGAGCTGAAGTTGTGTGCGCCAAGAAGGCAATTCGCATTCCTCGTAAGAATAAAACGCCAGTAATGATTTATGGAGAGAAGGGTAACTCAAAGCTAAAACTCATTAGTTATTTGAAAGCTCAAAAGTGCTTGAAGAAAGGGTGCTATGCTATCTTAGCACATGTTAATAAAGTCGAAAAGAAAGAAAAAGAGAAGTGCATCAATGACGTGCCTGTGGCAAGAGATTTTCCTGAAGTATTTCCGGAAGAGTTGCCGGGATTACCTCCATTTAGATCGGTAGAATTTCAAATAGATTTAGTACCAGGAGCTGCACCAGTGGCTCGTGCTCCATATAGACTTGCACCGTCCGAGTTAAAAGAACTTCAAAGCCAGTTAAAAGAATTACTGAACCGTGGATTCATACGACCGAGTACTTCACCGTGGGGAGCTCCAATTTTGTTTGTTAAGAAGAAAGATGGATCTTTTAGGATGTGTATAGACTATCGTGAATTAAATAAGTTAACTATCAAGAATCGGTATCCACTACCGAGAATTGATGACTTATTTGATCAATTGCACGGATCATGTGTTTATTCGAAAATCGACTTAAGATCGGGCTATCATCAATTACGTGTCAAAGAAGAAGATATACCGAAAACTGCTTTTCGGACACGTTATGGTCATTACGAATTTTTGGTCATGCCGTTTGGGTTGACAAATGCGCCAGCTGTATTCATGGACCTCATGAATCGAGTTTGTAGTCTATATTTAGATAAGTTTGTTATCGTTTTCATTGATGATATTCTTATCTATTCCAAGAGTGAGCAAGAGCATGAGCAGCATGTAAGGTTGATATTAGAGTTGTTAAGAAAAGAACAACTTTATGCTAAATTTTCTAAGTGTGCTTTCTGGTTGAAAGAAGTGCAATTTCTTGGTCACGTTGTTAATAGCGAAGGAATTCAGGTTGATCCAGCAAAAATTGAAGCTATTGAAAAATGGGAGACTCCTAAGACACCAACGCAGATACGCCAATTTTTGGGTTTAGCCGGTTATTATAGAAGGTTTATTCAAGATTTTTCCCGAATAGCTAAGCCGTTGACAGCGTTAACGCAAAAAGGGAAGAAATATGAATGGACCTCGGAGCAGGAGAACGCATTTCAAATACTGAAGAAGAAGTTAACTACGGCGCCTATTTTATCGTTACCAGAAGGGAACGATGATTTTGAAATATATTGTGACGCTTCGCGACAAGGTTTTGGTTGTGTTCTTATGCAACGGAAGAAAGTTATTGCATTCGCATCCCGACAATTGAAGATTCACGAGCGAAATTATACGACGCATGATCTAGAATTGGGAGCAGTCGTGTTTGCATTGAAGATGTGGAGACACTACTTGTATGGGGTTAAATTCACTGTGTTTACTGATCATAAAAGCCTTCAACATATTTTTGATCAGAAACAATTGAACATGAGGCAACGTAGGTGGGTCGAGTTAATAAACGACTATGATTGTGAAATTCGTTATCATCCCGGGAAGGCAAACGTGGTGGCTGATGCTTTAAGCAGAAAAGAACGAGAACCAATTCGAGTTCGAGCAATGAACATAAAAATTCGTATGAATCTCAACTCACAAATCAAAGAAGTTCAACGAGAAGCACTCAATGAAGAAAACATAAAGAATGAAATAATGAAAAAGTACGAGAAACAACTTGTTGTACGGGAAGATGGAATTCGGTATTTTGCAAATCGTATTTGGGTACCGAAGTTGGGTGGATTAAGGAAGTTGATATTGAACGAGGCACATAAGACAAGATACTCGATACATCCTGGAGTTGGAAAGATGTATCAAGATCTTAAGACACGTTATTGGTGGCCTAATTTAAAAACAGACGTTGCAACATATGTTGGGGAGTGTTTAACTTGTTCCAAGGTTAAAGCAGAACACCAAAAGCCGTCAGGGTTACTTCAACAACCAGAAATCCCAGAATGGAAATGGGATGGTATTACCATGGATTTCATCACGAAGTTACCAAAGACTGCCTGGGGATACGACACCATTTGGGTGATTGTTGATCGTCTCACCAAGTCTGCACATTTCTTGCCTATAAAGGAAACGGATAGAATGGAGAAACTATTACGATTGTATATAAAGGAAGTTGTTTCAAGGCATGGGATACCTATTTCCATTATATCCGATCGTGATAGTAGATTTACCTCAAAGTTTTGGCAATCACTACAGGAGGCACTAGGAACTCGTTTGGATATGAGTACCGCATATCATCCACAAACCGATGGACAGAGTGAGAGAATGATTCAGACTCTCGAAGACATGCTCAGGGCATGTGTGATCGATTTTGGAAACGGATGGGATAAATATCTACCGTTAGCAGAATTCTCGTATAATAATAGTTATCATGCGAGCATTGGAGCTGCGCCATTCGAAGTATTGTACGGAAGGAAGTGTAGATCTCCTATCTGTTGGAATGAAGTAGGAGATCGACATTTAACTGGTCCCGAGATCATACACGAAACGACCGAGAAGATAGTACAAATCAAGGAGAGATTGAAAACAGCCCGTAGTCGCCAAAAGAGCTACGCCGATGTCCGAAGGAAACCATTAGAGTTTCAGGTCGGGGACATGGTTATGCTAAAGGTGTCACCTTGGAAAGGTGTGATACGTTTCGGCAAAAGGGGTAAACTAAACCCAAGGTACGTAGGCCCGTTCAAGATCATCGAACGCATTGGACCGGTAGCTTATCGACTCGAGTTACCGCAACAACTCGCCGGAGTACATAATATCTTTCACGTCTCAAACCTTAAGAAGTGTCTTGCAAAGGAAGACCTCACCATTCCTCTTGAAGAAATCCATGTCGACGAGAAACTACAATTCGTCGAAGAACCAATTGAAATCATGGACCGTGAAGTTAAACAGCTCAAACAGAGCAATATACCGATTGTTAAGGTTCGTTGGAATGCTAGAAGAGGTCCCGAGTTTACTTGGGAACGAGAGGATCAGATGAAACGAAAGTATCCGCATTTGTTTCTCGATGACGCAAAATAGGTACAATTTTAAAATTTCGGGACGAAATTTATTTAACGGGGAGGTAATGTAACGACCCGCACTTTTTCGATCATTCTATACTTATAAGATTAATATTTACATAAATTAAACCTTGCCAACATGATAAGCAATCCAAATTGTCGAGACTTATATTTCCGAAAAGAGTTTTACACAACGTTTGACCGTCTAGTTTGACCGATGATATCACGAACTATACAATATATGATAATTATACGTTTGTGTATATAAATGTATATATACATATTTAACATGATTAAAGAATGTTTTAATATCTCATTTTGTATTAATAACAAGTTATATGTGTATTTTGAAACTACTAACTTAAGTTTTCAAAACGATAACTATACGTAACGTTATTTGACATAAATACTTAAGACATATAATGTTTATACATATATTGTATAAGTAATGTATTTAATCACTTTTAAAGACTTAAATACATAAAACCATATAAGTGTATTCACAAAAGATAGCTATATTTGAATCCTCATTCCATTTTTCACAAAATTTCTATACGTATACCTAGAGTATTTGTACTCGTATCATACCAAGCTCCTATACGTATTTACTAATAGTAAATACACATCAAAATCACCACCTAACCAGCCATTATTCATGCCATGAGGGCTAGGTAATTGAACTTGGAAGCAATTAGGACTAGATACATAAAATTATCACTTGAAATTTTGTCCATATACACCATGTTACACGTTTTTTTGGTGTATATATACATGCTCATTTTGATCCATTTTTACTACCATTTTCTTATCAAAAACACACACTCTTTCTTACTCTCTAAACTCCATAAACATCCAGCAAGAAACCTTGAAGATCTAGCTTCAAAAACCATACTAAAACACCATAAGAAAACCATACAAAAACACTTCAAGAAAACCCTCCAAGAACACCAACTTACTTCCAAACTTTCATCCACTTCTATCACCCTTTTGATTCTAGCTTCTTACTCCTCTTTTACAGCAAACTTATCCAAGGAACTTGAGGTAGAATCTATGTTCATAACCTTATTCGATTCATATATATATAGCTATCTTATTTTGTGGTACAAAAGTTTAACAACAAGAACATAGTTTGAATGTTTTCAAACTTGTTTGCAAACTAAATAGATCCTTCTAACTTAACTTTTAAAATACTTCAAGACATGTAACATAACTTATTTATATGTTAATTTAACAAGGTAAAACTTGGTTTTTCAAAGTATAAGTATTTTTGGAAAAATGGTCATTAAATGATTTAGTTGTAACAAAATGTTTAACTTCATATGTTTCACTAAACTTTCACTTATGCCGTATGATTTTGAATACAAACCAAGGTATTTACAGTTCATAGTCTTAAAGAAGAACTCGATCCAAGAAGATGGCAATTTGAATCAACGAAAACGGACTTGTAACGAAGAAACTATGACCGAAACAAAATTGGCTATCCTAGACATTTTCAACTTCGGGATTCATTGGAAAAATTTACATAAAATCACATACTTCTAAGATAACATGATATTTTATATATATGTACTCATAATTCAATTTCATATGGTTCAGGATCACCCGTAAGCAACACGAGAAGATTAATCATAAGATCCCATGTTTGTACGCAATACGTCATTTGACAACACCGGTACTTTATGTACGCAATACGTCATTTGACAACACCGGTACCGTGGGTCAAGATTAATCTCGACCAATACATATACGATGGGGTTTTATTTATTTCGTTGGGGGTTTTGTTTATTGCGGGTATATTAAACATCTAAAAATGAACCATTAAAATTGAATTACTAACATCGGAATGCTAACTACGGACTAAGGAAATATTCAAAATATTAAAAGTATAACAAGTATATATATATATATATATATAACGTTTGTTTTAAAATGAAAACATATTGATATATTATATATGGATAGGTTCGTGATATCAACCGGAAGACCGAGTCAAAATATATATATCATCAAGACAAGGGTGAGTATATAGTCCCACTTTTAAACTCTAAATATTTCGGGATGAGAATACATGTATTTTATGTTTTACGATATGGACACAAGTAACTGAAAAATATGTTCTACGTTGAGTTGTACCACTGGCATACTTCCCTGTAGCTTGGTAACTAATATTTACAGCGGTATTGTAAACGCGAATCCTGTTGATAGATCTATCGGGCCTGACAACCCCAACCGGACTGGACGACCAGTATTCAACGGTTACACAGTACTTCGTTTTGTGACTACACTTGGTACGGTGTAGTAAGATTTCATATTAAAGGGAATATGCGACGTGAAAATGTTAAGTATGGTTACCAAGTGCTCAACCACTTAGAATATTTTTATTAAACTGTTTATATACGAAATCTTGTGGTCTATATATATATTGCTGCCGGCATTAAACCTATATCTCACCAACTTTATGTTGACCTTTTTAAAACATGTCTATTCTCAGGTGATTTCTAAAGCTTCCGCTGCATCATGTTGGATCTAACCAGGATCTTGCGTACGCATGTTTGTGTCAAAAATAAAACTGCATATCCGAGATGTTGTATTGTAAAATATGCTAGAAACCGTGTTGTTGTCATCATTTGTAAAGTTTGTAAGTCGAAGATTATCGCTAAACGTTAATCTTCTTTTTATTGTCTTAAGCTTGTAACAAAAATAATGGTTATGGTTTGTAATGTATAATATATGCAGTTTTCTTTCAAAAATGTCTCATATAGAGGTCAATACCTCGCAATGAAATCATACGTTATCTAACGCGTTCATATGGTTAAGGACGGGTTATGACAAAAACCTCGCAATGAAATCAATTAATATGGAACGTTTATAATCAATATGAACGGGACATTTCATACATGAAATGCTTTTATAAATGTTTGACGAGATAGACATAAGCAAAACGTTCCTCGAATGAATTATGTGGACGTGATAATTGTCACCATTGAATTATGTGGACGTGATAATTACCACAATTGATATGAATATTTTTCCCCTGATTATTATTGCTTGGTAACCTAAGAATTAGGGAACATCACTAATTTTGAGAATTAGTGCACGCCTAATTGACGCGAATCCTAAAGGTAGCTACCGGGTTTAACACCCCTACCCAGAATGTTCACTAGACGGAAGGGCTAGTGAGCGTGGTGTTTAGTACTTCAAAGTTTATATGATTATTATACAGACGAGATGTTCTGTTTTGGGGATATTATTTATGCGCATTATATGTTAAGGTCACTTACCAAGCCAAGTTATGAAAGCAACGAAAAGTGAATGCTATGTATCGAGAGAATGATTTTATACACAGGTTATGTGTATGTTATTTTTGTGCACAAGATATGTGTACGGTTACTAAGTTTTATGAAAGATGATTTCGTACACGAGAAAGGTGTACTGTATTTAAAAGATATCGCATGTACATTACAGGTGGGTATAGGATTCGGGCCCATTTGTACCATGCAGAATTTAAATCTTGTGGTCAATCAAAATGATAAATTTTATTGTTTTATTATAAACCTATGAACTCACCAACCTTTTGGTTGACACTTGAAAGCATGTTTATTCTCAGGTATGAAAGAAATCTTCCGCTGTGCATTTGCTCATATTAGAGATATTACTTGGAGTCATTCATGAAATATTTCAAAAGACGTTGCATTCGAGTCGTCGAGTTCTTCAAGATTATTATTAAGTCAATTATAGTTGGAGGTATTATGAAATAGTATGCTTGCCGTCAACTTTCAATGTAAAGAAAGTTTGTCTTTTAAAAACGAATGCAATGTTTGTAAAATGTATCATATAGAGGTCAATTACCTCGCGATGTAATCAACTATTGTGAATCATTTATAATCGATGTGGACTTCGTCCGGATGGATTAGGACGGGTCTCTACACATGGGACGTATATTTATGAGAAATGAAAATCTTGTGGTCTATTAAAATGATGGAAATGATTGTTTATGTTAAACTAATGAACTCACCAACCTTTTGGTTGACACTTGAAAGCATGTTTATTCTCAGGTATGAAAAAAATCTTCCGTTGTGCATTTGCTCATATTAGAGATATTACTTGGAGTCATTCATGACATATTTCAAAAGACGTCACATTCGAGTCGTTGAGTTCCTCAAGATTCTTATTAAGTCAAGTATAGTTAGATATATTATGAAATGGTATGCATGCCGTCAACTTTCGATGTAATGAAAAATTGTCTTTTCAAAAACGAATGCAATGTTTGTAAAATGTATCATATAGAGGTCAAGTACCTCGCGATGTAATCAACTATTGTGAATCGTTTGTAATCGATATGGACTTCGTCCAGATGGATTAGGACGGGTCGCTTCAGTTGGTATCAGAGCGGTGGTCTTAGCGAACTAGGTCTGCATTAGTGTGTATAACTGATAAGTCGTTAGGATGCATTAGTGAGTCTGGACTTCGACCGTGTCTGCATGTCAAAAGTTTTGCTCATCATATCGTGTCGAAAATTAGTTTCTTATCATCCTTAAAGTCTTGACACATCTTACTGCCATTATTACATAGACAGTGTATAGATAAATTCATATCTTAACATATCTGTTGTTGTTACCATTGCCTGACAGCTTCCGTAGATTCCTCCGTAACTTATGGGATTTTAGTATTATATATGCATATGTAAATTATGTATTGCAGGGTACTAATCTACATCCTATAATCTATTTCTTATTGAAAATCCTTCATCTGATCTTACGGGATGAATCCTTCAACCAGTTCAAGTCCCTCGAATATAGATAGCTATTCCGATAGTTATTCCGACAGCTATTCCGACGTGGACGTTCACCTAAGCTCCGAAAGCAGCGTCACCAGAATGAATCAACCAACCAACCATCCCCAATTCATATAATGAGTTCGTAGTCGACTTAATTAATGGAGACGAGAAGAAGGCAATCCTTTCCATCAACCAAATTCACCTCTTGGTGAAGAACCTGAAGCACTTACCGGCGAACCAGACCGAAACACCATTTTCACCCTCATTTCCCGAATATCTCACCACGATTACATTCTATCAAAAATTATAAACTTTATTTATCCACTCGTTCCGACCAACAATCATCCCGGAGTAATACAAGAAGTCAGCAAACTTCGCGCCCGAGTTATAGTCTTGGAAAAATATGGTGCAAAACGTACCAGCTTCAGCAACAACATCAACACCAGTATCGCCAACAACCCAAGTTTCAACATCACATGCCTCAACATCGCAATCTATAGCTCGAGCATAATTTTCGTTCTACATCTTGTCCTGCATCGATGATCTTCGTGCTACGTATCGTTCTACATCCTTGATCTTCGTTCAACATGATGGTTATGTAACCGCTAATGTTTTAGAGATTATATATTCTTGTTCTAACGGTAAATCAGATGAGTTAATATCATATTAACTCATTAAATCCATGATTACATCTGAGGAAAATATATATGTAAGTATATTTTCATAAAGATTGTAATTAAAAATTCTTTTGTACAAACTGTTAATGGTGAAAATATTTTAACGGGTAGGTAATACCCGGGGAATATTTAGATTTCACATTAATAAGTAACATTGTACGTTCTTCGAATCTGATTTAACAGTCTTTTACTATCCTACTTACAACCACCGATATACATATCCGTTCACCGCAGAATAATCATTTTCATTCAATTTCATATTTGGATTTTGACCTATCAGAATCCAACAAGTGGCATAATGAAGAAAACATTTGACAAAATAAAATTTGTTAGAAACAGACAAATTAACTATAAGGAATTTTGTTAAGAATTCAAGCTAACAAAATCCTAGCTACCTATTCCTAGCTAACTGTTAATTCCGTATTACATTTATTTATCGCAATTTAATTATCGCAATTTAATTATCGTAATTTTATTTATCGTCATTTAATTTCTTTTATTTACTTTATGCATTTAATTTATCGTCATTTAATTTCTATATTTATTTTATGCACTTTAAATACCAGGACATGTATACAAGGTTTTGACATATCATATCGACGCATCTATATATATTATTTGGAATCACCATAGGCACTCTATATGCTGTAATGCTAGAGTTCACTATACAGGGTTGAGGTTGATTCTATAATAATATATATAGTTTTAGTTGTGATCGAGTCTGAGACATGTACACGGGTCATGATACGTATTAATTAATTCGAATATTATATATTAAATTATATATGAATTATTGGACTGTTAACTGTAGACTATCGACTGTGGACTAATGACATTGGACAATTAAAATGAATTAAAATATTGATTATAACATATAAAACTAAACATTTCTTCATGTTTTCCACTTGATCTCATCTTAAACCTCATTTGTATCTTGACGATTACAATCTGCGTTCCAACCTTTCATGATTCTTGAAAACACCTCAATCGAGAGGATGAACCAACCACACTTCATCTATAGAAGGAAAGATCTATGCATATAGTTATGCACCCGAAAAACTCTCGGAATTGAAGTAAAAGTTTTACACGAATCCGTACATGATCCTGTAAGCATTATTATCACCCAAAATAATTTAGTAATCCCTTTCAAAGTAGCAAATTTTGTCACAGCTCCAGTAAATCAACTTCGACTTTTCGTTCGAAACAACCTTATTATAACCTTGATATATACGCTGTCTTTTCGCCTTTGTTACCGGGAAACCTTTTATATTCTACCATATTACCAGCAGATGTACCAGCAACCTCATCGTTCCTTGGTTTAAATCTCTCTGAAAAATCACTATATTTATCTATTGAAGTCTCATCATGTACTCATCCGCATCTTGTAACAAGAATTGCCATACCAATTACCGGAAATCAGCAAATCTGTATTGTGAGTCTCACAACGTTTCCACAACAACAGTTATATGTATCCATATAACATCTATCTCTTAGAACTATGATCTTCCATTCTAAAATTCTGAAAAGCACTCAGTCTGCGAATTAATACTCTGAATTTTCAAAAGTTGAATGGGGCAACAAAAACTGTAAATGACCTCAAAAGCCAAAAGTTGATGATAAAAAAAAAATTTGTATGTTGGCAAAGCTCCGAAAAAGTTTGAAACTGAAAACTGATTGAGCAAACTACGAAGGAGTCTCTGAACAAATCACAAGGACTAAACTTGTACATTAAGAATCCTGATGATTCTGTTTCTGATGAAATCTTTTGCGAATACCTTGCTTATGACTCCAAACTCTTGCGGACAAATTTTCTTCACCATCCTTCGACATTAAAAATTCCAAGATATCATCGTATCTTTCATTATAAATATCCTCCATATTTTGGAAGATATTTTCATAACTATTCTTATCTGAAATCATTAATCTATTAGTGATATCAGTGTTACATCATATAGAAACTGTTAGTTTCTATATTCTGTAAACTTTCGAGGTTAAAATATGAATGTTATTGAAGTAATATTGAAACTGATGCATGAGTTAGTATAATACAATGATACTTGATCAACGTGATTATATTACAGTAAGTTATGCTGAGTTTCTATTGGAATGTGATGATTCACAGATCATAACGTCATCCTGTGCCATGTTACACGACTCTTACATTCTATCTAACTTATGAAGATATCAAAAACATATTTCTTGATAGTTCTATCTTTTCTCGTAACTTCTGGTAATTTAACCAGTCAAGGTCGTGCTATTATGTCCCTTTCTACTTAGAACATTAGGATTATTCGAAACTCCATACCTATGAATTCTGGACCATTATTCGCTTGATTTAAAGTCGAGAAGGGAAAACAAAAGAATGAAGATCTGAAATAAATGGGAGTATAAATCACAGTAAATTGGAGAGAGTATTAACTGTGGATGTCAATGATTACAGAAGGACAGAAGTAGAGACATCGAAATATAATGGAAGATATAAAACCCAACAACAACGCAGAAATTACAAATCGTGGATATTAATACGAATAGCAATATAAAGACACGGTAGAATTAAGAATAGTATCACTCCAAGGTAATAGTAGAAGTAAACAGATTTTTCTGGTGGAAGATTGAAAAGAAGGATACATAAGTGATAATGAGAAAAATATCAAGGATTAGAACGATATTAAGCATTTTCACAATCATTTGGATGTATCAAATAAGAAAGAAAGTATTGGAATGGTGAGAATAATGGAACGGAAGAGTTTAATTTATAAGGAAAATATCAGACAGAGCAATCAAGGCAGATCACCTTATTTATTTATTGAGATCTTAAGTTCCTTACTTGCCTAAGAATCAAATCTTTTAGATTTCAAAGATTTTCTTTAAATCCCTTGAATTCCGGAATTCAACCCTGACTCTGTCTAAAGTTAAGATGAATATTTACTTTCCTATTTCACTCTTTGGTGATAGCTTCATTCGTACTCTTCGAATAATCGAATTGTTTTATCCATATTACTCAATAATGATAAAACTTTATTTATCAACTCATATTCGTCATGAAAACATTTTATTGTTAGCCATGACCACCTCACTCAAATTTCGGGATGAAATTTCTTTAACGGGTAGGTACTGTGACGACCCGGAAATGTCCGACCAAATTTAAACTAAATCTTTATATGTTTCTGACACGATAAGCAAAGTCTGTAATGTTGATATTTCAAAAACTTTGAAACTATATTCATGTAATTAATTACCATTTGACTGTGCCCGATGATTCACGAACAATTGTATGTAAATTAATATGTAAATATAAATGAATGTATACATATAATAATAGACAGAAATAATACAATACAATTTAAACATTTAAACATTTAATAGGTAAAATAAGATATAAATAATTAATTGTAATTAAAAATGAATCTATATATAATTATCATTATATGTATATTTTAATATATGTTAAAATCTGTAAAACTTAGTACTTACGATAACTTATTATGTAAAGTATATTATATAGATGTACTACCAAAACAATAATGTGTAATATTAAAATATAAGAATTTTTTTTATATATAAATATAATTATTATAATAATTTTATTATTACTTTTAATATTAAAATAAATACTAGTGTTATTAATATTATCCAAATATATGAACTTGATACGTATAAATTGTTATAGAATATTTATTATTAATATTATTATTATTATTATCATTAATAATATAAGTATTATAATTGGTGTTAATATTAATAATATTATTGTTATAAATTCTATAGTTATTATTATCATTATTATTAATAATAATATTATTATTGTTACTATTATATTATTATAAATTATGTTATTATTATTTATAATACTAAAAGTATTATTAATATAGTTATACTTATTAATATTAATGAATAAGATTAACTATAATATATAGATACAAATACATAATGATATATAATTTATATATACAAATAAATACAGATATATATATATATATATATATATCGAGAAGTAGGACCATATTATAAAACTTTAAGATTATTAAAATATTACCATTATCTTTAGAAATTTTAGAAATTATATATATAATGATTTGAGTGTCACGTTTTCTTTAAAACGAATATAACTTTATAAATATCTAGAACAACTTTTGATAATGAGTCAGTATAATAAGGATAAAGATTTTAACGTTATCTTAAAATTTAGAATCTTTCTAGAAACCTTTTGACAAGTTATAAATAATAACGGTCTAGGACTTAATTGAATATAAATATATAAATAACTTACAACATATATTTATAATGTGTTGAAATTATATATATATATATATATATATATATATATATATATATATATATATATATATAATTATTTTGTAAACAATAATAACACTAGTTGATTGATTCGATTGATATTTAAGTAAGTTTATATGAATGTTCGAGAAATTAAAATATAGTTGGTATATTAATATTATTACTTACATAGATATTAATATTAGTATTAATATCAGTATTATTAATATTATATATATATATATATATATGAAAATGATACATTTGATTTATGATTATTATTTATTATTACTAATATTATTATAATCATTATTAATATCATAACTAGTAGTAAAATTATAATTTTAGTTATTATCAGATTATTATTATTATGAATACTAAAAACTATCTTTTTATTTAAAATCAATATTAGTATTATTAATACTAATATTTTAAATATATAACATAAAGATATAAAAGTTGATACATAAATTTTTATATTAATATTATTACTAATATTAATATTATTATTATTAATATTATTATTATTATTATTATTATTATTATTATTATTATTATTATTATTATTATTATTATTATTACCCCATACCCTACAAGTGTGGGATTGGGTATTGTTGTTGTTGTTGTTGTATTATTATTATTATTAATATTAATATTATTATAATTAGAATTATTATTATTATTATTATAGTTAATAATGTTAGTATTATTATTATTATTATTATTATTATTATTATTATCATTGTTACTTATTATTATTATTAATAAAACTATTATTATTATTAAGAATATTATTATTATTAATAAATTTATTAATTATTAATATTTATTAAATATAAAATATAAAAACAGAAGATTACAAAATCTGTAAATTTCGCTATCTGTGTTTTGTTTTTATTTTATTTCCTCATGTCCTGATTGAATAAAGTGTCGACCACTTCCACTAAATAACAATCGAGATTACTGCATCAATTATTTGATTAACATGATTATTATTATCTATATATCGCTAATACTTACTGTAATTCAAAGGGAGAAAAATCAAACAAGAATATATTAAAAAAAACCGTCGGTCCTCCATCATTCATCTTTTTGCCCATAATTTGAATACGAACCAATCTTCAAAATGTAATAATGCAGTTCTATTAGCAATCCCATACTCAAACTATCTGCAAAGTTTGAGCTTCCAATTTTTCTTAACGAATTCTAATTTTTGAGTCAAAGTTACAAAAAAAGTCAACCGTTGTGTTCTTCGTGAAATTCGAAATCGTTGTGATGTTTCTAGTTCAATTGATAATTCTAGAGTGTTTTAATGATGATTTAGAAGATATTTCATGAAGGTGTTGAGGTCTCAAAACATCCCTATATCAAAATCAATTTTTTTTGTTCTTCATAATTAATTCGAACTTCTGTTGCTGCTGTTAATTTTTGTTGTCAATCATTATAACCCACAGCCATTTGTTTCTGATACATTTTTAATCCTAAATCAAACCTGTAATTACTATTATGATCATAGTGTTTACCTCTGGTCGATCAAATTGATTTGAGAAGAAGAAAGGGGAACAGAGGAGGGTTAAAAATAATTAAGTTGTGACTTTAATCAGAAATGCATAAAGGGATAGATGGTTAAGGGGTGTTTTGGGTTAGCGAGAGGTCTCGAGTTCAAGCCCGGGCTGAGGCATAATTTTTTTTAAAACAGATTTCCTTGAGGTAGTATACTATTCTCTTCTTATTATTATTCCGATTCCGATTATTATGATTATTGTTAATATTGGTATTATAATTATTATTATCATTATTATTATTAATATAAGTATTAGTTATTAATTATTATTATTATCATGATTATAATATGAATAAGTAAAAATAATTATTAGTTAAGATTATATATATATATACAGATTATAAATACAAATATGATTATAAAGATGATTATACTTATAATTGAGTAATGATTTAAAATGAAATATTATTATTAATATCATTATATTATTATGATTATCATTATTATTATTATTATGATTATTATTATTATTATTATTATTATTATTATTATTATTATTATTATTGGTGTTATTATTGATATTAAAGATTATGGATGATATTATGAACATGAGTACGATAAGTATGATATAAATAGAGATAGAATCATCAGTATTGACAATAAATAATATTATGAATACGTATGAAATCTAAATAAGTTTATGAATTGTATATGTATGTATAATACATCTTTTATTATTAAAAATTTATTATGATTATTACTAAATTTATAAATTGTATCATTACTATAATTATATTAATATTATTACTATTATTAATATTATAATTATTATCACTTTTATTACTATTATTATTATCATTATTATTATTATTATTATTATTAGTATTGTTATCATTAATTTATTATTATTATAATTATTATTTTAACAAACAAAGGATATCTATATATATATAAATATAATTATTACCTATATCATAAGTATATCTAAATTACTATTTTAATATAACATATAAAATAACATATGCATATATATATATATATATATATATATATATATATATATATATATATATATATATATATATAACATTTGAAACAATAAATACATTACTAATTTAAGTAAGGAAAATACTATATATTTAATAATATATATAAACTTGTTTAATTATGATTATATATTTTAATATATATAATTGATATAGGTCCGTGAATCCGAGGTCAACCTTGCTTTGTTCAGTATCGTCGTATGCATATTTTTACTACAAAATATCGTATTGTGAATTTCATTTGCTCCCTTTTTAAATGCTTTTGGCAATATATATATATATATATATATATATATATATATATATATATATATATATATATATATATATAATTGGGACTGAAAAATACATGCGCTTTTATAATTGTTTGACAAAATAAACACAAGTATTTGAACTACATTCTATGATGAATTATTATACCGCGTATCCCTGTTTATTTAGCTTGGTAACCTAAGAATTAGTGAACCAGTCCACTATTGACGCGAATCCTAAAGATAGATCTATGGGCTTTGACAAGCCTCAGTCAGAGAGTTTGAACTGCTTTAGTACTTCGTGGTTTATATTTATACAGATGAGGTTCCTGTATAGGGATATGCTAGATGCATTTTTGTTAATGTCGGTTACTAAGTGTTCATCATATGAATGGATTTTATAGCAGTGAGCAGACCTTCACTTAAAATGGAAATGAAAATGTTGTGGACTATTAAAATGATGATTATTGATGATAAACTAATGAACTCACCAACCTTTTGGTTGACACTTTTAAGCATGTTTATTCTCAGGTATTAAAGAAATCTTCCGCTGTGCATTTGCTCATTATAAAGATATTACTTGGAGTCATTCATGGCATATTCCAAAAGACGTTGCATTCGAGTCATTGAGTTCAACAAAGATTATTATTAAGTAAATGACAGATTAGGTCATTTATAGTTTGGATATTATGAGTTGGTATGCATACCTGTCAACGTTCGAGGAAATGAAAGTTTGTCTTTAAAAATAAATGCAATGTTTGTAAAATGTATCATATAGAGGTCTAATACCTCGCAATGTAAGCATATGTTATTGTATTCATCCCTATGGATTAGGACGGGTCTTTACAGGTGGTATCAGAGCGGTGGTCTTAGCGAACCAGGTCTTGCATTAGTGTGTCTAACTAGTTGTTGTTAGGATGCATTAATGAGTCTCGACTTCGACTTAGTAGTTGTTAGGATACATTAATAAGTCTGGACTTGAACCTGGTCTGCATGTCAAAAGTTTTGCTTATCATCCCTTTTCGAAAAATATCTACTTATCATTTTCAGTCTCGACATATCTTATTGCAATTATTGCATAGATGGTGTACAGACGAATTCATATCTTAGCGTATCTATTACTGTAAACTTCACCTGACATTTTTCAAAAATCCCTCCGTGATTTATGGAATTTTGGTATTATATATACGTATGTAAATTATGTATTGGAGAGTACCAATCTAAATCCTATAATCTATTTCATATCAAAAATCATCTCCCTAAATATACAAGAAGGATCCCGTTTCTAGTTCAAGTTCCCTAAACTCCGACAGCTATTCCGATATGGATATTCACCTGAACTCCGAAGACAGTGTAACCGGAATGGATCAACCAATCAGCCATCACCTATTCTGGATGAATTGGGGATGGGTTCGTAGCCTACTTAATCATTGGAGACAAGAAGAAGGTGACCCCTTCCATCCCGAACAGCACCGACAGCAACAGTACCACCATCAGAAACACCAACAGTACCATCACCACCACCAACAGCGACATCCGCATCCCACACCTCAACATCATAATCAGTACCTCGAGTATCAACGTCATATGCACCATAGATACCAAGGAATACCAACAACAACAAACGATGAAGTATCGATTCATAACTTCATCGCAGAAATATTTTGCAGAGAATATGTTGTTTCTAAAAGTTTTAGAGATTATTTTGTGACGATATATATATATATATATATATATATATATATATATATATATATATATATATATATCATTCAACCATATAATGTAGTTTCAATTACTTGTGTCTATTTCGTAAAATAGTTATAAAAACAGCGCATGTATTCTCAGTCCCGGAAATTTCTGACCAAATTTAAACTTAATCTTTATATGATTTAATATTTTTGACACGATAAGCAAAGTCTGTAATGTTGAGTCTCAAAAATTTTGAACTGTTGTCATGAATTCAATTGACCTTCGACTGTTCTCGATGATTCACGAACAACTATTTGTAAATATATACATATATATTTAAAAATATAAATATATATTAATTCAAAATATAATTGAAATATTATATTATTTAGTTATTAGAATTAGTTTTGTAAAATAAAATAATAGAAGATATAATAAAGTTTATTATTAAAATGAATATATATATATATATATATATATATATATATATATATTCATTTTAATAATAAACTTTATATGGTTGAATGATATATATATATATATATAAATATATATATATTCATTTTAATAATAAACTTTGGTTGAATGATATATATATATATATATATATATATATATATATATATATATATATATATATATATATATATATTATATATATATATATATGAAAGATTAAGATAAAATTTGGACTGTAAAATGATTACGAAGATTTTAGAATTGTTAAAAATATTTTTACCTTTTTAAGTTTAAATATGAGTAGTCCGTACATATAAATTGGTACAGAAAATAAATAACTATCGAACCTTTTTTATCAGGTTTCAAACAGTTAATGAGTGAAATAATTAAATATATTTAATCTAAAAATTTGGGATTTTTAGGAACACTTTTATACGTTAACTGTTTAGCAATGGACACGATATAGCCACCCGTGATAAACTCTCGGCAGACTGTAATAGTTAATTGATCCGTGATAATTAGAATCCTGAAAGAGATTACTGTTTACTTTATTAAATTCATATTAATATATTTATATATGTATACATACAAGCAGACACTTATATGAACACACAACCATCACTTGTGGCTCCTTTTGCTCAACAACCATCGACCACAGCCACCATGTTTAACCCCCATCTTCTTCCTTGTAAGCTTTTCTACCATTTTGCGAAATAAAACGATGAAAACTCAATTACATCCTGCAATACTTCTGTTTCACTTGTGAACCCAACACCACCCACTCGCTTGATTGTTCTGATGTTTAATCGACCCAAACCATCACTCTAACTTCATCTTGATCACTTTTCACCATCAAAGACTCATGACCAACCATCTGTTTAAACACCCATTTAATCAACGTCACCTCCTTCTCTATACTTTATATATGATTACATGCTTGTCATATAAACCCACAACCGAGAATCATCACTTCAACATCCCATGAGAAACAAACCATCAAAACCCATTAAACCGTATAAACCGCTGTTAGTGTTCTTCCCTTCTTGTTTTTGTTAATAACAAACACCATAACCCACCCATCGAAAATAACTAGTACTCCTACTCTACTAACTCCAATTTCCTTCTGGTTCTACTTTTGCTTTCGGTTTCTTTTGACCGATCACCAAACCCACCACCTTTGATAACCGCCACCCATCACCATTAAAACAACCACTAACTAAACCACTTAGCTACTGTTTCTGCTTAATATCGACAACCAATGCAGCAAATAAGGCTGTTGTACTGTTCCTGTTGGTAATTTAAAATGAAAATTTATGTTCGTGATGAGACAAAGAAGAAGATGAATAGTGTCGGTGTTAATGGAGCTGTTTGAGCAGAAGGTCTTCATCCGCTTCTATTTCATCAAGCACCATAAAACATCTCTACAGATCGCTGATTCTGTTATGGTGGTCCAATAGTTAGATACTTAAGTGCATTTTTTTTAGGTATTATGATTTATTATATATTTATTATTACTATTATATATTTAGTTAACGTATTAAAAGGGATTAAGGAAACAGACTGGAAATCTGTTGGGTTAAGGAATTGGGCCGAAAGGTTTTATGAGTATTGGGTCATGTCCCATGTACTAGTTCCTATATTGGGCTGTGAACTATTTTGTTGTTGGGCCCTATAATCCGGTATCTTTGATGGGCCGAAACTCAATTTAGATTAGAATGGTAATTTTGGTACAACGAGGAATACGCAAGATGATGATAGTAAGCTGTGATGATTGATGATAATGAAGATGTCGTTATGTTGATGATTAGGAAGATGTGATGGTGATAGTAGTTTAAAATGATTATGATAATACATGAAAATGGATGGTGACGTGATTATGGTAACCGGAGATAAATAGTAGTGATAATGATGATCACAATGATGATAATGAAATGATTAAGTTATAATCATGATACGTATTAAGATGATGAGAAGTTGTTATTGATTATATGAGTTATGAATGGTGATCAATAAGATCTCGATGAGGATGACGGTTAGGTTAAGTCAATGAAAAAGAAATAGAAACATATATAACAGGTTATATATAATTGGGTTACGATTTAAATTCAGAAGAATATGAATGGACGAAGGATTTAGGTTGTTATCGGGTTAGCGGGACGTCGCACGTTCAAACCCGGACTTGGGCATTTTTTTTAGGATTACTTCTTTGAGGTAGTTTACTTATCAATTATCATCATCATCCTCATTATTATTATTATTATTATTATTATTATTATTATTATTATTATTATTATTATTATTATTATTATTATTATTATTATTATTATTATTATTATTATTATTATTTTTATTATTATTATTATTATTATTATTATTATTATTATTATTATTATTATTATTATTATTATTATTATTATTATTATTATCAGATTACTTATTATTATTATTAAAATTTATATTAAACATTACTAGTATTATCATTACAAACATTATTATTATTAGTACTATCTTTATCATTAATATTAAAAATTATCATTATTATTATTATTATTATTATTATTATTATTATTATTATTATTATTATTATTATTATTATTATTATTATTATTATTATTATTATTATTAGAAGTATCATAATTATTATCATAATTAGTATTATTTTTATCATTATTATTATTAGTATTATTAATATATCAAATAAAGATTTTCTATATAAAAATATATTATTTACATAAAACAAAACTATATTAATATGTTTGTAATAAATAATAATTATCTATTTAATGTATATAAAAATAAATATAATTAATTTAGTTATTAATGAAACGTACAAGTTACTAAAATAACAATTAATAAAAATACCTAAATTTATTTGATTACGATTATTTGTGTTAAAATATATATGAATGATATAGGTTCGTGAATCCAACGCCAACCCTGCATTGTTCAGTATCGTCGTATGAATATTGTTACGACAAAATATCGTATCCTGAGTTTCATTACTCCCTTTTTAAATGCTTTTGCAATATATATTTTTGGTACTGAGAATACATGCGCTGTTTTTATAAATGTTTGACGAAATAGACACAAGTACTTAAAAACATTCTACGATTGAGTTACCAGTACACCGGATATCACCCCTTTATAGTCTGGTAATCTAAGAATTAGGGAACAGACATCCTAATTGACGCGAATCCTATAGATAGATCTATGGGCCTTGACAAGCCCCAGTCAGAGAATTTGAACTGCTTTAGTACTTCGATTTAAGTATACAACTGCCAGCTTTAAAAGATATGGACCTGTTTGTGAGGTGTACACAACCGTCATATTTAAAAGAGTGGCCTGTTTGTATGCTATTTGCATGCCGTGCGAAATGCCTGTATGGGGGGATATTCTAGACGCATTTTGTTAATGTCGATTACCAGGAGTTAATTTCGTATGAATGATTTTTACAGCAGTGAGCAGACCTGCACAGATTGTTTTCGTATGAATATTGATTATGATAAACTAATGAACTCGCCAACCTTTTGGTTGACACTTTAAAGCATGTTTATTCTCAGGTATGAAAGAAATCTTCCGCTGTGCATTTGCTCATTTTAGAGATATTATTTGGAGTCATTCATGACATATTTCAAAAGACGTTGCATTCGAGTCGTTGAGTTCATCAAGATTATTATTAAGTCAATTATTGTTAGATATATTATGAAATGGTATGCATGCCGTCAACTTTCGATGTAATGAAAGTTTGTCTTTTAAAACTGAATGCAATGTTTGTAAAATGTATCATATAGAGGTCAAGTACCTCGCAATGTAACCAAATGTAATGTATTCGTCCAGATGGATTAGGACGGGTCATTAAATAATTATTATAGTTCAAATTGTAAACTGGATGAGTAAGCGAATAAAAAAATGATGAAATGAAACCCTGATCGGAATGGTGCATGATTTACAAGCTAGACCTGTCTTACCAGCAGCATCAACAGTACCGTTAGCATCACCAGTGCCGTCAGTGCCGTCAACATCGTCAGAATCAACAGCATCTACAACATCACAAGCTCCGCCAGATCCATAATCACCGCAAACATCATCACTAATCAACAATGCGTATATTGTATCAACGAGTTATGAAGTATTAACTCAATTCCTCTGAAGAATTTATATGTATATCGTATATATATAAATTTTGAAACCATCATAAATCTTTTCGTACTAAGCTATTATGTATGAATTGAAAAAGGGTAGATACTACTCGGTTAAATTCATATTACTAATATGCTATGATGTACATCCTTCGTTAACAACTTAACCATCGTTAACTACGATCTCTGTTTCAACTCAATGAATTCCATTTCATAATAAACTAAGTGTATTATTCGATTACATGTTGATTTTATTATATGTTGATTTTACACTTTCGATATACTCAAAACTTCCTAAACAACATCATCCGTACCTTGCGAAATTCGCAAGAATTACACGAGCACCAACATCATTCACCGAGGAAATATCCATAGGAATAAATAATGAAGTATTGATCACAGTAGTGAAATATTATGTAATCTCTAATGATAAAGATTATTCATTTCTAATTCCAGCCTAAGATCAAATGAGCTTAATTTAGTATTAACTCATCAAATCTGTATTACATCTAAAGAAAATATACATATATTTTCATAAAGACTGTAATAAAATCTCCTGGTACAAAATATTACTTGTAAAACTTTTAACGGGTAGGTAATACCCGAGAGATATACATAAAGTCACAATTAATATATTACATTCTTCAATTCGGATTCAACAAACCATCAACTATACTCATTACTTTCACAATGATTTACATTCTTTCATAGAAATCAAAACAACCATTCGCATCCAAATTAGATTACATATTCTGATTTTGACAAATCAAAATCCAAGTTAAGATTTAACAGAAGACATCACTCTTAAATACCTACATCTATCAAAGCCATACTTTGAATTCAAAACTGTGATAGAACATCACTTTCATTCGTAACACTCAGAAGGATATTAGAATCATTCGAGATTCATGACGATTTCATCATTTGGATATTGACA
Organism: Rutidosis leptorrhynchoides; assembly: GCF_046630445.1. Lineage (NCBI taxonomy): Eukaryota > Viridiplantae > Streptophyta > Magnoliopsida > Asterales > Asteraceae > Rutidosis > Rutidosis leptorrhynchoides. Next base: position 327,799,769 of record NC_092333.1, on the reverse strand, counting down.
ATGACAATCTGCATTTAAAACCCTTCAAAATTCCTAAAGACACTTCAAATAATGAACAATTGAGATGATGATCCAACCACATGTTACCCACAGTCATGTACCTGAAAAACTCTCGAAACCAAAGTCATAGTTCAGTACGTATCCGTGTCAGACCCTTTGGCATTTATTAGCAAAAATAACCTTTCAATCCCTTTTCAAAGTAGACAGTTTTGTCACATCTCCAGCAAATCAACATCAACCTTTCATTCGAATAAGTCTTATTATAACTTTGAAATATATGTTTGTCCTTCATCATCATTACCGGGGAACCGTTTATATCCCACCAGATTAGCAGTAAACTTATCAACAACTTCATTGATCTTTGACTTTCCAAAAAATCATTACATTCATTGAAACTCTATCAAGTACTCATCTACATCTTGTCACGATAATTGCCATACCAACCATCAGTAATTAGCAATCAGTATTTTGAATCTCGTAGCATTTCTACGCCAACAGTTATATATATACTTATAACGTCTATCTCCTAGACTTACATACTTCGAATGTGAAGTTTCTGAAAAACATCCCAAACTGCGAACTAGTTCTCCGAAATTGGAAAAATGCTGATGAAGCAGCAAAAAAAAAAACTGTAAACAACCTTAAAAGTCAAAAGTTTGATGATAAAGAATAATGTGTTGGCAAAGCTCATAAAAAGAGAAGGTTTAGAACTGGAAAACGAATTGAGCAAACCATGAAGGAGGCTGTGGACAAATCACAAAGACTAAGCATGTTTTCAAAGAATCCAAATGATTCAGTGTCTGCTGAAGTTATTATCGAATACCTTGCTCCTGACTCTAAACCTTTACTAACAAATCTTCTTCATCATCCATCGATATTAGAAATTCTAAGATATCATCGTATCTTTCATTATAAATATTCTCGATATTTTTGAAGATATTTTCATAACTATTCTTATCTAAAATAATTTATCTCTTCGTGTTATCTGCGTTACATCATAAAAGAAACTGTGTTAGTTTCTAAATTCTGAAAAATTCGAATTTAAAATATGAATGTTTTTGAAGAAGTGTTGGGAACTGAAGCATGAGTTAGTATAATATAATGACACTTGATCAACGTGATTATATTACAGTAAGTCATGCTGAGTTTCTAAATGGAACGTGATGATTCACTGACCATAACGTCATCATGTGCCATGTTACACGACTCTTACATTCTACCTCATCTCCAAATACAGTAATAACATACCTTCTTGATAGTTCTATGTTTCCGGATTTTCTGGTAATTTGACAAATCAAGATCATGTCATTATAATTTCCTTCTTAGAACATTAACTATGTTCATTCCGAAATTCATACCTACGAATTCTGGACCATTATTCGTTTGATTTAAAGTCGGGAAGAGAAAACAAATGAATAAAGTTCCGAAATAAAAATGGGAGTATAAATCGCACCAAATAGGAGAGAGCATTAACTGTGGATGACAATGATTATAGAAGACAGAAGCAGGGACATCGAAATATAAGGGAAGATATAAAACTCAACAACAACCCAGAAATTACAAATCGTATATATCAATGCATATAGCAACATAAAGACACGGGAGAACTAAAAACACTATAAAATCAAGAGTATAGTAGAAGTGAATAGATTCTTCCGGCGGCAGATGAAAAAGAAGGATGACGGATATGAAAGTTAGGAATATATCAAGAATCAGAACTGGATGGAGCATGTTGATGAATGCTTCAAAGTATGAATTGAGGGAGAAGGAATAGAAGGTGTGAGCTATGGAAATAAGGAAACGAAGAGGGTGGATTTATAGCGAAATATCCGACAGAGCAATCGAGACAGATCATCGCATTTAACCAAAGAAGATCCTAATTTCCTTAATTACCGAAGAACCAAATCTTATTACGAAGATTTTCTCTAAATCCCTTGAAATTCGGAAATCAACCGTGACTACGTCACCTATTAAGATGAACCAACATCTACTTATTTCACTCTTTTCTGATAGCTTCACTCGTACTCTTCACATAATCGAGTTATTTTAACCATATTACTCAATGACGATAAAATTCTAATTTCCAACTCGTATGCGTCATGAAAACATACTTATTGTCAGCCATGACCATCCCAATCAAATTTCGGGAGGAAATTTCTTTAACGGGTAGGTACTGTGCAACCCGGAAATTTCTGAACAAACTTAAACTTTATATTTATATAATTTAATGTTTCTGACACGATAAGCAAAGTCTGGAATGTTGAAATCTCAAAAACTTTGAACTGTGTTCATGTAATCAATTACCCTTTGACTATGCTCGACGATTCACGAACATTTATGTGTATAGATATGTATATATATATATATATATATATATATATATATATATATATATATATATATATATATATATATATATATATATATATATATATATATATATATATATATATATATATATATATAAGACATAGTTATATTAATTGCAAACGTTAACAAAGTATTAGATGTATAATACTTTACATGAACATAATTGTTTCAATATATATTTAATATAATTATCAACGGAATTAGAAATAATTTCAAATGATTGAATTATCAGATACATTGTGATTATGATTACGGGTATCTATTATGAGGTCCACTATGATTTAAGAAATCCGTTCTCTTAACATGGTAAAGTGATTTACATGAAAGATCAAAGTGTCAATTAACGAGAACTAGACAAAAGTATTGGAGATTCCTGCTTAATTTTTAATGCATGCTTTACAATGATTTTCTCGTATCTCTTAATAAGTTGATTATTTAGTTTTCATAATATTAGAAACATTTAACGATATAAATGAAATCTTTTTAAAGAATGATTTGGAACATAACTGATTCTGGAAAACCAAATTTATAATTACTTGATTTAGTTTTAAATGTATGAAAACATTTTTCTATCTAAAAGAACTTTGTTACAATAACGTTTTGAAAATATAAAAGGAAACAATATTAAATTTCTCGTAATATATATATAAGGATTTAAAATAAATAATATAAATGTCTAGAAGTAGGAACATATTATAAAACTTTAAGATTATTAAAGTATTACCATTATCTTTAGAAATTTTAGAAATTATATATATAATGATTTGAGTGTCATGTTTTCTCTAAAACGAATATAACTTTATAAATATCTAGAACCACTTTTGATAATGAGTCAGTATAATAAGGATAAAGATTTTAACGTTATCTTAAAATTTAGAATCTTTCTAGAAACCTTTTGACAAGTTATAAATAATAACGGTCCAGGACTTAATTGAATATAAATATATAAATAACTTACAACATATATTTATAACGTGTTGATATTAAATATATATATATATATATATATACATATATATATATATATATACATATATATATATATATACATATATATATATATATATATATATATATATATATATATATATATATATATATATATATATATATATATATATATATATGTATATATATATGTATATATATATGTATATGTATATATAATTATTTTGTAAACAATAATAACACTCGTTGATTGATTCGACTGATATTTAAGTAAGTTAATTTGAATGTTCGAGAAATTAAAATATAGTTGGTATATTAATATTATTACTTAATAAATATTAATATTACTATTAATATCAGTATTATTAATGTTATATATATATATATATATATATATATATATATATATATATATATATATATATATATATATATATATATATATATATATATATATATATATATATGAAATTGATACATTTGATTTATGATTATTATTTATTATTACTAATATTATTATAATCATTATTAATATCATAACTAGTAGTAAAATTATAATTTTAGTTATTATCATATTATTATTATTATGAATACTAAAAACTATCTTTTTAATTAAAATCAATATTAGTATTATTAATACTAATATTTTGAATATATAACATATAGATATAAAAGATGATACATAAATTGTTATATTAATATTATTACTAATATTATTATTATTATTATTAATATTAATATTATTATAATTCGTATTATTATTATTATTATCATTAATAATGTTAGTATTATTATTATCATTTTTATTATTATTATTATCATTGTTACTTATTATTATTATTAATAAAACTATTATTATTATTAAGAAAATTATTATTATTAATAAATTTATTAATTATTAATATTTATTAAATATAAAATATAAAAATAGAAGATTACAAAATCTGTAAATTTCGCTATCTGTGTTTTATTTTTTTTATTTCCTCCTGTCCTGATTGAATAAAGTTTCAACCACTTCCACTAAATAACAATCGAGATTACTGCATCAATTATTCGATTAACATGATTATTATTGTCTATATATCACTAATACTTAATGCAATTCAAAGGGAGAAAAATCAAACAAGAATATATTAAAAAAAAACCGTCAGTCCTCCATCATTCATCTTTTTGCCCATAATTCGAATATGAACCAATCTTCAAAATGTAATAATGAATTTCTACTTGGAATCCCGTACTCAAACTATCTGCAAAGTTTGAGCTTCCAATTTTTCTTAACGAATTCTAATTTTCGAGTCAAAGTAAAAAAAAAGTCAACCGTTGTGTTCTTCGTGAAATTCGAAATCGTTGTGATGTTTCTAGTTCACTGGATAAATTCGGAGTGTTTTAATGACGATTTAGAAGATATTTCATGAAGGTGTTGAGATCTCAAAACATCCCTATATCAAAATCAATTTTTTTGTTCTTCATCAATAAGTCGAACTGCTGTTGTTGCTGTTAATTTTTTTTGTCAATCATTATAACCCATAGCCATTTGTTTCTGATTCATTTTTAATCCTAAATCAAACTTGTAATTACTATTATGATCATTGTGTTTACCTCTGGTCGATCAAATTGATTTGAGAAGAAGAAATGGGAACAGATGAGGGTTAAAAATAATTAAGTTGTGACTTTAATCAAAAATGCATATAGGGATAGATGGTTACGGCGTGTTTCAGGTTAGCGAGAGGTCTCGAGTTTAAGCCCGGGATGAGGCATAATTTTTTTTTAAACCGATTTCCTTGAGGTACTATACTGTTCTCTTATTATTATTATTCCGATTCTGATTATTGTGATTATTGTTAATATTAGTATTATAATTATTATTATCATTATTATTATTATTATTATTATAAGAATTATTTATCAATTATTATTATTATCATGATTATAGTATGAATAAGTAAAAATAATTATTAGTTAAGATTATATATATACAGGTTATAAATACAAATATGATTATAAAGATGATTATACTTATAATTGAGTAATGATTTAAAATGAAATATTATTATTAATATCATTATATTATTATTATTATTATTATTATTATTATTATTATCATTATTATCATTATTATTATTATTATTATTATTATTATTGTTGTTATTATTGATATTAAAGACTATGGATGATATTATGAACATGAGTACGATAAGTATGATATAAATAGAGATGGAATGATCAGTATTGATAATAAATAATATTATGAATACATATGAAATCTAAATAAGTTTATTAATTGTATATGTATGTATAACACATCTTTTATTATTGAAACTTTATTATGATTATTACTTAATTTATAAATTTTATCATTACTATAATTATATTAATGTTATTACTATTATTAATATTATAATTATTATCACTTTTATTTCTATTATTATTATCATTATCATTATTATTATTAGTATTGTTATCATTAATTTACTATTATTATAATTATTATTTTAACAAACAAAGGATATCTATATATATAAATATAATTATTACCTATATCATAAGTATATCAAAATTACTATTTTAATATAACATATAAAATAACATATATATATATATATATATATACATATATATATATATATATATATATATATATATATATATATATATATATATATATATATATATATATATATATATATATATATATTAATTATATATATAACATTTGAAACAATAAATACATTACTAATTTAAATAAGTAAAATACTATATATTTAATAATATATATAAACTTGTTCAATTATGATTATATATTTTAATATATATAATTGATATAGGTCCGTGAATTCGAGGTCACCCTTGCTTTGTTCAGTATCGTCGTATGCATATTTTTACTACAAAATATCGTATTGTGAGTTTCATTTGCTCCCTTTTTAAATGCTTTTGGCAATATATATATTTTTGGGACTGATAATACATGCGCTTTTATAACTGTTTGACAAAATAGACACAAGTACTTGAACTACATTCTATGGTGAATTAGTATACCGCGTATCCTTGTTTACTTAGTATATATAACATTATGATTTGGTATGCATACCTGTCAACGTTCGAGGAAATGAAAGTTTGTCTTTAAAATCGAATGCAATGTTTGTAAAATGTATCATATAGAGGTCAAATACCTCACAATGTAACCATATGTTATTGTATTCATCCCTATGAATTAGGACGAGTCTTTACAGCTAGGGGTTTCGAATCGCATTCGCCATCGATAGTTAGTGAACCTTCATGTAAGAGAAGGGTTGATTCGCATGGTACTGTAAGTAAGAAAACTAAAAGTGCAAGAGCGAGTATGGCTAATGTGGGGAAAGGCACGAGGAGTTCTAGGGCACCTAGATGTTTCAGTTGTGGTGTTAGGGGCCACAAGTTATGGGAGTGCACAATGCCGAGAAGTGATGACGGAATGTGCTACTATTGTCATAAAGAGGGGCATCGCAAGCCGAATTATCCCGAGTTGGCGACAGCGAATGCCGCGAGGAGACATTAAGGTACTTTTCGTTTTTTAATAAATATGTCCTTTGAATATTTATTATGTGCCGATGAATTCGGGTTTGTTGAATGCATTATGTTGTGCATGTTATTGTCATGGGTGACATTCCTAATGGAATTACCCCTTGGTGACATTTTGATTGACAGACGAAGGGCGTAAGACATGGTGTAACCAAGCATTCCTTAGTGTTTGGGAAGATTTTTTTACCAAGCCATGGAGATGGGCTTTGGTGTTGGGGTGTTAGTGCGTGTTCGCTTTCGTGTTGAAGTTGATGAACCTTGACGTTCGTCGAGTGGATGGACCCCTTGAGATCAAGTGTTTGATCTCGATGAATGTTGGTAATGGAGTCTACAGGATGCAATGTTAGGTGCCTCTTTCATACCTACTAGCGTGGTATTCGACTCCGATGTTATTGCAGTTACATTGGACTTAGGATACCGACAAGAAACCCTTAGGTGCTTGAGTGACGATGTGGAAGTTACAAGTGATAGCAACTCGATGATTGCTAGAGTGATACTTGTACGCTTTGGTAAGTACTTCGTTTGAAGTAGTGAAGGATAATCTGAAACCCTTCGGATGCTCAAGGATAGAGCAAGGTATTGTGATGTGTATATCATGGGATACAAGACGGATGGATCTCGTCTTTCTTTAGCATGTTGGTTGTATGAGTCTCAGTGAGATGGAGACGGACTTAACGGTTGACTAAGTCAACGATGAGTGGATAGTATTTTCACAGGATACTATTATCTCAATGATGTGGTTAGGGAATGGAGTTCTAAGTAGGGGGGGGGGGGGTTGTACTCCCGCACGAAGAGGTTTTAGTGAGTTGTTGTAGGATGGAGCCCGTATAGATTCGGTGCTAGTGTTGACACCTACGTTGGTCGATTGTGGTAAGAGTATGATTTGGATTACATGGTACCTATTAAATCGGATTTAAATTATCACCGAGGTGGTGATATGGTGAATATCATTGAGAGATAATGGATGTGTTTGACGAGCAAGGTGAGATCCCTGGTTAAGGGATATGCGTGTCGGATTCTCTTCTAGAGAATTATTGTTTTGTGCCTTTGTGCAATATAGGTGGTTCTTGCTCGATTGTGATGCCGTTATGCACGCATACGTATAATGCGTGTGCAAAGATTCCAAATGAGTGGAATAATTATGCGTGTATGTATATAATGTATTTATTTGCGTGGCGTGAAATGTAGGTTAGTCACGGTGTTAAGACACCAAATTGTCGTGATGGGTGGGGTAGTCATGGTGTTAAGACACCACCCGGGGGTTAGTGATACACGGTGTTAAGTGTACTAATGGATGTTGTGAACTCCGATGGTCCTTTGAGAGTACCATTCCTTATATTGTGTTGGGAGTAGTGTTATATCGGCATGTTATAACATTATTGGGAAATGAGTGTACCGGTGGGAAATGAGAGTACCATTCGTTGTGTTGTGATTTGGGAAGTGAATATCGGCTTGCACGTATTCACAATGACTCGGCTTGTTGCGGTTATCCAATTTGTTAGAAATATGGATTGGGTTGGTGAATTTCGGGTTGTTGCGAATTCACTAAGGTTCGGGTTGTTTCGACCATCGTTCATATGTATTTAGGCTCGGGTTGTTTCAGCCATCTTTGGTGTGATTAGTGATGTGATAGCCGTGTTTCACTCACATGTTATTGAGGGTGTGACAATAGCCATTTTTGTACACCTTGGGATTTCCGCTGCCATAGCCGTTTGGGACGCTAGCGGATTTAGCCGTTGCTTACGATTTTACGATAGTTGCGTAATAGCCGTGTTTGCGCACTACAAGGGATGTTAAATGCATTGTACTTGGTAAGGGTACGCTAAAGAGTTGATATCTCGGTACGAGATTTGGTTGAGTTTTTCCCGATGTGAGGGATTGAGCAAGTTTTAGTGCTCGAATTCGTGTGTTTGATAAATCGCGGGTGACGAATTAGTTGTTAAAGGCGATTCATTGAGAAGAATCGCCTAGAGAAGTTGGAAGAACACACGATGATTCCACGAAGGCTAAGTGATCGTAGTAGACTACGGATGTTGTATGCATTGCATGTCCCAGAATGCGTGCAAGTGTGTATACGGTAAATGGAATAATCTTCGAGTTAATGATAAACGTGGTGGAAATTGGATAGAACGTTGCGTGGGGAGAGAGTTTGACCGATAGGGTACAATAGTGGCATCAAAGGGGGGGTAGAGTTGTGTGAGGACTCGAAAGGTTGAGGAAGATGTATATTTCCGGGATCGCGAAGAGATTTAGATCGCGAGGATGCGATCCAGTTTAAGTGGGGGAGAGTTGTAACACCCCAGTTTTTGTAAGTACGAAGTGGGTGCGTTTCGCGTACAGAGTCGAGTTGTGGAATTTAAATAAAGAAAAAAATGATGTTAGGCACAGGGTCGCGCCGCGCCAATCCAAGCTGCGCCGCTCCCTTTTGTAGTTTCAGGTGTTTGCTTCACTGGTACGGAGGCTGTTACCAATTTTTCGTTGAAGCCGCACCGCGGGCTCCTATGGCCGCGCTGCGCCTTTTCTGGGCCAGACTCGAATTTTAGCTTTTAAAAAGGGGTTTAACGAAGGGTAATTTGGTAATTTCACATAAGGATGATTTTTGAGCCACAAAACTGATACAACCCCATCTACATCTTCATTTCACCTCATTTTCATCTCTTTCTCTTATCTTCAAAACCCTAGAGAGAGGAAGAAACTTTAGAGAGAGAGAGCTCCATTTGAGGAAGAAGAGTGAATTGGGTCAAATCGCAAGAGTTAATGTTGTTCACCTTGTTCACGGCTACGTTTTGGTACTTGTGGTAAGTCTCAAATCCAAGTTTCATTATTCATGATTGTTGTTCAATTTAGGGTTTTGAACTTGCATGTTCTTGAGAAAATCCATTTAGCTCTTTAATGGAAGTTTGGAGCTAGTAATTAGTGTTGTTGACCCTTGTTGGTGGATTTTGAGTTGGTTAATGATTTAATCATGTTTAAAACTTGTATTTGGGTTTAATCACTAGGTTTAGTGATTTTGGAAGTGTTGAAACCCATTTGGGTGTATTTGGAAGACTAATCTTGAAATGGGTCAAAATTAGGGTTTATGAGTCAAATTGGGGAAGACGAGTATAAATACTTGTGTTTTGGTTGAATTGGCGTTATAAGAACATTTTTACTTGTGTTAAGTGATTATTGGTTAGTTTGGACATTGTTTGTACTTGGAAGTGCTTTTGTGTCAGTTTGGGTTGGTTTGTATTTCACCCTAATTGTGTTGTTGTTTTGTGTTAAATGGAATAGGTGCTTTCCATTGGCGATTGCGGATTTCGATATTGCATTTGAAATGTCCCGTTCATATTGATTATAAACGTTCCATATTAATTGATTTCGTTGCGAGGTTTTGACCTCTGTATGAGACGTTTTTCAAAGACTGCATTCATTTTTAAAACAACCATAACCTATGTTTTATCAATAAAGGTTTTAAAAAACATTACGTAGATTATCAAATAATGATAATCTAAAATATACTGTTTACACACGACCATTACATAATGGGTTACAATAGAAATATATTACATCGACATATGTTTCTTGAATGCAGTTTTTACACAATATCATACAAACATGGACTCCAAATCTTGTCCTTATTTTAATATGCAACAGCGGAAGCTCTTAGTATTCACCTGAGAATAAACATGCTTTAAACGTCAGCAAAAATGTTAGTGAGTTATAGGTTTAACCTATATATATCAAATCGTAACAATAGACCACAAGATTTCATATTTCAATACACATCCCATACGTAGAGATAAAAATCATTCATATGGTGAACACCTGGTAACCGACATTAACAAGATGCATATATAAGAATATCCCCATCATTCCGGGACACCCTTCGAATATGATATAAATTTTGAAGTACTAAAGCATCCGGTACTTTGGATGGGGTTTGTTAGGCCCAATATGTGATGACCCGGGAATTTCCGACCAAATTTAAACTTGATCTTTATATGTTTTCGATATGATAAGCAAAGTCTGTAAAGTTGAATCTCTAAAATTTTGGAAATGTTTATATGAATTTGACCTTTGACTATTCCCGATGATTCACGGACAATCAATTGTAAATAAATATGTATATATATATATATATATATATATATATATATATATATATATATAAATGAAAGTATATATAATAAATTTAAAATTATAAAATATAATTTAAACATTAGAATTAAATAGGTAATAAGATACAAAATAATTAAGTGTAATATAAAACGAATTTATATATAAATATATATGATTTTATTGCATAAATATTATTATATGTATTTTGTAATATATATATATATATATATATATATATATATATATATACAGTGTATAATTATTCAATTTTATATTATATAATTATTAACTATAATATAATCAATAAATTATTATATTGAAATATTCAATGTAACTACCAATTAACAATATAGTACTTTCATTATTATTATTATTATTCAATATTAATATTAATATGAAAATCGGTATCATTAATATTATTATAGATATAAAGTTTGATTTATATAAATGGTTATAATATTATTCTTACTAATATTATTATTATCATTAACAAAATTAGTATTATTATAATTAATATTATCATTAATAACATGATTGTTATAAATAAGATAGTTATCATTATCATTAATAATAATATTATTATTAATATTATAAATTAATATTATTATTGTTATTATTATTAATATTATTATTAAAATTAGAAATATTATTAGTACTGTTATATTTACTAATGAATAAGAGTAATTATATGTATATAAATACAAATACATAAATACAGATAATTCATAAATATAGTTAAATACAGATAAATATGGATATATACAAATATTAAAACTAATAATATAAAAACAGTTATTAATACGCGTTAATAATCTGATTCTTATTTTCCTTTATTTTTTTTCTTTTTCTGTTCGGTCCGTGAGAGAGGTCGACTTCCCTCAACCCTACCATAAATTTTTTTTATCGATTAATATGGGGATAACGAATCTTCAAACAACATTATTTAAGATACTCTGTGAATTAACAAGAAAAGTAGGTTCCTTATTTGTTTTCTTATTTTTTTTATTTATTTTTTTTTCTCCCTGTCGTGATTTAACCTTGAACTGATTCGAATCAAAATAAGGAAAAGTAAGAATGTAGATCTTTTCATATTCATGCCGTGATTATGTACGCAAAATTACAGATTTTAAATCTATAAAACGAGGAGGAATTTCAAGGTCAAAGTTTACACTTCAAAAGTCAACTAGGTTGTTCTTCATGAAAATTCGCAGTTGTTTTAGTATTGTTGGATCAATTGATGATTCAATAAGTTTCTAAGGATGATATACTACTTAATTCGTGAAGAAAGTTTTGTCTAAAATGTTCTGGAAAAGCAAATCAATTTTTTTTTTCTATGAACACAGCGACGCAGCAGGTTCTGTTATTTTTTTATTTTTTATTTTTTTTTCGTTTACAATTAATAAACAAATTGATACTAGTCGAGTGATATTATTTGGTAATTATCTCTCTGTTTGGTTGATTTGTTTATTAGTCAAGTTATAATTGAGTTGAGAGGAAGAAGATAAACAGGAAGATACGAGTTATATAAAAATAAACTGAGTACATTAACAGAAAACAGGAATTGGAGGAGTGGTGAAGGGTGTTAGCGTTATTCGAGAGGTCTCGGGTTCGATCCCCGGCGTTGGCGTTTTTTTTTATAAACCTCTTCTATTGAGGTATAACTATGTTTATTATTATTATTATCTTTTATTATTATTACTATTATTATTATTATTATTATTATTATTGTTGTTATTGTTATGATTATTATTAATAATTATAATTGTTATTAAATAAACTAGGATTAATACTAAAATTATTATTATTATAAGTATTAATCTTAAGTAGTATAATTATTAATAGTATCATTTTTTTAATAAGAATCCTATTATTATTAGTATATGTTTTATTACTGTTATCATTAAGGTTTATTATTATTATTATTATGGAATATAATTCAAGTTATCATTTTTCTCATTAATATTAGTACTAGTATCACTTTTGTAACAATTAATATTATTATTATTATTATTACTAAACAAAGGTATCATTATTAACAATACCTTTATTAATATTATCATTTTTAACAAAGTAATTATTATTATAAGTAAATCATTAATATCATAACTACCAAAAACAATAAAATTAATATTGTTACAAGTACTATTATTAATATCATTTTTATTATCACCAATAGGATTATTATTAACATATGTATATTATTAAGATTATTATCATTATTTATTTTTACTAATATTAACTTAGTATATTAGAATTATTGTTTTGATAAACAAATTAAATACATACATAAATATATATATATATTGTTACACATATAACATAACAAAACTTAATATCAATATATATATACAAAATGAACATATAAAACATATATATATATATTATTAACATAAAAATGATATAAATAATACTTTTATATATATACATATATATGTATTTAGTTACAAATATGAATATTAATAAATATACAAATGTTTTAGGTTCGTGAATTCGAGGCCAACCCTGCATTGTTCAGTTGTTTAATGTCGTTATATGTATTTTTACTACAAAATACATTAGGTGAGTTTCATTACTCCCTTTTTAAATGCTTTTGCAATATATATTTTTGGGACTGAGAATACATGCGCTACTTTTATAAATGTTTTACGAAATAGACACAAGTAATCGAAACTACATTATATGGTTGAATTATTGAAATCGAATATGCCCCTTTTTATTAAGTCTGGTAATCTAAGAATTAGGGAACAGACACCCTAATTGACGCGAACTCTAAAGATAGATCTATCGGGCCCAACAAGCCCCATCCAAAGTACCAGATGCTTTAGTACTTCGAAATTTATATCATGTCTGATGGAGGATCCCGGAATGATGGGGATATTCTTATATGCTTATTCTGAATGTCGTATGTTTATGAGAATTGGAAATATGAAATCTTGTGGTCTATTAAAATTATGAAATGATTATTTATACTAAACTAATGAACTCACCAACCTTTTGGTTGACACTTGAAAGCATGTTTATTCTCAGGTACGAAAGAAATCTTCCGCTGTGTATTTGATCATTTTAAAGATATTACTTGGAGTCATTCATGATATATTTCAAAAGACGTTGCATTCGAGTCGTTGAGTTTATCAAGATCATTATTAAGTCAATTATAGTTGGATATATTATGAAATGGTATGCATGTCTGTCAACTTCAGATGAAATGAAAGATTGTCTTTTCAAAACGAATGCAATGTTTGTAAAATGTATCATATAGAGGTCAAGTACCTCGCGATGTAACCAACTATTGTGAATCATTTATAATCGATATGGACTTCGTCCGGATGAATTAGGACGGGTCCTTTCAGTTGGTATCAGAGCGGAGGTCTTAGCGAACCAGGTATGCATTAGTATGTCTAACTGATAAGTCGTTAGGATGCATTAGTAAGTCTGGACTTCGACCGTGTCTGCATGTCAAAAGTTTTGCTTATCACTTCGTGTCGAAAATTTTCCTGCTTATTATTCTTAGAGAATCACTTGCTTATCATTCTTAGTCTAGACACATTTTACTGCATTGACTACATAAATAGTGTATAGACAAAATTCATATCTTAGCGTATCTGCTACTTCATATTTTAGCGTATCTATTACTCTAACTTTGCCTGACAACTTTCGTAGATTCCTCCTTAACTTATGAGATTTTAGTATTATATATGCATATGTATATTATGTATTGCAGAGTACTAATCTACATCCTATAATCTAATTCTTATCGAAAATCCTTCATCTGATCGTATGAGATGAATCCTGCAACCAGTTCGAGTACCTCAGGTTCCGATAGCTATTCCGATAGTTATTCCGACAGCTATTCCGACATAGATGTTCACCTAAGCTCCGAAAACAGCGTCATCGGCATGAATCAACCAATCAACCATTATCAATTCATCTGATGGGTTCGTAGTCGACTTAATTAATGGAAACGCGCAGAAGGCAATCCCTTCCATCAACCGAATTCACCTCTTGACAATGAACCTGAAGCGTTTACCGGCGAACCTGTTCGAGACACCATTTTCAGTCTCAATTCCAGGGTAACTCGACAAGATTATATTCTATCCACAATTCTGAACCCTATTTATCCGCTCGTTCCGATCGACAATCATCCTGGAGTAATAAGTCAACGAACTTCGCGCTCGAATAATCAATTCGAAGAATATGGTGAAAAATGTACCAGCTTCAGCAACATCACCGGCACTAACAGTACCATCAATAACAGCACCAGTACCATCAACAATCCATGCTTCAATATCATCATCTGTACTTTGAGTATGATCTTCGTTCTACGTATCGTTCTACCTCATTTATCTTCGTTCGACATGGAGAATATGTAATCTCTAAAGTTTTAGAGATTATTTATTCTAGTTCCAACCGAAAACTAAATGAGTTAATTTCCCATTGACTCATTAAATCCATGATTACGTCTGAAGAAAATATATATGTATATATGTTTTCATAGAGATTGTAATTAAAATTTTTATTGTACAAACTGTTAATGGTGAAAATATTTTAACAGGTAGGTTACACCCGAGGAATATTTAGATTCTACATTAATAAGTTACACTATACATTCTTCGAATCTGATTCAACATTCATTTACTATCCTACTTACATCCACCGATATACAAATCCGTTCATCACAGAATAACCATTTTCATCCAATTACATATTTGGATTTTGATCTATCAGAATCCATCAAGTGGCATAACGAAAAAATAATGGACACAATAAAAATTGATTAGAAACAGATTAATTAACAATATGAAATTCTATTAAGAATCCACGCTAACAAAATCCTAGCTAACTGTTCCTAGCTAACTGTTAATTCCGAATTACCATTTAATTATCGCAATTTATTTATCGCAATTTATTTTATCGCAATTTAATTATCGCAATTTTAATTATTGTCATTTAATTTCTGTTATTTACTTTACGCATTTTATTTATCGTCATTTAATTTCTGTATTTATTTTACGCACTTTAAATATCGGGACACGTATACAAGGTTTTGACATATCATATCGACGCATCTATATATATTATTTGGAATCACCATAGACACTCTATATGCAGTAATGATCGAGTTCTCTATACAGGGTTGAGGTTGATTCTCAAATAATATATATACTTTGAGTTGTGATCAAGTCTGACACGTATACGGGTCACGATACGTATTAATTAATTCGAATATTATATATTAAATTATATATGAATTATTGGACTGTTAAATGTGGACTATCGATTGTGGACTAATGACATTGGACAATTAAAATGAATTATAATATTGATTATAACATATGAAACTAAACATTTCTTTAAGTTGCCACTTGATTTCATTTTAAACCTCATTTGTATCTTGACGATTACAATCTGCGTTCAAATCTTTCATGATTCTTGAAAACACCTCAATCGAGAGGATGAATCAACCGCACTTCATCAACGAAAGAAAAGATTGATGCATATAGTTATGCACCTGGAAACACTCAGAACATGAGTAAACGTTTAACACGTATCTGTGCTAGCTCCTTTTGCGTTGTTACTACCAAAAATAACTTTACAATTCCTTTCCCAATTAGCCAATTTTGTCATAGCTCCAGCAAATCAACTTTAACTTTCATTCGGATTAAACTTATTATAACTTGATTTATAAGCCCACCTTTCGTCATCGTTACCGGGGAACTGTTTATATTTCACCACATTAACAGAAACTTATCAGCAACTTCATTACTCATCAACTTAATTTCTCCAAAGAATCATTATATTTATTTAATGAAATCCCATCTTGTATTCATCTACACACTGTAACAATAATTGCCATAACAATTACCGAGAATCAGCAATCAGTACTTTGAAAACTCACAGCATATCTACATCAACAGTTATATATATGACATTTATCTCTTAGAATTATGATCTCTCATTCTGAAAAGCACTAAGTCACAAATCAATACTCTGAATGTTGAAAAAGCTGAATGAAGCAGCAAAAACTGTAGATAACCGTAAACGACCATAATCATCGAAAGTTTGATGATAAAGATTAGTATGTTGGAAAAGCTCAAAAAATTTGTAACTGGAAAGCGGATTGAGCTAACCATAAAGGAAACCAAGGATAAATACAAGTAACGTACCCTAAATTCATAGAACTCAGATAAATCTAGATCCGTTGAAATCTTTAGAGAATATCTTGCTCCGAAGTAATGTTAAAATCTTGGGAAAAATCTTTCTCCATCAACCATCGAACTTAGAAATTCCAAAATATCATCATCAATATCTTCTATATTTCTGAGGATATTTTCATAAATATTCTCGTCCGAAATTATATACCTTTTCGTGCTTCCTGTGTACCATTGTATTGGAAACACTCAATAGAAAATTAGTAAAGCAGATTATGCGAAACTATGAAGGAAGCCGTGGACAAATCACAAAGAATAAGTTTGACTTCAAAGAATCCAAATGATTCTGTTCCTGATGAAATCTTTAGCGAATACCTTGCTTCCGAATCTAAACCTTTATGAATAAATCTTCTTCATCATCCATCGATATTAGAAATTCCTATATATCATCGTATCCTTCATTATAAATATCCTTCATATTTCTGAAGATATTTTCATAACTATTCTTATCTGAAATCATTAATCTCTTCGTGCTATCAGTATTACATCATATAGAAATTGTTAGTTTCTATAATCTGTAAATTTTCGAGCTTAAAATATGAATGTTATTGAAGTAATGTTGGGAACTGATGCTTGAGTTAGTATAATATAATGACACTTGATCAACGTGATTATATTATAGTAAGTCATGCTGAGTTTCTAATGGGACGTGATGATTCACAGATCATAACGTCATCATGTGCCATGTTACATAACTCTGTCATTCTGCTTAACTTCTGAACATATCAAGAAAGTATATTCTTGATAGTTCTATTCTCAGTGAATCTGGTAATTTGACAAATCAAATCGTGCTATTGCGTTCCTTCTTATTTAGAACATTAATAATGTTCATTCTGAAACTTATATCTACGAATTCTGGACCATTACAAGAGATGCCAAATCGCCAGAAGAAGAAACGAAGGGACAAAGCTCTGAAATAGAAATTGGAGTATAAATCGCAGCAAATAGGAGGGAGTATTAACTGAGGATGACAACGATTATAGGAAACAGAAAGGGGGACATTGAAATATAAGGAGAGATATAAAGCCCGATAACAACGCATAAAATTACAAACCGTGTATATCAATGTTTATCGCAACATAAAGACACGGGAGAATTAAAAGCACTATAACCCCAAGAGCAAAGTAGAAGTAAGCAGATTCCTCAGGTGAAAGTTGGAAAAGGAGAATGATTGTTACGATAGTAAGGATAAGGATAAGGATTAGAACTGGATTAAGCATTTCCACAATCTTTTGGATGTATGAACTAAGGAAGAGCGTATGGGAATGGTGAGAATAATGGAATAGAAGAGCTTAATTTATAATGGAAATATCATACAGAGTAATCGAGGCATATCACCGTATTTAATTATAGAGATCTTAATTTCCTTACTCACCGAAGAATCAAATCTTTTAGATTTCAAAGATTTTCTCTAAATCCCTTGAATTTCGGAATTCAACCAAGGCAACGTCAGAAGTTAAAACGAAACTTCATTTATTCATTTCACTCTTTTGGGATAGCTTCACTCGTACGCTTCGAGTAATCGAATCATTTTATCCAAATTATTCAATAACGATAAAACTCTAATTATTAACTCATATTTGTCATGAAAACATTTTTATTGTTAGTCATGACCACCTCACTCAAATTTCGGGACGAAATTTCTTTAACGGATAGGTACTGTGATGACCCGGGAATTTTCGACCAAATTTAAACTTGATCTTTATATGTTTTCGATATGATAAGCAAAGTCTGTAAAGTTGAATCTCTAAAATTTTGGAAATGTTTATATGAATTTGACCTTTGACTATTCCCGACGATTCACGGACAATCAATTGTAAATAAATAAATAAATAATATATATATATATATATATATATATATATATATATATATATATATATATATATATATATATATATATATATATATATATATATATATGAAAGTATATATAATAAATTTAAAATTATAAAATATAATTTAAACATTAGAATTAAATAGGTAATAAGATACAAAATAATTAAGTGTAATATAAACCGAATTTATATATAAATATATATGATTTTATTGCATAAATATTATTATATGTAATTTGTAATATATATATATATATATAGTGTATAATTATTCAATTTTATATTATATAATTAGTAACTATAATATAATCAATAAATTATTATATTGAAATATTCAATGTAACTACCAATTAACAATATATTACTTTCATTATTATTATTATTCAATATTAATATTAATATGAAAATCGGTATCATTAATATTATTATAGATATAAAGTTTGATTTATATAAATGGTTATAATATTATTCTTACTAATATTATTATTATCATTAACAAAATTAGTATTATTATAATTAAAATTATCATTAATAACATGATTGTTATAAATAAGATAGTTATCATTATCATTAATAATAATATTATTATTAATATTATAAATTAATATTATTATTGTTATTATTATTAATATTATTATTAAAATTAGAAATATTATTAATACTGTTATATTTACTAATGAATAAGAGTAATTATATATATATAAATACAAATACATAAATACAGATAATTCATAAATATAGTTAAATACAGATAAATATGGATATATACAAATATTAAAACTAATAATATAAATACAGTTATTAATACGCGTTAATAATCTGATTCTTATTTTCCTTTATTTTTTTCTTTTTCTGTTCGGTCCATGAGAGAGGTCGAATTCCCTCAACCCTACCATAAAATTTTTTTATCGATTAATATGGGGATAACGAATCTTCAAACAGCATTATTTAAGCTACTCTGTGAATTAACAAGAAAAGAAGGTTCCTTATTTGTTTTCTTATTTTTTTTATTTATTTTTTTTTCTCCCTGTCGTGATTTAACCTTGAACTGATTCGAATCAAAATAAGGAAAAGTAAGAATGTAGATCTTTTCATATTCATGCCGTGATTATGTACGCAAAATTACAGATTTTAAATCTATAAAACGAGGAGGAATTTCAAGGTCAAAGTTTAAACTTCAAAAGTCAACTAGGTTGTTCTTCATGAAAATTCGTAGTTGTTTTAGTATTGTTGGATCAATTGATGATTCATTAGGTTTCTAAGGATGATATACTACTTAATTCGTGAAGAAAGTTTTGTCTAAAATGTTCTCGAAAAGCAAATCAATTTTTTTTTCTATGAACACAGCGACGCAGCAGGTTTTGTTATTTTTTTTATTTTTTATTTTTTTTTGTTTACAATTAATAAACAAATTGATACTAGTCGAGTGATATTATTTTGTAATTATCTCTCTGTTTGGTTGATTTGTTTATTAGTCAAGTTAGAATTGAGTTGAGAAGAAGAAGATAAACAGGAAGATACGAGTTATATAAAAATAAACTGAGTACATTAACAGAAAACAGGAATTGGAGGAGTGGTGAAGGGTGTTAGCGTTATTCGAGAGGTCTCAGGTTCGATCCCCGGCGTTGGCCTTTTTTTTATAAACCTCTTCTATTGAGGTATAACTATGTTTATTATTATTATTATCTTTTATTATTATTACTATTATTATTATTATTATTATTATTATTATTGTTGTTATTGTTATGATTATTATTAATAATTATAATTGTTAATAAATACACTAGGATTAATACTAAAATTATTATTATTATAAGTATTAATCTTAAGTAGTATAATTATTAACAGTATCATTTTTTAATAAGCATCCTATTATTATTAGTATAAGTGTTATTACTGTTATCATTAAGGTTTATTATTATTATTATGGAATATAATTCAAGTTATCATTTTTCTCATTAATATTAGTACTAGTACCACTTTTGTAACAATTAATATTATTATTACTAAACAAAGGTATCATTATTAACAATACCTTTATTAATATTATCATTTTTAACAATGTAATTATTATTATAAGTAAATCATTAATATCATAACTACCAAAAACAATAAAATTAATATTGTTACAAGTACTATTATTAATATCATTGTTATTATCACCAATAGGATTATTATTAACATATGTATATTATTAAGGTTATTATCATTATTTATTTTTACTAATATTAACTTAGTATATTAGAATTATTATTTCGATAAACAAATTAAATACATACATAAATATATATATATATTGTTACACATATAACATAACAAAACTTAATATCATTATATATATATATATATACAAAATGAACATATAAAACATATATATATTATTAACATAAAAATGATATAAATAATACTTTTATATATATACATATATATGTGTTCAGTTACAAATATGAATATTAATAAATATACAAATGTTTTAGGTTCGTGAATTCGAGGCCAACCCTGCATTGTTCAGTTGTTTAATGTCGTTATATGTATTTTTACTACAAAATACATTAGGTGAGTTTCATTACTCCCTTTTTAAATGCTTTTGCAATATATATTTTTGGGACTGAGAATACATGCGCTACTTTTATAAATGTTTTACGAAATAGACACAAGTAATCGAAACTACATTATATGGTTGAATTATTGAAATCGAATATGCCCCTTTTTATTAAGTCTGGTAATCTAAGAATTAGGGAACAGACACCCTAATTGACGCGAACTCTAAAGATAGATCTATCGGGCTCAACAAGCCCCATCCAAAGTACCGGATGCATTAGTACTTCGAAATTTATATCATGTCCGATGGAGGATCCCGGAATGATGGGGATATTCTTATATGCTTATTGCGAATGTCGGTTACCAGGTGTTCAATCCATATGAATGATATTTTTGTCTCTATGTATGGGACGTATGTTTATGAGAATTGGAAATATGAAATCTTGTGGTCTATTAAAATTAGGAAATGATTATTTATGCTAAACTAATGAACTCACCAACCTTTTGGTTGACACTTGAAAGTATGTTTATTCTCAGGTACGGAAGAAATCTTCCGCTGTGCATTTGATCATTTTAAAGATATTACTTGGAGTCATTCATGACATATTTCAAAAGACGTTGCATTCGAGTCGTTGAGTTTATCAAGATCATTATTAAGTCAATTATAGTTGGATATATTATGAAATGGTATGCATGTCTGTCAACTTCAGATGAAATGAAAGATTGTCTTTTCAAAACGAATGCAATGTTTGTAAAATGTATCATATAGAGGTCAAGTACCTCGCGATGTAATCAACTGTTGTGAATCGTTTATAATCGATATGGACTTCTTCCGAATGAATTAGGACGGGTCCTTTCACAATAGATCTATCTTTAGGATTCGGGTCAATTAGGGTGTCTGTTCCCTAATTCTTAGATTACCAGACTTAACAAAAAGAGGCATATTCGATTTCGATAATTCAACCATAGAATGTAGTTTCACGTACTTGTATCTATTTTGTAAATCATTTATAAAACCTGCATGTATTCTCATCCCAAAAATATTAGATTTTAAAAGTGGGACTATAACTCACTTTCACAGATATTTCCTTCCTCGGAAATAAGACTTGGCCACTGATCGATTCATGAACCTATACAAATATGTACATATATATCAAAGTATTATCAAAATATAATTACAACCATTTTTATTATGTTTTAAAGATTTGAGTGTATTAAGTCAGCTGTCCTCGTTAGTAACCAACAACTAGTTGTCCACAGTTAGATGTACAGAAATAAATCGATATATATTATCTTGAATCAATCCATGACCCAGTGTATACACGTCTCAGGCTAGATCACAACTCAAAGTATATATATTTTTGGAATCAACCTCAACCCTGTATAGCTAACTCCAACATTACTGCATATAGAGTGTCTATGGTTGTTCCAAATAATATATATACATGGGTCGATATGATATGTCAAAACATTTGCATACTTGTCTATGGTATCCCAAGATTACATAATATATTAGAATACATGTATAATACAATATAATTTAGCTAGGATATGATTTGTATAGATTTGTTAAACATTTCTCGTAGCTAAAAAGATCAAAAATATCCAATCTTGTTTTTACTCATAACTTCTTCATTTTAAATCCGTTATGAGTGAATCAAATTGCTATGGTTTCATATTGAACTCTATTTTATGAATCTAAACATAAAAAGTATAGGTTTATAGTCAGAAATATAAGTTACAAGTCATTTTTGTAAAGGTAGTCATTTCAGTCGAAAGAACGACGTCTAGATGACCATTTTAGAAAACATACTTCCACTTTGTGTTTAACCTTGATTTTTGGATATAGTTTCATGTTCATATGAAAAATCATTTTTCCAGAAGAACCACTTTTAAATCAAAGTTTATCATAGATTTTAATTATCCAAACCAAAACAGCCCCCGATTTCACTATGACGGCGTATATCTGATTTTATGGTGTTCATCGTGTTTCCAGGTTTTAAATCATTAAGTTAGCATATCATATAGATATAGAACATGTGTTTAGTTAATTTTAAAAGTCAAGTTAGAAGGATTAACTTTTGTTTGCGAACAAGTTTAGAATTAACTAAACTATGTTCTAGTGATTACAAGTTTAAACCTTCGAATAAGATAGCTTTATATGTATGAATCGAATGATGTTATGAACATAATTACTACCTCAAGTTTTCTGGATAAAACTACTGGAAATGAGAAATATGGATCTTGCTTCAAAGGATCCTTGGATGGCTTGAAAGTTCATGAAACAGAATCATGACACGAAAACAGTTCAAGTAAGATTTTCACTCGAAATAAGATTGTTATAGTTGTAGAAATTGAATCAATGTTTGAATATGAATATTACCTTGAATTAGAAAGATAACCTACTGTAAATAACAAAGGTTCCTTGATCATAGATGATTACTTGGAATGGATTAGAAAGCTTGGAAGTAGACTTGCAAACTTGGAAGTATTCTTGATTTTTATGAAACTATACTAATGGAATTTATGAAGAACACTTAGAAATTGAAGTTATGAAAAACTTTTTCCTACTTATTGGCCGGAGGTCCACTCGGAAGCAATCTCTTTATCCGTCGAATAGAGAGAGGGATGACTTTCTCTACTTTTGAGAGTGTTTTTCACTCTGGGTGGAGAAATGACTTGTCTTTATTCTCGGTTAGGGGAAGGATTGTCTACATCTCACCTCCCCCATACACCACTTATGTGGTATTGGGTTTTGTTGTTGTTGTTGTTGTTGTTGTTGTTGTACTTAGAAATTGAAGATGGAACTTGAGAGAGATAACTTAGATGAAGAAAATTGAAGAATGAAAGTGTTTATAGGTGTTTTTGGTCGTTGGTATATGGATTTGATATAAAGGATATTTAATTTTGTTTTCATGTAAATAAGTCATGAATGATTACTCATATTTTTGTAATTTTATGAGATATTTCATGCTAGCGGCCAAATGATGGTTCCCACATATGTTAGG
This sequence comes from Rutidosis leptorrhynchoides, assembly GCF_046630445.1. Classification (NCBI taxonomy): domain Eukaryota; kingdom Viridiplantae; phylum Streptophyta; class Magnoliopsida; order Asterales; family Asteraceae; genus Rutidosis; species Rutidosis leptorrhynchoides. The sequence goes on along the minus strand of NC_092333.1, from coordinate 327,775,196 downwards.
TGACTCACATGGGTTGCTAAGAGCTGATCATTAGAGTGTATATACCAATAGTACATACATATAAAAGCTGTGTATTGTACGAGTACGAATTACGGGTGCATACGAGTAGAATTGTTGATGAAACTGAACGAGGATGTAATTGTAAGCATTTTTTGTTAAGTAGAAGTATTTTGATAAGTGTCTTGAAGTCTTTCAAAAGTGTATGAATACATATTAAAACACTACATGTATATACATTTTAACTGAGTCGTTAAGTCATCGTTAGTCGTTACATGTAAATGTTGATTTGAAACCTTTAAGTTAACGATCTTGTTAAATGTTGTTAACCCAATGTTTATTATATCTAATGAGATATTAAATTATTATATTATCATGATATTATGATATATTAATATATCTTAATATGATATATATACATTTAAATGTCGTTACAAAGATAATCGTTACATATATGTCTCGTTTCGAAATCATTAAGTTAGTAGTCTTGTTTTTACATATGTAGTTCATTGTTAACAAACTTAATGATATATTTAAATATCATTTTATCATGTTAAATATAGTGTATCAATATCTTAATATGATACATATGTATTTAGTAGACGTTATCATAACGATAATCGTTATATATATTATTTCGAGTTTCTTAACTTAGTAATCTAATTTCTTATGTATATCACACATTGTTAATATACTTAGTGAAATACTTACTCATCATAATCTCATGTCAACCATATATATATATGTCTATATATACCACAACATGTAGTTTTTACAAATTTGTAACGTTCGTGAATCGCCGGTCAACTTGGGTGATCAACTGTCTATATGAAACTTATTTCATTTAATCAAGTCTTAACAAGTTTGATTGCTTAACATGTTGGAAACATTTAGTCATGTAATTATCAATTTCAATTAATATATATAAACATGGAAAAGTTCGGGTCACTACAGTACCTACCCGTTAAATAAATTTCGTCCCGAAATTTTAAGCTGTTGAAGGTGTTGACGAATCTTCTGGAAATAGATGCGGGTATTTCTTCTTCATCTGATCTTCTCGTTCCCAGGTGAACTCGGGTCCTCTACGAGCATTCCTTCGAACCTTAACAATTGGTATCTTGTTTTGCTTAAGTCTCTTAACCTCACGATCCATTATTTCGACGGGTTCTTCAATGAATTGAAGTTTTTCATTGATTTGGATTTCGTCCAACGGAATAGTGAGATCTTCTTTAGCAAAACATTTCTTCAAATTCGAGACGTGAAAAGTGTTATGTACAGCCGCGAGTTGTTGAGGTAGCTCCAGTTGGTAAGCTACTGGTCCGACACGATCTATAATCTTGAATGGTCCAATGTACCTTGGATTTAGTTTCCCCCGTTTACCAAATCGAACAACGCCTTTCCAAGCTGAAACCTTAAGCATGACCATTTCTCCAATTTCAAACTCTATATCTTTTCTTTTACTGTCCGCGTAGCTCTTTTGTCGACTCTGGGCGGTTTTCAATCGTTGTTGAATTTGGATGATTTTCTCGGTAGTTTCTTGTATTATGTCCTGACCCGTAATCTGTCTATCCCCCACTTCATTCCAACAAATTGGAGACCTGCACTTTCTACCATAAAGTGCCTCAAACGGTGCCATCTCAATACTAGAATGATAACTGTTGTTGTAGGAAAATTCTGCTAACGGTAGGTGTCGATCCCAACTGTTTTCGAAATCAATAACACATGCTCGTAGCATGTCTTCAAGCGTTTGTATCGTCCTTTCGTTTTGTCCATCAGTTTGTGGATGATAGGAGTACTCATGTCTATACGAGTCCCCAATGCTTATTGTAACGTCTGCCAGAACCTTGAAACAAATCTACCATCCCTATCGAGATAATAGAGACGGGTATTCCATGTCTGGAGACAACCTCCTTCAAATACAATCGCGCCAACTTCTCCATTTTGTCATCTTCTCTCATTGGTAGGAAGTGTGCTGACTTGGTGAGACGATCAACTATTACCCAAATAGTATCATAACCACTTGCAGTCCTTGACAATTTTGTAATGAAATCCATGGTAATGTTTTCTCATTTCCATTTCGGGATTTCAGGTTGTTGTAGTAGACCTGATGGTTTCTGATGTTCAGCTTTGACCTTAGAACATGTCAAACATTCTCCTACATATTTAGCAATATCGGCTTTCATACCCGGCCACCAAAGTGTTTCTTGAGATCTTTATACATCTTCCCCCCTCCGTGATGTATTGAATATCTGGTTTTATGTGCTTCTTTAAGTACCATTTCCCTCACATCTCCAAACATTGGTACCCAAATTCTATCAGCCCTATATCGGGTTCCGTCTTCCCGAATATTAAGATGTTTCTCTGATCCTTTGGGTATCTCATTCTTCAAATTTCCTTCTTTTACAACCCCCTGTTGCGCCTCCTTTATTTGAGTAGTAAGGTTAGTACGAATAATTATATTCATAGCTTTTACCCGTATAGGTTCTCTGTCCTTTCTACTCAAAGCGTCAGCTACCACATTCGCCTTTCCCGGGTGGTATCGAATCTCAAAATCATAATCATTCAACAGTTCAATCCACCTGCGTTGTCTCATATTCAGTTGCTTCTGATTAAATATATGTTGGAGACTTTTGTGGTCGGTATATATAATACTTTTGACCCCATATAAATAATGCCTCCAAGTCTTTAATGCAAAAACAACAGCACCCAATTCCAAATTGTGAGTTGTATAATTTTGCTCGTGAATCTTCAATTGTCTAGAGTCATAAGCAATCACCTTTGTTCGTTGCATTAATACACAACCGAGACCTTGCTTTGATGCGTCACAATAAATCACAAAATCATCATTCCCTTCAGTCAATGACAATATTGGTGCCGTAGTTAGATTTTTCTTCAATAACTGAAACGCCTTCTCTTTTTCATCCTTCCATTCAAATTTCTTCCCTTTATGCGTTAATGCAGTCAAGGGTTTTGCTATTTTGGAGAAATCTTGGATGAATCTTCTGTAGTAACCAGCCATTCCTAAAAATTGACGTATATGCTTTGGAGTTTTTGGGGTTTCCCACTTTTCAACGGTTTCGATCTTTCCCGGGTCCACCTGGATACCTTCTTTGTTCACTATGTGACCGAGGAATTGAACTTCTTCCAACCAAAATGCACACTTTGAAAACTTAGCGTACAGTTTTTCTTTCCTCAATACTTCTAGCACTTTTCTCAAATGTTCTTCGTGCTCTTGTTCATTCTTTGAGTAAATAAGTATGTCATCGATGAAACCAATGACAAACTTGTCAAGATATGGCCCACAAGCTCGGTTCATAAGGTCCATGAACACAGCTGGTGCGTTAGTCAATCCAAACGGCATAACCATAAACTCGTAATGACCATAACGTGTCCTAAAAGCAGTTTTTGGAATATCATCCTCCTTTACTCGCATTTGATGATATCCAGAACGTAAATCAATTTTCGAATAAATCGATGAGCCTTGTAGTTGATCAAATAAGTCGTTAATTCTCGGCAGTGGATAACGGTTTTTGATGGTAAGTTTATTCAACTCTCTGTAGTCAATACACAATCTAAATGTACCATCCTTCTTCTTGACAAACAAAATAGGAGCTCCCCATGTTGATGTGCTTGGTCGAATGAAACCATGTTCTAATAGTTCTTGCAGTTGGCTTTGCAGTTCTTTCATCTCGCTGGGTACGAGTCTGTAAGGAGCACGAGCTATTGGTGCATCTCCTGGTATAAGATCTATTTGAAATTCAACGGATCGATGTTGGGGTAATCCCGGTAATTCTTTCGAAAATACATCGGGAAATTCTTTTGCGACGGGAACATCATTGATGCTCTTTTCTTCAGTTTGTACTTTCTCGATGTGTGCTAGAACAGCATAGCAACCTTTTCTTATTAGTTTTTGTGCCTTCAAATTACTAATAAGATTTAGCTTCGTGTTGCCCTTTTCTCCGTACACCAGTAAGGGTTCTCCTTCTTCTCGTACAATGCGAATTGCATTTTTGTAACATACTATCTCTGCTTTCATCTCCTTCAGCCAGTCCATGCCAACTATTACATTAAAACTCCCTAACTCTACTGGTATCAAATCAATCTTAAATATTTCGCTACCCAGTTTAATTTCTCGATTCCGACATATATAATCTGCTGAAAGTAATTTACCGTTTGCTATTTCGAGTAAAAATTTACTATCCAACGGTGTCAATGGATAACTTAATTTAGCACAAAAATCTCTACTCATATAGCTTCTATCTGCACCCGAATCAAAAAAAATGCAAGCAGATTTATTGTCAATAAGAAACGTACCTATAACAAGCTCTGGGTCTTCCTGTGCCTCTGCCGCATTAATATTGAAAACTCTTCTGCGACCTTGTCCATTCGTGTTCTCCTGGTTCGGGAAATTTTTAATAATGTGGCCCGATTTTTCACATTTATAACAAACTACATTGGCATAACTTGCTCCGACACTACTTTCTCCGCCATTACTCGTTCCGACACCATTTATTCCTTTCGTTCTGTTAACCCCTGGTCCGTAGACCTCACACTTCGACGCGCTATGACCATTTCTTTTACACTTGTTGCAAAATTTGGTGCAGAACCCCGAGTGATACTTTTCACACCTTTGGCATAGCTGCTTCTGATTGTTGTTGTTGTTGTTGCGGTTGTTATTATTGTTAGGATGATTGTTGTAGTAGTTGTTGTTGTTGTTGTTGTTGTTGTGCCATTTGTTATTATTGCGATTGATGTTGCGATTGTTGGGATATTTGTTGTTGTATTGGTGACTCTTATCACTGTTTTCCTCCCACTTTCTTTTGACTAGCTTCACGTTGGCCTCTTCGGCCGCCTGTTCTTTAATTCTTCCCTCAATTTGGTTCACTAGTTTGTGAGCCATTCTACATGCCTTTTGTATGGAGGCAGGCTCGTGTGAACTTATATCTTCTTGGATTCTCTCCGGTAACCCTTTCACAAACGCGTCGATCTTCTCTTCCTCATCTTCGAACGCTCTCGGACACAATATGCACAATTCTGTGAATCGTCTTTCGTACGAAGTAATATCGAATCCCTGTGTTCGTAACCCTCTAAGTTCTGACTTAAGCTTATTGACCTCGGTTCTGGGACGGTACTTCTCGTTCATCAAGTGCTTGAATGTTGACCACGGTAGCGCGTAAGCAGCATCTTGTCCCACTTGCTCTAGATAGGTATTCCACCATGTTAACGCAATACATGTGAAGGTATGCGTAGCGTACTTCACTTTGTCTCCTTCAGCACACTTACTTATGGCAAACACCGATTCAACTTTCTCGGTCTACCGTTTCAATCCGATTGGTCCTTCGGTCCCATCAAATTCTGAAGGTTTGCAGGCAGTGAATTCCTTGTAGGAGCATCCTACATGATTTTTTGCGCCGTTAGCTGTATTGCTAGATTCAGAGTTATTGTTAGTATGTAGCGCGGCCTGTACTGCGGCTATGTTTGAAGCAAGAAAGGCACGAAATTCCTCTTCGCTCATATTCAAGGTGTGTCGAGTAGTCAGTGCCATTTCCTTCAAAATAGTCAAATGAAACAAGTTAATCATACAGAATATTAAGAGTAGTCAATAGTATCTCGTAGCATAATATGAACTCATTTATAAAAGCTTTTTCTTCATATTAGCATTTTATAAGTTTAAATTCGGGTACTACCTACCCGTTAAGTTCATACTTAGTAGCTAATATACAATTCAACTACTAAAATTCCATATGAAAAACTGATTATAATAATATATCACATACAAATATTCTTCAAACTTACAACTTCGCTATACTACATATAACATGAAATATAGTACACTATGATACAGGACAGTTTTGAAGTTAAATCTAGTTAATACGCAAGTTGTTCAGCAAAGGAAATAAAGACACGTAATTCATAAGTCCAGAAACAAGTCATGCATTCTGGTTTTACTAAGACGACTTCCCATCCTTGGTCTTGTGGAAAATAACCGTTATGACCATTGGCTAGGCAGCATGTTGTAATGTCTTCAAAAGGACGAGGGTTTCGTAATGTCCAATAGCCCCGTAATAATCTAAAAACCTTGTTTCTCACCCCAACTACCGAATCCGTCACTTGTGGGAAGGTTTTATTTAAAAGTTGCAATCCGATGTTCTTTTTCTCACTTTGGTAAGAAGCGAACATCACTAACCCTTAAGCATAACATGCTTCTTTATGTTGCATGTTAGAAGCTCTTTCTAATTCACGAAATCCTATGTTGGGATATGTTGAGTCAAAATAGGTTCTTAACCCATAGCGTAAAATTGCATTTGGGTTCCCCGCATTAAACGCTTTAAAGAAAACACGGCGTAACTTACGGTCTCCCCAATGTGATATACCCCACCTATCAAAGGAAAGCCTTTTATAAATTAAGGCATTTTTGGAAAGTCTTTCAAATGTTTGACAAGTTAATTTCGCCATAACTAAATGTGCTGATGAATTCTGACCGACTCTAGACAAGATTTCCTCAATCATATCCTCTGGTAGGTCTTCTAAAATATTCGGTTGTCTACCCTTAACGTCCATTTTGTTTTTATACTGTAAAATAGACAAGGATTAGATTCGTAAAAGATAATTAACAAACAATACAAGCAATTTTTACATAGAACATAAAAGTACAAGCACACTACAATACATATAATACACAACATGATTACAACCCTCTAATCTGAATCACTGGTTTCTTCTTCTTCGGACTTGGTTCTTTTCCCTAATTTTCTAGGGATATATGATGTTCCTCTAATATGAGCCGTTGTTTTCCACATTGGTTTAGAAAAACCTGGTGGTTTAGAGGTTCTCGGGTTACTGTCACGATATTGAAAATACGGGTGTTGACGGTACATATAAAGTTCATCGGGGTCGGAATCAGATTTCTCTATTTTGATGCCCTTTCCCTTATTACTTTCTTTTGCCTCATTAAATTGGGTCGGGGTAATTTCTATAACATCATCGGAATCCTCATCAGGATCCAATTCCTCGGAAAATTGATAATTTTCCCAATATTTTGCTTCCTTAGCGGAAACACCATTGACCATTATTAACTTTGGTCTATTGGTTGAGGATTTTCTTTTATTTGACCAGTTTTCTGTGTTTCCTACTATTCCCCCCTCCGGAACCTCTTCTTCTTCCGGTTCCTCTTCTTCTGGTTCCTCTTATTCAGGTTCCTCTTCTTCCGGTTACGTTTCCTCTTCTTCCGATTCTTTAGGAACTTGTGAATCTTGCCAATATATATTCGACTCTTCGTTTTTATTAGGTGAGTCAATAGGATTTGTGCTAGAGGTAGACAGCTATCACACAATATCAACCATGTTAAGAGATTAATATATCACATAATATTTACATGTTAATAATATATAGTTTCCAACAAAAATGTTAAGCAATCATTTTTTAAAGAGAACACGGTCGAAGTCCAGACTCACTAATGCATCCTAACAAACTCGATAAGACACACTAATGCAAATTTTCTGGTTCTCTAAGACCAACGCTCGGATACCAACTAAAATGTCCCGTTCATATTGATTATAAACGTTCCATATTAATTGATTTCGTTGCGAGGTTTTGACCTCTATATGAGACGTTTTTCAAAGACTGCATTCATTTTTAAAACAACCATAACCTATATTTTATCAATAAAGGTTTTAAAAAACATTACGTAGATTATCAAATAATGATAATCTAAAATATACTGTTTACACACGACCATTACATAATGGTTTACAATAGAAATATATTACATCGACATATGTTTCTTGAATGCAGTTTTTACACAATATCATACAAACATGTACTCCAAATCTTGTCCTTATTTTAGTATGCAATAGCGGAAGCTCTTAGTATTCACCCGAGAATAAACATGCTTTAAACGTCAACAAAAATGTTGGTGAGTTATAGGTTTAACCTATATATATCAAATCGTAACAATAGACCACAAGATTTCATATTTCAATACACATCCCATACATAGAGATAAAAATCATTCATATGGTGAACACCTGGTAACCGACATTAACAAGATGTATATATAAGAATATCCCCATCATTCCGGGACACCCTTCGGATATGATATAAATTTCGAAGTACTAAAGCATCCGGTACTTTGGATGGGGTTTGTTAGGCCCAATAGATCTATCCGTTCCCTAATTCTTAGATTACCAGACTTAATAAAAAGGAGCATATTCGATTTCAATAATTCAACCATAGAATGTAGTTTCACGTACTTGTGTCTATTTTGTAAATCATTTATAAAACCTGCATGTATTCTCATCCCAAAAATATTAGATTTTAAAAGTGGGACTATAACTCACTTTCACAGATATTTCATTCCTCGAAAATAAGACTTGGCCACGGATCAATTCATGAACCTATACAAATATACACATATATATCAAAGTATGATCAAAATATAATTACAACCATTTTTATTATGTTTTAAAGATTTGAGTGTATTAAGTCAGCTGTCCTCGTTAGTAACCTACAACTAGTTGTCCACAGTTAGATGTACATAAATAAATTGATATATATTATCTTGAATCAATCCACGACCCAGTGTATACATGTCTCAGGCTAGATCACAACTCAAAGTATATATATTTTTGGAATCAACCTCAACCCTGTATAGCTAAATCTAACATTACTGCATATAGAGTGTCTATGGTTGTTCCAAATAATATATATACATGGGTAGATATGATATGTCAAAACATTTGCATACGTGTCTATGGTATTCCAAGATTACATAATATATTAGAATACATGTATAATACAATATAAGTTAGCTAGGATACGATTTTTATAGATTTGTTAAACATTTCCCGTAGCTAAAAAGATCAAAAATATCCAATCTTGTTTTACCCATAACTTCTTCATTTTAAATCCGTTTTGAGTGAATCAAATTACTATGGTTTCATATTGAACTCTATTTTATGAATATAAACAGAAAAAGTATAGGTTTATAGTCAGAAATATAAGTTACAAGTCATTTTTATAAAGGTAGTCATTTCAGTCGAAAGAACGACGTCTAGATGACCATTTTAGAAAACATACTTCCACTTTGAGTTTAACCTTGATTTTTGGATATAGTTTCATGTTTATATGAAAAATCATTTTCCTAGAAGAACAACTTTTAAATCAAAGTTTATCATAGATTTTAATTATCCAAACCAAAACAGCCCCCGGTTTCACTATGACGGCGTATATCCGATTTTATGGTGTTCATCGTGTTTCCAGGTTTTAAATCATTAAGTTAGCATATAATATAGATATAGAACATGTGTTTAGTTGATTTTAAAAGTCAAATTAGAAGGATTAACTTTTGTTTGCGAGCAAGTTTAGAATTAACTAAACTATGTTCTAGTGATTACAAGTTTAAACCTTCGAATAAGATAGCTTTATATGTATGAATCGAATGATGTTATGAACATCATTACTACCTTAAGTTTTCTGGATAAAACTACTGGAAATGAGAAATATGGATCTAGCTTCAAAGGATCTTTGGATGGCTTGAAAGTTCATGAAACAGAATCATGACACGAAAACAGTTCAAGTAAGATTTTCACTCGAAATAGATTGTTATGGATGTAGAAATTGAATCAAAGTTTGAATATGAATATTACCTTGTATTAGAAAGATAACCTACTGTAAATAACAAAGGTTCCTTGACCTTAGATGATTACTTGGAATGGATTAGAAAGCTTGGAAGTAGACTTGTAAACTTGGAAGTATTCTTGATTTTTATGAAACTATACTTATGGAATTTATGAAGAACACTTAGAACTTGAAGATGGAACTTAAGAGAGATCACTTAGATGAAGAAAATTGAAGAATTAAAGTGTTTGTAGGTGTTTTTGGTCGTTGGTATATGGATTAGATATAAATGATATGTAATTTTGTTTTCATGTAAATAAGTCATGAATGATTACTCATATTTTTGTAATTTTATGAGATATTTCATGCTAGTTGCCAAATAATGGTTCCCACATGTGTTAGGTGACTCACATGGGCTGCTAAAAGCTAATCATTGGAGTGTATATATCAATAGTACAAACATCTAAAAGCTGTGTATTGTACGAGTACGAATACGGGTGCATACGAGTAGAAATGTTGATGAAACTGAACGAGGATGTAATTGTAAGAATTTTTTGTTAAGTAGAAGTATTTTGATAAGTGTCTTGAAGTCTTTCAAAAGTGTATGAATATATATTAAAACACTACATGTATATACATTTTAACTGAGTCGTTAAGTCATCGTTAGTCGTTACATGTAAATGTTGATTTGAAACCTTTAAGTTAACGATCTTGTTAAATGTTGTTAACCCAATGTTTATTAAATCTAATGAGATATTAAATTATTATATTATCATGATATTATGATATATTAATATATCTTAATATGATATATATACATTTAAATGTCGTTACAACGATAATCGTTACATATATGTCTCGTTTCGAAATCATTAAGTTAGTAGTCTTATTTTTACATATGTAGTTCATTGTTAACACACTTAATGATATATTTAAATATCATTTTATCATGTTAAATATAGTGTATCAATATCTTAATATGATACATATGTATTTAGTAGACGTTATCATAACGATAATCGTTATATATATCATTTCAAGTTTCTTAACTTAGTAATCTCATTTCTTATGTATATCACACATTGTTAATATACTTAGTGAGATACTTACTCATCATAATCTCATGTCAACCATATATATATGTCTATATATACCACAACATGTAGTTTTTACAAATTTGTAACGTTCGTGAATCGCCGGTCATCTTGGGTGATCAATTGTCTATATGAAACTTATTTCGTTTAATCAAGTCTTAACAAGTTTGATTGCTTAACACGTTGGAAATATTTACTCATGTAAATATCAATCTCAATTAATATATATAAACATGGAAAAGTTCAGGTCACTACAGCATTCATCACGACGCTAAGGTGAGTGTAAATATATTATATGCGTATGTATGCATAGGATGGGTGCGGGTCGGTAGAGTGATCATTGCTCGGATTCACTCTACATATGATGTGATGATGTATTCTTAGAGTTTGAGTCCATGTTGTACGCTTACGCGTTTTTGGTTACCACCCTTGGGGTAGTGAATCTTTGGAGTATATGGATTCACGTTGGCGTATTAGGCCAACCCCGTCGATGTTGACGATGTTGAGGAGATGAATCTCGAGTAGTTCAGATTCACGATGACGCAGGTAGTTTCGTCATCCCTATTGATGAGGTGGTGAATCTCGGGTAGTGCGGATTTACTAAGGCACGGGTAGTTCGGCCAACCTCGGTTGTTGATGCGATGAAGGTAGTGAATCTCGGGTAGTGCGAATTCACTAAGGCTCGGGTAGGTTGGCCAACCTTCATATGTTTAAGGTTAAGGGGTTAACCTTGTCGCATTGGTTATATACTATATATGCGTATATACATTGTATGTTGTAGCAATTCTTCCGGATTTGGGCTTGGTGTTACGTTATGTATAGTTTTTCTTAGTTGTACTTGGAATGCGGTATGTGTTTACTATATGTGTTGGTTGTATGTATTCATTTTATGCATATGTATGTATATAGTATGTTTATACTCACTAAGCTTTCATAGCTTACCCTCTTGTTGTTTATATTTTTAAAGATTCGCATGGAGGTGGTGGCTCGGGTAAGCGTGGGAACTAGTGGACTTGCATAGGTTGCTTTAGAAGGCGTGCTTTTGGATTGATTAGGATTGGGTAGCGTATCCCCAATCACCATGCTCGGTCTTTTGTAGAGTTTAAACACTTTGAGACGAAAGTGTCTTTTAGGGTCTTGTTAAACAGGTCAATGTGGTCCCAGCATTTTGGAACTTATGTTGTTGTTTTATTATAACAAAAATTATGTATAATGATGTTTTAATCACATCTTGGGTTGAATGTATTGTCATGGTTTTAAAATGGGAGACTTGTGATATTTAAAACAAAGTAAAATGTTAAACCAGAGTGGGACATGCCGCGGCCAATTGACCACTCGCTGCGGTCCGTAGTGTAAAACGTGGACAGTCTTTTTGCAACCTGGAGGAGTCTGGTATCAGACGTGAGGTGCGCTGCGCCCACAATTGCCGCGCCGCGGCTTATATAATTTTTTTTTTGCGTTAATGGTTGGTTATCGGGTTGGGTCGTTTCATACATTAATTTGTGATCCAAAGTTTTTTGTTGGTACTAACCGTAGAGGACCCAAGAAACTTTGGGTACCTAAACTCTAGGGAACTTAACGTTTACAGGGTTTCGACGTCTGTGTTTGCTACATTGACTCCGGTTGTTCTCGGCACATGACGGGCGATAAATCCTTGCTTGTCAATTACGTTGAAAAATTTCTAGGAACGGTTACATTTGGAAATGATGAGATTGCAGCAATAATGGGATACAGAGATTATGTGAAAAATGGCATAATAATCAAACGGGTCTCGTATGTTGAGGGTTTGGGGTGCAGTTTGTTTAGTGCCAGCCAATTCTACGATGGAGATCTCAAAGTTCTATTTGAATGTCGTCAATTCTTGGTGCAATCCACCAATGGATATGATCTCCTTGTTGGTAAACATTGTGCTTTACTATACCCTATTAACCTCAATGATGTACCATCACATGGAACCATGTGTTTGGCCACTCGTTTCACAAAAGAAAATTCTTGGTTATGGTATCACCGGATGTCACACCTAAATTACAAGGGTATTAATCGACTGGTCTCTAAAGACTTAGTTGATGGTATTCCCAGCTTTCAATATGATAAGCATCCTGTGTCTATCATGTGCAATGGGTAAGCAAAAACGGACTAATTTTCCGCTTACATAAAACCCCAGTACTTCATCTTCTTTGCAATTATTGCATATGGACTTATATGGACCCATGAGAGTTTCTATCCTCGGTGGCCGGAAACATGTGCTTGTCATTGTAGATGACTATACATGCTTTACATTGATTTTTGTTTTGAGGACCAAGTCAGAAACCCCCGCCATTATCATTGAGTTCATTAAAATGACTCAACGCTCTTTTAACAAACATGTTAAGAACGTCAGAACTGATAATGGGACAGAATTTAAGAATGACCTGCTTGATAGTTATTTGAAAGACCAAGGCATTGAACATCAGCTCTCTGCTCCAAGAACCCCCCAACAGAGTAGAGTAGCTGAACGACGTAATCATACGTTGTACTAGGCAACTCGAACGATGCTTGCCTACTCGAAACAATCTCCAAAAATGTGGGGGAGGCCATTTCAACTGCATGTTATACCCAAAATCACTGCATCATAAAAAAATACTTTCATAAGACTCCTTATGAATTACTATATGGTAGACGCCCGAATGTCAAATATCTCCGTGTCTTTGGTTGTATATGCTATGTGTTTAACGATTTTGACAGCCTAAGAAAGTTTGATCCTCATGGCGATCAGGCCATATTTCTCTATTAATCGTCAAACAAGGTTGCTTATCGTGTTTATTACCAAAGGAAAAAGAAGATCAAGGAAAGCATAAATGTTAAATTTGATGAGTTATCAGGGATGGCTTTTGAACAAATCAGTTCAAAACCTTATCCTAACCTGTCTACTACTTCTTCCGCGCAAAACTCAATTTTCTTTAAGAGGGGTGTTCTGACGGTTATAATAGAGGAACTGGATATCTTGTTTGATAGTCTTTACGCTCCTCAACGGACTTCAGATGTTCATGTCGTATCGGTTACACTATCACAATCATCTACTGAAGAGACACAAACAAGTCTCTATGAACTAAGTGATTCACCTGTTGCTTCTTCATCCTCCCTCCCACCTCCTGATGATAATCTTGAACCAATTCAAGATACATCCGTTGATACAATTCCAGTAGTTTCTCCAGATACTCAAACAAATCCGTTAGACACTGTTACATCAGAACAAGAGGATCATGGCTCAATGTCAACATCGGTTGATGTTTCAATGGATACCACTGATGTAAGACCTTTTCCACATAATAAGCTATGGACTAAATGTCATCCAATTGATCTTATCATTGGTGATGCATCTGCTCCAGTTTCAACTTGAAGGGATACTTGGAATGTGAAATGTTCCATTCATATCGATTATAAACATTTCATATTAATTGGTTTCGTTGCGAGGTTTTGACCTCTATATGAGACGTTTTTCAAAGACTGCATTCGTTTTTTAAAAAAACCCGTAACCTTTATTTTGTAGATAAAGGTTTAATAGACCTAACATGGATTATCAAGTAATGATAATCTAGAATACACTTTTACACACAACCCTTACATAATGGCTTACAATAATATTATACATCAATTTATTTTCCGAATGCAGTTTTTAAAGATTATCATACAAGCATGCTGACTTCGTTTCTCATCTTTAATTAGCATGCAACAACGGAAGCTCTTAATAATCACCTGAGAATAAACATGTTTAAAACATCAACAAAAATGTTTGTGAGTTATAGGTTTAACCTATATATATTTATCAAATCGTAATAATAGACCACAAGATTTCATTTTTCCATAAATATATACATCTCATATCAGGCATTTCGCAAACTGCATAGAGATAAAATTCATTCATATGTTGAACACCTGGTAACCAACCTTAACAGGATGCATATAGAATATCCCCATCATTCCGGGACTCTCATCGGATATGATAAATCAAAGTACTAAAGCATCCGTAACTCGAATGAGGCTTGTTGGGCTAAATAGATCTATCTTTAGGATTCGCGTCAATTAGGGGCCATTTCCCTAATTCTTAGGCTACCAAGCTAAAAAGGGGCAAATTCGGTTCGATAATCCAACATAGAAGGTAGTTTCGATTACTTGTGTCTATTTTGTAAAGCATTTATAAAACTGCATGTATTCTCATCCCAAAATATTAGATATTTAAAAGTGGGACTATAACTCACTTTCACAAAATTTTTTTAATTTGACGAGAATAAGACTTGGCCACGGGTCAATTCACGAACCTATAATAAATATATACATATATATCAAAGTATGATCGAAATATATTCACAACATTTTTATTACGTGTTGACGTTCTAAGTTGTTAAGTTAGCAGTCCAACGTTAGTAGTCCACAATTAGTAGTCCACAGTTAGTAGTACATAAATAAATCACAATATTATCTCAAATCAATCCACGACCCAGTTATACAAGTCTCATACTCGATCACAACTCAAATTATATATATTATTTTAGAATCAACCTCAATCATGTATAGCTAACTCGAGCATTACCGCATATAGAGTGTCTATGGTTATTCCAAATAATATATATAGATGACGTCGATATGATATGTCAAAACATTGTATACGTGTATATGGTCTATCAAGATTACATAATATATGTTAGAATACATGTATAATACAATATAAGTTAGTTAAGTTATGGTTAGTATATAGTTGTTACAAAGTTTCACGTAGCTAAAACAAGTAAAAATATCCAATTTTGTTTTACCCATAATTTCTTCGTTTTAAATCCGTTTTGAGTGAATCAAATTGCTATAGATTCATATAGAACCAAAGATTACTAATATAAATAGAAAAAGTATAGGTTTATATTCAAAAATATAAGTTACAAGTCATTTTTGTAAGAGATAGTCATTTCAGTCGAAAGAACGACGTCTTGATGACCATTTTGAAAAACATACTTCCACTTTGAGTTTAACCATGATTTTTGGATATAGTTCATGTTCATAAGAAAAATTATTTTTCCAGAAGAACAACTTTTAAATCAAAGTTTATCATAGTTTTTAATTATCTAACCCAAAACAGCCCCCGGTTTTACTACGGCGACGTATGTCCGGTTTTACGGTGTTCTTCGTTTTTTCAGGTTTTAAATCATTAAGTTAGCATATCATATAGATATAGAACATGTGTTTAGTTTATTTTAAATGTTAAGTTAGAAGGATTAACTTTTTTTGCGAACAAGTTAAGAATTAACTAAACTATGTTCTAGTGATTACAAGTTTAAATCTTCGAAAAAATAGTTATATATATGAATCGAATGATATTATAAACATCATTACTACCTCAAGTATAGTAGGTAAACCTACTGGAAATGATGAGAAAATAACTTGAGCTTCAAAAGATCTTTGATAGCTTGGAAATTCTTGAAGCAGAATCATGACACAAAAACAAGTTCAAGTAAGATTACTACTTGATTTAAGATAGTTATGTTTATAGGAATTGAATCAAAGCTTGAATATAAATATTACCTTGATTTAGAATGATAACATACTATAAATAACAAAGGTTTCTTGATCTTGGATTATTACTTGGAATGAATTAGAAAGCTTGGAAGTAAACTAGTAAACTTGAAAGTGTTCTTGATTTTATGAAACTAGAACTTATAGAATTTATGAAGAACACTTAGAACTTGAAGATAGAACTTGAGAGAGCTCAATTAGATGAAGAAAATTGAAAAATGAAAGTGTTTGTATGTGTTTTTGGTCGTGAATCATGGATGGGATTTAAAGGAAATTCTAGTTTGTATTTTAGTTTAATAATTCATGATATAAAACATGTAACTTGTTTTCTAGTTAGATATTTGGTATTAGATGACAAAGCTTTGAGTCCCACATGTTATTAATCATTTATGAAATGTCCCGTTCTTATTGATTAAAAACGTTCCATATTAATTGATTTCGTTGCGAGGTTTTGACCTCTATATGAGACATTTTTCAAAGACTGCATTCATTTTTAAAACAAACCATAACCTTTATTTCATAAATAAAGGTTTAAAAAGCTTTACGTAGATTATCAAATAATGATAATCTAAAATATCCTGTTTACACACGACCAGTACATAATGGTTTACAATACAAATATGTTACATCGAAATCAGTTTCTTGAATGCAGTTTTTAAACAATATCATACAAACATGGACTCCAAATCTTGTCCTTATTTTAGTATGCAACAGCGGAAGCTCTTAGTATTCACCTGAGAATAAACATGCTTTAAACGTCAACAAAAATGTTGGTGAGTTATAGGTTTAACCTATATATATCAAATCGTAACAATAGACCACAAGATCTCATATTTCAATTCACATCCCATACATAGAGATAAAAATCATTCATATGGTGAACACCTGGTAACCGACATTAACAAGATGCATATATAAGAATATCCCCATCATTCCGGGACACCCTTCGGATATGA
Organism: Rutidosis leptorrhynchoides; assembly: GCF_046630445.1. Classification (NCBI taxonomy): domain Eukaryota; kingdom Viridiplantae; phylum Streptophyta; class Magnoliopsida; order Asterales; family Asteraceae; genus Rutidosis; species Rutidosis leptorrhynchoides. The sequence goes on along the minus strand of NC_092333.1, from coordinate 327,757,990 downwards.
TATAAATTTCGAAGTACTAAAGCATCCGGTACTTTGGATGGGGTTTGTTAGGCCCAATAGATCTATCTTTAGGATTCGCGTCAATTAGGGTGTCTGTTCCCTAATTCTTAGATTACCAGACTTAATAAAAAGGGGCATATTCGATTTCGATAATTCAACCATAGAATGTAGTTTCACATACTTGTGTCTACTTTGTAAATCATTTATAAAACCTGCATGTATTCTCATCCCAAAAATATTAGATTTTAAAAGTGGGACTATAACTCACTTTCACAGATTTTTACTTCGTCGGGAAGTAAGACTTGGCCACTGGTTGATTCACGAACCTATAACAATATATACATATATATCAAAGTATGTTTACAATATATTTACAATACTTTTAATATATTTTGATGTTTTAAGTTGATTAAGTCAGCTATCCTCGTTAGTAACCTACAACTAGTTGTCCACAGTTAGATGTACAGAAATAAATCGATAAATATTAGCTTGAATCAATCCACGACCCAGTGTATACGTATCTCAGTATTGATCACAACTCAAACTATATATATTTTGGAATCAACCTCAACCCTGTATAGCTAACTCCAACATTCACATATAGAGTGTCTATGGTTGTTCCGAAATATATATAGATGTGTCGACATGATAGGTCGAAACATTGTATACGTGTCTATGGTATCTCAAGATTATATAATATACCATACAAGTTGATTAAGTTATGGTTGGAATAGATTTGTTACCAATTTTCACGTAGCTAAAATGAGAAAAATTATCCAATCTTGTTTTACCCATAACTTCTTCATTTTAAATCCGTTTTGAGTGAATCAAATTGCTATGGTTTCATATTGAACTCTATTTTATGAATCTAAACATAAAAAGTATAGGTTTATAGTCAGAAAAATAAGTTACAAGTCGTTTTTGTAAAGATAGTCATTTCAGTCGAAAGAACGACGTCTAGATGACCATTTTAGAAAACATACTTCCACTTTGAGTTTAACCATAATTTTTGGATATAGTTTCATGTTCATAATAAAAATCATTTTCTCAGAATAACAACTTTTAAATCAAAGTTTATCATAGTTTTTAATTAACTAACCCAAAACAGCCCGCGGTGTTACTACGACGGCGTAAATCCGGTTTTACGGTGTTTTTCGTGTTTCCAGGTTTTAAATCATTAAGTTAGCATATCATATAGATATAGAACATGTGTGTAGTTAATTTTAAAAGTCAAGTTAGAAGGATTAACTTTTGTTTGCGAATAAGTTTAGAATTAACTAAACTATGTTCTAGTGATTACGAGTTTAAACCTTCGAATAAGATAGTTTTATATATATGAATCGAATGATGTTATGAACATCATTACTACCTCAAGTTTAGTAGGTAAACCTACTGGAAGTGACAAGAAATGATCTAGCTTCAAAGGATCTTGGATGGCTTGAAAGTTCTTGAAGTAGGATCATGACACAAAAACAAGTTCAAGTAAGATTTTTACTTGAATTAAGATAGTTTATAGTTATAGAAATTGAATCAAAGTTTGAATATGAATATTACGTTGAATAAGAAAGATAAACTACTGTATATAACAAAGGTTTCTTGATCTTAGATGATTACTTGGAATGGATTAGAAAGCTTGGAAGTAAATTAGTAACTTGAAGGGATTTTTGAAGTGTTCTTGAAGTGTTCTTCCTATGATGATTATAGCTTGATTCTTGAAGTGATTTTTGATGAAGATGATGATTAACTACTGGAAAAATACGTTCATAATAGTGTGTGTGTGTGTGTGTGTGTTGAGAGAGAATTAGAAAGAGAATTGGAAGTGAAATGGAGTGAATGATGAGTGGTAATTGGTGAGTGGTGAGTGGGGTTAAAAGGAGTTCTAGTTAGTTGACTAGCTCATGGTAGAAGTTAAAATTGATTAGTCATACATGACATAATCAAGAGTGGAATCCCATGCTAATTCCTATTGGTATATACTCATAGTAAGTACGTTTTGAAGCTGTGTATAATACGGGTAAGAATACGACTAGAATTCTTGATGAAAGAAAAGAATGGAAAAGTAACTGTAACCATTTTCGTTAAGTATGAGTGTTTTGATATATGTCTTGAAGTCTTCCAAAAGTATTTTAATACATCTAAATACACTACATTTATATACATTTTAACTGAGTCATTAAGTCATCGTTAGTCGTTACATGTAAGTGTTGTTTTGAAACCTTTAAGTTAACGATCTCAATTAATGTTGTTAACCCATTGTTTATTATATCTAATGAGATGTTAAATTATTATATTATCATGATATTATGATATATTAATATATCTTAATATGATATATATACATTTAAATGTCGTTACAACGATAATCGTTACATATATGTCTCGTTTCAAAATCCTTAAGTTAGTAGTCTTGTTTATATGTATATAACTCATTGTTAATATACTTATGGAGATACTTACTTATCATAATCTCATGTTAACCGTATGTATATCCATATATATATCGTCATGTTGTTTTTACAAGTTTTAACGTTCGTGAATCGCCGGTCAACTTGGGTGGTCAATTGTCTATATGAAACATATTTCAATTAATCAAGTCTTAACAAGTTTGATTGCTTAACATGTTGGAAACATTTAATCATGTAAATATCAATCTCAATTAATATATATAAACATGGAAAAGTTCGGGTCACTACAATTTAGGGCTACTAAGGAGCTGATTATTGAGGTATATATACCAATAGTAAATACATCTAGAAGCTGGGTATTGTACGAGTACGAATACGGATGAATATGAGTAGAATTGTTGATGAAAATGATTGAGAATGGAATTGTAACCATTTTTGTTAACTATGAGTGTTTTGATATATGTCTTGAAGCCTTCCAAAAGTGTATTAATACATCTTAATACACTATATGTATATACATTTTAACTGAGTTGTTAAGTCACCGTTAGTCGTTACATGTAAGTGTTGTTTTGAAACCTTTAAGTTAACGATCTTATTAAATGTAATTAATCCATTGTTATTATATCTAATGAGATGTTAAATTTTTACATTATCATGATAACATGATGTATTAATATATCTTAATATCATATATATATATATATATATATATATATATATATATATATATATATATATATATATATATATATATGTTAAAATGCTATTACAACGATAATTGTTACATATATATATTGTTTCGAAATCCTTAAGTTAGTAGTCTCATCTTACCCATGTAGTTCATTGTTAATACACTCAATGATATATTTAATTATCATTTTACCATGTTAAACATAATGTATCAATATCTTAATACGGTTCATATGTATTTAGTAAGACGTTGTTATAACGATAATCGTTATATATATCGTTTCGAGTTTCTTAATTCAATAGTCTCATCTTTATGTATATAACTCATTGTTAATATAGTTAGTGAGATACTTACTTATCAAAATCTCATGTTAACTATATATTTATATCCATATATATCATCATGTAGTTTTTACAAGTTTTTAACGTTCGTGAATCGCCGGTCAACTTCGGTGGTCAATTGTCTACATGAAACTCATTTCTAGTAATCAAGTCTTAACAAGTTTGATTTCTTAACATGTTCGAACATTTAATCATGTAAATATAGTTTTCATTAAATATATAAACATGGAAAAGTTCTGGTCACTATAGTACCTACCCGTTAAATAAATTTCGTCCCGAAATTTTAAGCTGTTGAAGGTGTTGACGTATCTTCTGGAAATAGGTGCGGGTATTTCTTCTTCATCTGATCTTCACGTTCCCAGGTGAACTCGGGTCCTCTATGAGCATTCCATCGAACCTTAACGATTGGTATTTTATTTTGCTTAAGTCTTTTAATCTCACGATCCATTATTTTAACGGGTTCCTCAATGAATTGTAGTTTTTCGTTAATTGTAATCTCGTCTAATAGAATGGTGAGATCTTCTTTAGCAAAGCATTTCTTCAAATTCAAGACGTGGAAGGTGTTATGTACACCCACGAGTTGTTGAGGTAACTCAAGTCTGTAAGCTACTGGTCCGACACGATCAAAAATCTTGAATGGCCCAATGTACCTTGGATTTAGTTTCCTCCATTTACCAAATCAAACAACGCCTTTCCAAGGTGAAACCTTAAGCATGACCATCTATCTAATTTCAAATTCTATATCTTTTGTTTTAATGTCCGCGTAGCTCTTTTGTCGACTTTGGGCGGTTTTCAACCGTTGTTGAATTTGAATGATTTTCTCGGTAGTTTCTTGGATTATCTCCGAAACCGTAATTTGTCTATCCCCCACCTCGCTCCAACAAATCAGAGATCTGCACTTTCTACCATAAAGTGCCTCAAACGGTGCCATCTCAATACTCGAGTGGTAACTGTTGTTGTAGGAAAACTCTGCTAATGGTAGATGTCGATCCCAACTGTTTTCAAAATCAATAACACATGCTCGTAGCATTTCTTAAAGTGTCTGTATCGTCCTTTCACTCTGCCCATCAATTTGTGGATGATAGACAGTACTCATGCCTAGACGAGTCCCCAATGCTTATTGCAACGTCTGCCAGAATCTTGAAACAAATCTGCCACCCCTATCAGAGATAATAGAGACTGGTATTCCATGTCTGGAGATGACTTCCTTCAAGTATAGTCATGCTAACTTCTCTATTTTGTCATCTTCTCTCATTGGCAGAAAGTGTGTTGATTTGGTAAGACGATCGACTATTACCCAAATAGTATCATAACCACTTGTAGTCCTTGGCAATTTAGTAATGAAATCCATGGTAATGTTTTCCCATTTTCATTCCGGGATTTCGGGTTGTTGAAGTAGACCCGATGGTTTCTAATGTTCAGCTTTGACTTTAAAACAAGTCAAACATTCTCCTATACATGTAGCAAAATCGGCTTTCATACCCGGCCACCAAAAGTATTTCTTAAGATCTTTGTACATCTTCCCCGCTCCGGGATGTATTGAGTATCTAGTTTTATATGCTTCCCTAAGTACCATTTCTCTCACATCTCCAAACTTTGGTACCCAATTCTATCAGCCCTATACCGGGTTCCGTCTTCTCGAATATTAAGATGTTTCTCCGATCCTTTGGGTATTTCATTCTTCAAATTTCTCTCTTTTAAAACTCCATGTTGCACATCCTTTATTTGAATAACTATTACCTAAATAGTATCATAATCACTTGCAGTCCTTGGCAATTTAGTAATGAAATCCATGGTAATGTTTTCCCATTTCCATTCCGGGATTTCAGGTTGTATGAATAATTATATTCATAGCTTTTACTCGAATAGGTTCCATGCCCTTTCTGCTCAAGGCATCGGCTACCAATTTTGCCTTCCCCGGGTGGTAACGAATCTCAAAGTCGTAATCATTCAACAACTCAATCCACCTATGCTGCCTCATGTTCAGTTGTTTCTGATCAAATATATGTTGGGAACTTTTGTGGTCGGTATATATAATACTTTTGACCCCATATAAGTAGTGCCTCCATGTCTTTAATGCAAAACCAATAGCGCTCAATTCCAAATCGCGAGTCGTGTAATTTTGCTCGTGAATCTTTAATTGTCTGGACGCATAAGCAATTACCTTCATTCGTTGCATTAATACACAACCGAGGCCTTACTTCGAGGCGTCACAATAAATCACAAAATCATCATTCCCTTCAGGCAATGACAATATAGGTGCCGTAGTTAGCTTTTTCTTCAATAACCGAAACGTTTTCTCTTGTTCATCATTCCATTCAAATTTCTTCCCTTTATGCGTTAATGCAGTCAAGGGTTTTGCTATTTTGGAAAAATCTTGGATGAATCTTCTGTAGTAACCAGCCAATCCTAAAAATTGGCGTATATGCTTCGGAGTTTTTGGGGTCTCCCAGTTTTCAACGGTTTCAATCTTTGACGGATCTACCTGAATACCTTCTTTGTTCACTACATGATCGAGGAATTGAACTTCTTCCAACCAAAATGCACACTTTGAAAACTTAGCGTACAGTTTTTCCTTCCTCAACAATTCTAACACTTTTCTCAAATGTTCTTCTTGCTCTCGATCATTCTTTGAGTAAATAAGTATGTCATCGATGAAGACAATAACAAACTTATCAAGATTGTGACGACCCAAAAATTCCCGACCAAATTTAAACTTGATCTTTATATGGTTCCGACATAATAAGCAAAGTCTGTAATGATGAGTCACAAAATTCTTTTAACTGTCTACATGGATTTAGTTAACCTTTGGTTATGCCCGACGATTCACGAACAAATGTATGTAATTAAATATGTGGTATGTATATATATATATATATATATATATATATATATATATATATATATATATAATATTTTAAATTAATAGATTATACTTAATTCAATTTGAAATTTAAAATGTAAAATAATCAACAGAATTATTAGGTTATTATTAAAATGAATATATATATATATATATAATATTATTATGAACCTGTATAAGATAAATATATATAAATGATTCTATTAGCAATTATTATGTTGAAACATATATAAAACATATAAATGTTAAATATTCAATAAATGTATTCATATAATATATCATATAATTATTAGATATTACAAAAATTAATAAATTGTAATATTAAATGTAATTACAAGTTAAATCTAGTGTTATATTATTAATTTTCTTTATATACATTATGATTTAATATCAGTACTAGTAATATTATTAAAAATTATAATATGAACATTGATACATTTGATTTGTTATGTTATTAACATTATGATTATCAATGTTAATATTATTATTATTATAATAAAACTAGTAATAAAATTATCATTTTAGTTGTTGTGATTAATGTTAGTATTATTATTAGATATTATTATTACTAAAAATTATCATTTTATTTAAAATTACTATTATCATTATTTTTATTACTCTTATCATTATAATTATTATAATTCTTATTATGTATTATTTTGATATTTTTATTATTATTATTATTAATTAATTCTATTAATATTATTAGAAATATACTTGTTATTATTAATATAATTATTAGTATTATTATTAATAATAATTATATACAGGGATTAAAATGACTGCTAACAGAATGCATTTTTTTTCTCCTATCTATTTTATCTTTTTCCATTGTCTCCAACTCAAATTGATTCCTGTCTGATTCTTGTTATCTATCGACTTCAATCCCAGTACAAAACAAAATTTATATATTATAAATCGACTACTGCAAATAAGATAGGAACTAACAAAAATCAAAGTACAGAAAATCATTTAAACCTCTGTTCTTCATTTTTTTAGCCAAAACCCAATCATGAATCAAATTTCAAAATCCTTTAATGTAATGTTGTTAGGATTCATTCACTCAAACTATCTGTAAATTTTCAACTTCCAATCCTTTACAACCATTTCAAATATTTTCGAGTCAAAGTTTATGAACAAAAAGTCAAACCATATGTTCAAAGTAAAAATTCGAACTTCTTATTATGTTTTAAGTTAAATTAATGATTTAGATAGTTTCTAGTAAACATTTAAAAGTTATTTCATGTTGTAATCGTTAGCTGTAATAGTCTCAAATTCTAGTTCAATGTTTGAGTTCATGTTCATGAACTTTGAAAAAGCAATTGAACAAATTTGAATAAACTTGAAAAATCTAATAATGCAAAGTTGTTGGAAATCGTACACTTAAACTTTCTGCAAAGTCTCAAATCTCAATTTCTAATAACGAACCCAAATTTTTGAGTCAAAGATAAATTTTCAAAAGTCAAAGGATGTGTTCATAGAGAAATTCGAGTTTATTTCAATGTTTTCAGATAAATTGACAATTTCAATAGATTATAGGAGTAATTTGAAACTAAAACCGTGTTATAAACTTTTCCCAAAACATGATAAATCTCAAGATCAATTTTTTTTTTAAAAGTAAGCAGCGACGAGCAAGGACTGTGTCAAAAATTTTTTTTTTTTTTCGAACAAACTAATCACAAATAAATGTTTTCTGTGTTGAATATTATGTTCCAAAAATCATTTAGTAAGTATTATCAATAGTATGTTGATTATGAATGGATTAACTTTGAGGAAGAAGATGAATAATTATATAATGGATTATAAAGAATTCGGGGAAAGTTATTTCAGAAAAATGAAAATGGCTGAATGGTGTTGAGGGTGTTAGTATGAACAAGGGGTCGCGGGTTCGAGTTTGTCTGTGGGCATCTTTTTGTTATCATATTTAATTGAGGTAGTAATTTCCTTCATTATTATTATTATTATTATTATTATTATTATTATTATTATTATTATTATTATTATTATTATTATTATTATTATTATTAGTATCATTATTAGTATTATTATTTTTATTGATATTGACATTATTAACTATTATTATTATAATTATTTTTAGTATTACAAGTATTATAAATGTTGTTATTATTATTATTATTATTATTATTATTATTATTATTATTATTATTATTATTATTATTAAAATAGGTATTATTTATCATTTATTATTAGTATTAAAATTATAGTCACACTTATGAATATTATTATTATTAAAAAGTATTACTCTCATTATTATGATTAGGATTACGAAGCTTTAGTTATTAGTTTACAAATTAAACATGACAATTTTGATTACGATTAACATAAGTATGGTTATTAATGTAACTTGAATTTTGATTATACACAAATATATTTATATGTATAAATATATACGAAAATGAATATGGTTATGATTATGAATATGTTTAAGTATAAATTGATAAAATATAATAATAAATATGATTTAGTTTATAGTATAATATAAACATAAATATAATTATAAGTATTCATAAAAGATGATATTATGAAATTCAGATGAAATTAGAAAGAGGTTTAGATATAAACATGATAATGATAATGATATAATTTGATTTATTACTAGTTTTAATATTAATTATTATTATTATTATTATTATTAGTATAGTCATTATTAATAAAGTTATTATTATTAATAAATCATCATTTTCAAAACTATCATTTTTAACAAATAAATATTTTCTATATAAGAGTATATTATGTACAACTACTGTAATACATCTAATTATATTTATTAAGATTATTTATATAATAGTTACATATAATAAATTATTGATTTTTGATATACTATTAATCATATGTATATATAAAACTATATAAGCATTAACTATATTAATATATATAAATTAAATATATAAGTTATATAATTTAGAATATAATATATAAATTTATTCGATTACGATTATATGTATTAATATACATATGAATGATATAGGTTCGTGAATCCGAGGCCAACCCTGCATTGTTCAGTTTGTCTAATGTCGTCATATGTATTTTTACTACAAAATACATTAGGTGAGTTTCATTTGCATTTTTACCCTTTATATTTTTGGGCTGAGAATACATGCGCAATTTTTAAAAATGTTTTACGAAATAGACACAAATAATCGAAACTACATTATATGGTTGAATGATCGAAGCCGAATGTAGTGACCCGAACTTTTCCATATTTATATATATTAAATGAAATTTTTATTTACATGATTAAGTGTTTCCAACATGTTAATCAATCAAACTTGTTAAGACTTGATTAATTAAAATAGGTTTCATATAGACAATTGACCACCCAAGTTGACCGGTGATTCACGAACGATTAAAACTTGTAAAAACTATATGATGACATATATATGAATATATATATATAGTTAACATGATATTATGATAAGTAAGTATCTTATTAGGTATTTTAACAATGAGTTATATACATAAAATTGAGTTTATTGAATTAAGAAACTCGAAACGATATATAACGATTATCGTTATAACAACGTCTTACTAAATACATATGAATCATATTAATATATTGATACACTATGTTTAATCATGATAAATTATAAGTAAACATGTCATTAAGTGTATTAACAATGAACTACATATGTAAAAACAAGACTACTAACTTAATGATTTCGAAACGAGACATATATATAACGATTATCGTTGTAACAACATTTAACTGTATATATATCATACTAAGATATATTAATATATCATAATATCATAATAATGTAATAATTTAACATCTCATTAGATATAATAAATATTGGGTTTACAACATTTAACATGATCGTTAACTTAAAGGTTTCAAATCAACATTTACATGTAACGACTAACGATGACTTAACGACTCAGTTAAAATGTATATACATCTAGTGTTTTAATATGTATTCATACACTTTTGAAAGACTTCAAGACACCATTGGTACTCGTACTTACAATTACATCCTCGTTCAATTTCACCAATAATTCTACTCGTATGAACCCGTATTCGTACTCGTACAATACAAGCTTTTAGATGTATGTACTATTGGTATATACACTCCAATGATCAGCTCTTAGCAGCTCATGTGAGTCACCTAACATATGTGGGAACCATCATTTAGCAACTAGCATGAAATATCTCATAAAATTACAAAAATATTAGTAATCATTCATGACTTATTTACATGTAAACAAAATTACACATCCTTTATATCTAATCCATATACCAACGACCAAAAACACCTACAAACACTTTAATCCTTCAATTTTCTTCATCTAATTGATCTCTCTAAAGTTCTATCTTCAAGTTCTAAGTGTTTTTCATAAATTCTATAAGTTCTTGTTTCATAAAATCAAGAATACTTCCAAGTTTGCTAGCTTACTTCCAATCTTGTAAAGTGATCATCCAACCTCAAGAATTCTTTCTTATTTACAGTAAGATATCTTTCTAATACAAGGTAATACTCATATTCAAACTTTGGTTCAATTTCTATAACTATAACAATCTTATTTCGAGTGATGATCTTATTTGAACTTGTTTTCGTGTCATGATTCTGCTTCAAGAACTTTAAAGCCATCCAAGGATCCTTTGAAGCTAGATCCATTTGTCTTTTTTCCAGTAGGTTTATCCATAAAACTTAAGATAGTAATGATTTTCATAACATCATTCGATTCATACATATAAAGCTATCTTATTCGAAGGTTTAAACTTGAAATCACTAGAACATAGTTTAGTAAATTCTAAACTTGTTCGCAAACAAAAGTTAATCCTTCTAACTTGACTTTTAAAATCCACTAAACACATGTCCTATATCTATATGATATGCTAACTTAATGATTTAAAACCTGGAAACGCGAAAAACACCGTAAAACCGGACATACGCCGTCATAGTAACACCGCGGGCTGTTTTGGGTTTGATAATTAAAAACTATGATAAACTTTGATTTAAAAGTTGTTCTTCCGGAAAAATGATTTTTCTTATGAATATGAAACTATATCCAAAAGTCATGGTTAAACTCAAAGTGGGGGTATGTTTTTCAAAATGGTCATCAAGACGTCGTTCTTTCGACTGAAATGACTACCTCTTACAAAAATGACTTGTAACTTATATTTCCGACTATAAACCTATACTTTTTCTATTTATATTCATAAAATAGAGTTCAATATGAAACCATAGCAATTTGATTCACTCAAAACGGATTTAAAACGAAGAAGTTATGGGTAAAACAAGATTGGATATTTTTTTATTGTTGTAGCTACGGGAAATATTGTAACAATTCTATACAAATCATATCCAAGCTAACTTATATTGTATTATACATGTATTCTAATATATTATGCAATCTTGGGATACCATAGACACGTATGCAAATGTTTTGACATATCATATCGACCCATGTATATATATTATTTGGAACAACCATAGACACTCTATATGCAGTAATGTTGGAGTTAGCTATATAGGGTTGAGGTTGATTTCAAAAATATATATACTTTGAGTTGTGATCTAGCCTGAGACGTATATACACTGGGTCGTGGATTGATTTAAGATAATATATATCGATTTATTTCTGTACATCTAGTTGTGGATAACTTGTTGTAGGTTACTAACGAGGACAGCTGACTTAAGAAACTTAAAACATTAAAACGTATTAAAAATGTTGTAAATATATTTTAAACATATTTTGATATATGTGTACATATTTGTTATAGGTTCGTGAATCGACCAGTGGCCAAGTCTTACTTCTCGACGAAGTAAAAATATGTGAAAGTGAGTTATAGTCCAACTTTTGAAATCTAATATTTTGGGATGAGAATACATGCAGTTTTATAAATGTTTTACGAAATAGACACAAGTAATTGAAACTAGATTATATGGGTGAATGATCGAAGCCGAATATGCCCCTTTTGCTTGGTAACCTAAGAATTAGTAAACCGATCTACTAATTGACGCGAATCCTAAAGATAGATCTATTGGGCCTAACGAACCCCATCCAAAGTACTGAATGCTTTAGTACTTCGAATTCGTTTTTATCATGTCCGAAGGGTTTCCCGAAATGATAGGGGATATTCTTATATGCATCTTGTTAATGTCGGTTACCAGGTGTTCACCATATGAATAATTTTTATCTCTACGTATGGGATGTATATTGAAATATGAAATCTTGTGGTCTATTATTATGATTTGATAATATATAGGTTAAACCTATAACTCACCAATATTCTTGTTGACGTTTTAAGCATGTTTATTCTCAGGTAATTATTAAGAGCTTCCGCTGTTGCATACTAAAATAAGGACAAGATTTGGAGTCCAGTCTTGTATGATATTATGTAAAAAATGCATTCAAGAAACTTATTTTTGATGTAATATATTCTTATTGTAAACCATTATGTAATGGTCGTGTGTAAACGGTATATTTTAGATTATCATTATTTGATAACTACGTAATGCTTTTAAACCTTTATAGATAAAATAAAGGTTATGGTTGTTTTAAAAATGAATGCAGTCTTTGAAAAACGTCTCATATAGAGGTCAAAACCTCGCGACGAAATCAATTAATATGGAACGTTTATAATCAATATGAACGGGACATTTCAGATGGTATCCGAGCGTTGGTCTTAGAGAACCTGAAAATTGCATTAGTGTGTCTTACCAAGTTTTTTAGGCTGCATTAGTGAGTCTGGACTTCGACCGTGTTTTTCTTCAAAAAAACGATTGCTTAACATTTTTTGTTGGAAACTATAGATTATTAACATGTAAATATTATGTGATATATTAATCTCTTAACGCGTTTGATATTGTGTGATAGATGTCTACCTCTAGTATAAATCCAATTGATTCACCTAATAATAATGAAGAGTCGAATATATTTTGGGAAGATTCACAAATTCCCGAAGAGGAACCGGAAGAAGAGGAACCGGAAGAGGAGGAATCGGAAGAAGAGGAACCGGAAGAGGAGGAACCGGAATAGGAGGAACTGGAAGAAGAAGAGGTTCCGGAGGAAGAAATATTGATACCTATAGTAAATCGATTAAATAAAACAAAATCCTCAACCAACGGACCAAAGTTAATAAAGGTCAATGGTGTTTCCGCCGAGGAAGCAAAATATTGGGAAGATTACCAATTTTCCAATGAATCGGATCCCGATGAGGATTCCGATGATGTTATAGAAATTACCTCGACCCAATTTATTGAATCGAAAGAAAATAATAAGGGAAAAGGTTTAAAAATAGAGAAACCCGATTCCAACCCCGATGAACTTTATATGTATCGACAACATCCGTATTTCTTAAAATGTAACAATGACCCGGGAACCTCTAAACCACCAGGTTTCTCTAAACCATTGTGAAAAACGACGGCTCGTATTAGAGGAACACTATATATTCCTAGAAAATTAGGAAAAAGAACCTAGTCCGAAGAAGAAGAAACCAGTGATTCAGATTAGAGGGTTGTAATCATGTTGTATATTATATGTATTGTAGTGTCCTTGTACTTTTATGTTCTATGAAAAAAAAAATTGCTTGTATTGTTTGTTAATTATCTTTTACTAATCTAATCCTTGTCTATTTTATAGTATAAAAACAAAATGGGCATTAAGGGTAGACAATCGAATATTTTAGAAGACCTACCAGAGGATATGATTGAGGAAATCTTGTCTAGAATCGGTCAGAATTCATCAGCACATTTAGTTATGGCGAAATTAACTTGTCAAACATTTGAAAGACTTTCCAGAAATGCCTTAGTTTATAAAAGGCTTTCCTTTGATAGGTGGGGTATATCACATTGGGGAGACCTTAAGTTACGCCGTGTTTTCTTTAAAGCATTAAATGCGGGGAACCCAAATGCAATTTTACACTACGGGTTAAGAACCTATTTTGACTAAACATATCCTAACATAGGATTTCGTGAATTAGAAAGAGCTTCTAACATGCAACACAAAGAAGCATGTTATGCTTACGGGTTAGTGATGTTCGCTTTTTACCAAAGTGAGAAAAAGAACATCGGACTGCAGCTTTTAAATAAGACCTTCCCACAAGTGACGGATTCAGTAGTTGGGGTGAGAAACAAGGTTTTTAGATTGTTACGGGGCTGTTGGGTATTACGAAACTCTCATCCTTTTGACGACATTACAACATGCTGCCTAGCCAATGGTCATAACGGTTACTTTCCACAAAACCAAGGATGGAAATCGTCTTAGTAAAACCAGAATGCATGACTTGTTTCTGGACTTATGAATTATGTGTCTTTATTTCTTTTGCTGAACAACTTGTGTATTAAGTAGGTTTATCTTCAAAACTGTCCTGTATCAAAGTGTACTATATTTCATGTTATATGTAATATAGTGAAGTTGTAAGTTTGAAAAATATTTGCATGTGATATATTATTATAATCAGTTTTTCATATGGAATTGTAGTAGTTGAATTGTATATTAGCTACTAAGTATGAACTTAACGGGTAGGTAGTACCCAAATTTAAACATATAAAACGCTGATATGAAGAAAAAGCTTTTATAAATGAGTTCATATTATGCTACGAAATACTATTGACTACTCTTAATATTCTGTATGATAAACTCGATTCAATTGGCTATTTTGAAGGAAATGGCACAAACTACTCGACACACCATGAATATGAGCGAAGAGGAATTTCATACCTTTCTTGCTGCAAACATAGCCACAGTACAGGATGCGCTACATACCAACAATAACTCTGAATCTAGCAATGCAGCTAAAGGCGCAAAAAAACTTGTAGGATGCTCCAACAAAGAATTCACTGCCTGCAAACCTTTGGAATTTGATGGAACCGAAGGACCAATTGGATTGAAACGGTGGACTAAGAAATTCGAATCGGTGTTTGCCATAAGTAAGTGTATTGAAGAGGACAAAGTTAAGTACGCTACGCATACCTTCACAGGTACTGCGTTAACGTGGTGGAACACCTATCTTGAACAGGTAGAACAAAATGATGCTTACGCACTATCGTGGTCGGCATTCAAGCAATTGATGAACGAGCAGTACCGTCCTAGAAACGAAGTCAATAAACTCAAGGCAGAACTTAGAGAGTTACGAACACAAGGGTTCGACGTTACCACATATGAACGACGATTCACAGAGTTGTGCCTATTGTGTCTGGGAGCATTCGAAGATGAAGAAGAGAAGATTGACGCGTTTGCAAAAGGGTTACCAGTAAGGATTCAAGAAGATGGGAGTTCACACGAGCCCGCTTCTATACAAAAGGGAAGTTGAATGGCTCATAAACTCATAAATCAGATTGAGGGAAGAATTAAAGAGCAGTCGGCTAAAGAAGCTAACACGAAACAACTCAAGAGGAAGTGGGAGGAAAACGGTGACAAGAGTCACTAGTACAACAACAACAAAAATTACAACCACAATCGCAACAACTATCCCAACAACCGCAACAATAATCGCAACAATAACCTCAATCCTAACAATAACTATAGCAAACATCCCAACAATAACAACAACTACAACAACCGTTTCAACAATAATAACAATCCTAACAACAACCACAACAACAACAACAACAACAACAACGGCAACAAAAACCAAAAACATCCAAGTCATAGGTGTGAAGAAAATCATCAGGGGTGTTGCACGACATTTTGAAATAGGTGTAAAAGAAATGGTTATAGCGCGACTAAGTGTGAGGTCTACGGACCAAAGTTTAACATAACCAAAGGAACAAATAATGTCGGAACAAGTAATGCCGAAACTAATAGTGTCGGAACAAGTAATACTAACCCTGTTTGTTATAAATGTGGGAAATCGGGCCACATTATTAGAAATTGCCAGAATCAGGGGAATACTAATGGGCAGGGACGTGGAAGAGTTTTCAATATTAATGTGGCAGAAGCACAGGAAGAATCGGAGATTGTTACGGGTACGTTTCTTATTGACGATAAATCTGCTTATGTTTTATTTGATTCGGGTGCGGATAGAAGCTATATGAGTAGAGAATTTTGTGCTAAATTAAGTTGCCCATTGATGCTTTTGGATTATAAATTTTTACTCGAATTAGCAAATGGTAAATTAATTTCAGCAGATAATATATGTCGGGATTGAGAAATTAAACTGGGTGATGAAACGTTTAAGATTGATTTAATACCAGTCGAGTTAGGGAGTTTTGATGTAATAATTGGCATGGACTGGTTGAAAAAGGTGAGAGCAGAGGTCGTTAATTACAAAAATTCAATTCGCATTGTGCGTGAAAAAGGAAAACCTTTAATGGTGTACGAAGAAAAGAACAACGCGAAGTTAAATCTTATTAGTAGTTTGAAGGCGCAAAAACTAATAAGAAAAGGTAGTTATGTCATTCTAGCACACATCAAGGAAGTTAAACCTGAAGAAAAGAACACCAGTGATGTTCCCGTCGCAAAAGAATTTTTTGATGTATTTCTGAAAGAATTACCGGGATTACCCCCACATCGATCTGTTGAATTTCAAATAGACCTTGTACCAGGAGCTGTACCAATAGCTCGTGCTCCATACAGACTCACACCCAGTGAAATGAAAGAATTACAAAGTCAGTTACAGAAACTTTTAGAGCGTGGTTTCATTCGACCAAGCACATCCCCATGGGGAGCTCCTGTTTTGTTTGTCAAGAAGAAAGATGGTACATTCAGGTTGTGTATCGACTATCGAGAGTTGAACAAACTTACCATCAAGAGCCGCTACTCACTACCGAGAATCGACGACTTATTTGATAACCTACAAGATCGTCTATTTATTCGAAGATCGATTTATGTTCTGGATATCATCAAATGCGGGTGAAGGAGGATGATATTCCAAAGACTGCTTTTAGGATGCGTTACGGTCATTACGAGTTTATGGTTATGCCGTTTGGATTGACTAACGCACCAGCTGTGTTCATGGACCTCATGGACCTCATGAACCGAGTGTGTGGGCCATATCTTAACAAGTTTGTCATTGTTTTCATCGATGACATACTTATTTACTCGAAGAATGATCAAGAGCATGAAGAATATTTGAGAAAAGTGCTAGAGTTGCTGAGAAAAGAAAAACTGTACGCTAAGTTTTCAAAGTGTGCATTTTGGTTGGAAGAAGTTCAATTCCTCGGTCATATAGTGAATAAAGAAGGTATTCAGGTGGATCCAGCAAAGATTGAAACCGTTGAAAAGTGGGAAACCCCAAAAACTCCGAAACATATACGCCAGTTTTTAGAACTAGCTGGTTACTACAGAAGGTTCATCCAAGACTTTTCCAGAATAGCAAAACCCTTGACTGCATTAACGCATAAAGGGAAGAAATTTGAATGGAAAGATGAACAAGAGAAAGCGTTTCAATTGTTAAAGAAAAAGTTAACTACGGCACCTATATTGTCATTACCTGAAGGGAATGATGATTTTGTGATATATTGTGACGCCTCAAAGCAAGGTCTCGGTTGTGTATTAATGCAACGAACGAAAGTAATTGCTTATGCGTCTAGACAATTGAAGATTCACGAACAGAATTATACGACGCATGATTTGGAATTAGGCGCGGTTGTTTTTGCATTACAGACTTGTAGGCACTACTTATATGGGGTCAAAATTATTATATATACCGACCATAAAAGTCTTCAACACATATTTAATCAGAAACAACTGAACATGAGGCAGCGCAGGTGGATTGAATTGTTGAATGATTACGACTTTGAGATTCGTTACCACCCAGGGAAGGCAAATGTGGTAGTCGACGCCTTGAGCAGAAAGGACAGAAAACCCATTCGTGTAAAATCTATGAATATAATGATTCACACTAACCTTACTACTCAAATAAAGGAGGCGCAACAAGGAGTTTTAAAAGAGGGAAACTTAAAGGATGAAATACCCAAAGGATCGGAGAAGCATCTTAATATTCGGGAAGACGGAACCCGGTATAGGGCTGAAAGAATTTGGGTACCAAAATTTGGAGATGTGAGAGAAATGGTACTTAGAGAAGCTCATAAAACCAGATACTCAATACATCCTGGAACGGGGAAGATGTATAAGGATCTTAAGAAATATTTTTGGTGGCCGGGTATGAAAGCCGATGTTGCTAAATACGTAGGAGAATGTTTGACGTGTTCTAAGGTCAAAGTGGAGCATCAAAAACCATCAGGTCTACTTCAACAACCCGAAATCCCGGAATGGAAATGGGAAAACATTACCATGGATTTCATCACTAAATTGCCAAGGACTGCTAGTGGTTTTGATACTATTTTGTAATAGTTGACCGTCTCACCAAATCAGCACACTTCCTGCCAATAAGAGAAGATGACAAGATGGAGAAGTTAACACGATTGTATTTGAAGGAAGTCGTCTCCAGACATGGAATACCAATCTCTATTATCTCTAATAGGGATGGCAGATTTATTTCAAGATTCTGGCAGACATTACAGCAAGCATTAGGAACTCGTCTAGACATGAGTACTGCCTATCATCCACAAACTGATGGGCAGAGTGAAAGGACGATACAAACGCTTGAAGACATGCTACGAGCATGTGTTATTGAGTTCGGAAATAGTTGGGATCGACATCTACCGTTAGCAGAATTTTCCTACAACAACAGCTACCATTCAAGCATTGAGATGGCACCATTTGAAGCACTTTATGGTAGAAAGTGCAGGTCTCCAATTTGTTGGAGTGAAGTGGGGAATAGACAGATTACGGGTCCGGAGATAATACAAGAAACTACCGAGAAGATCATCCAAATTCAACAACGGTTGAAAACCGCCCAAAGTCGACAAAAGAGTTACGCTGACAATAAAAGAAAAGATATAGAATTTGAAATTGGAGAGATGGTCATGCTTAAGGTTGCACCTTGGAAAGGCGTTGTTCGATTTGGTAAACGAGGGAAATTAAATCCAAGGTATATAGGACCATTCATGATTATTGATCGTGTCGGACCAGTAGCTTACCGACTTGAATTACCACAACAACTCGCGACTGTACATAACATTTTCCAAGTCTCAAATTTGAAAAAAAATTTTGCTAAAGAAGATCTCACTATTCCATTAGATGAAATCCAAATCAACGAAAAACTTCAATTCATCGAAGAACCCGTCGAAATAATGGATCGTGAGGTTAAAAGACTTAAGTAAAACAAGATACCAATTATTAAAGTTCGATGGAATGCTCGTAGAGGACCCGAGTTCACCTGGGAACAAGAAGATCAGATTAAGAAGAAATACCCACACTTATTTCCAGAAGATACGTCAACACTTACAACTCCTTAAAATTTCGGGACGAAATTTATTTAACGGGTAGGTACTGTAGTGACCCAAACTTTTCCATGTTTATATATATTAAATGAAATTTTTATTTACATGATTAAGTATTTCCAACATGTTAATCAATCAAACTTGTTAAGACTTGATTAATTAAAATAGATTTCATATAGACAATTGACCACCCAAGTTGACCGGTGAATCACGAACGATTAAAACTTGTAAAAACTATATGATGACATATATATGATTATATATATAGTTAACATGATATTATGATAAGTAAGTATCTCTTTAGGTATTTTAACAATGAGTTATATACATAAAATTGAGTTTATTGAATTAAGAAACTCGAAACGATATATATAACGATTATCGATATAACAACGTCTTACTAAATACATATGAATCATATTAAGATATTGATACACTATGTTTAATCATGATAAATTATAAGTAAACATGTCATTAAGTGTATTAATAATGAACTACATATGTAAAAACAAGAATACTAACTTAATGATTTCGAAACGAGACATATATGTAACGATTATCGTTGTAACAACATTTAACTGTATATATATCATACTAAGATATATTAATATATCATAATATCATGATAATGTAATAATTTAACATCTCATTAGATATAATAAACATTGGGTTTACAACATTTAACATGATCGTTAACTTAAAGGTTTCAAATCAACATTTACATGTAACGACTAACGATGACTTAACGACTCAGTTAAAATATATATACATATAGTGTTTTAATATGTATTCATATACTTTTGAAAGACTTCAATACACTTATCAAAATACTTCTACTTAATAAAAATGCTTATAATTACATCCTCGTTCAGTTTCATCAACAATTCTACTCGTATGCACCCGTATTTGTACTCGTACAATACACAGCTTTTAGATGTATGTATTATTGGTATATACACTCTAATGATTAGCTCTTTGAAGCACATGTGAGTCACCTAACACATGTGGGAACCATCATTTGGAAACTAGCATGAAATATCTCATAAAATTACAAAAATATTAGTAATCATTCATGACTTATTTACATGTAAACAAAATTACACATCCTTTATATCTAATCCATATACCAACGACCAAAAACACCTACAAACACTTTCATTCTTCAATTTTCTTCATCTAATTGATCTCTCTCAAGTTCTATCTTCAAGTTCTAAGTGTTCTTCATAAATTCTATAAGTTCTAGTTTCATAAAATCAAGAATACTTCCGAGTTTGCTAGCTTACTTCCAATCTTGTAAAGTGATCATCCAACCTCAAGAATTCTTTCTTATTTATAGTAAGATATCTTTCTAATACAAGGTAATACTCATATTTAAACTTTGGTTCAATTTCTATAACTATAACAATCTTATTTCGAGTGATGATCTTACTTGAACTTGTTTCCGTGTCATGATGCTGCTTCAAGAACTTTCAAGCCATCCAAGGATCCTTTAAAGCTAGATCCAATTGTCTCTTTTCTAGTAGGTTTATCCACAAAACTTGAGGTAGTAATGATGTTCATAACATCATTCGATTCATACATATAAAGCTATCTTATTCAAAGGTTTAAACTTGAAATCACTAGAACGTAGTTTAGTAAATTCTAAACTTGTTCGCAAATAAAAGTTAATCCTTCTAACTTGACTTTTAAAATCAACTAAACACATGTCCTATATCTATATGATATGCTAACTTAATTATTTAAAACCTGGAAACACGAAAAACACCGTAAAACCGGACATACGCCGTCATAGTAACATCGCGGGCTGTTTTGGGTTTGATAATTAAAAACTATGATAAAATTTGATTTATAAGTTGTTCTTCTAGAAAAATGATTTTTCATATGAACATGAAATTATATCCAAAATTCATGGTTAAACTCAAAGTGGAAGTATGTTTTTCAAAATGGTCAACAAGACGTCGTACTTTCGACTGAAATGACTACCTCTTACAAAAATGACTTGTAACTAATATTTCTTACTATAAACCTATACTTTTTCTGTTTAGATTCATATAATAGAGTTCAATATGAAACTATAGCAATTTGATTCACTCAAAACGGATTTAAAACGAATAAGTTATGGGTAAAACAAGATTGGATATTTTTTTATTGTTGTAGCTACGGGAAATATTGTAACAATTCTATAGAAATCCTATCCTAGCTAACTTATATTGTATTATAAATGTATTCTAATATATTATGTAATCTTGGGATACCATAGACACGTATGCAAATGTTTTGACATATCATATCGACCCATGTATATATATTATTTGGAACAACCATAAACACTCTATATGCAGTAATGTTGGAGTTAGCTATACAGGGTTGAGGTTGATTCCAAAAATATATATACTTTGAGTTGTGATCTAGCCTGAGACGTGTATACACTGGGTCGTGGAATGATTCAAGATAATATATATCGATTTATTTCTGTACATCTAATTGTGGACAACTAGTTGTAGGTTACTAACAAGGACAGCTGACTTAATAAACTTAAAACATTAAAACGAATTAAAAATGTTGTAAATATATTTTGAACATATTTTGATATATATGTACATATTTGTTATAGGTTCGTGAATCAACCAGTGGCCAAGTCTTACTTCCCGACGACGTAAAAATCTGTGAAAGTGAGTTATAGTCCCACTTTTAAAATCTAATATTTTGGGATGAGAATACATGCAGTTTTATAAATTTTTTACGAAATAGACACAAGTAATTGAAACTACATTATATGGGTGAATGATCGAAGCCAAATATGCCCCTTTTGCTTGGTAACCTAAGAATTAGTAAACCGATCTACTAATTGACGCGAATCCTAAAGATAGATCTATTGGGCCTAACGAACCCCATCCAAAGTACTGGATGCTTTAATACTTCGAATTCATTTTTATCATGTCCGAAGGGTTTTTCGGAATGATAGGGGATATTCTTATATGCATCTTGTTAATGTCGGTTACCAGGTGTTCACCATATGAATGATTTTTATCTCTATGTATGGGATGTATATTGAAATATGAAATCTTGTGGTCTATTATTATGATCTGATAATATATAGGTTAAACCTATAACTCACCAACATTCTTGTTGACGTTTTAAGTATGTTTATTCTCAGGTGATTATTAAGAGCTTCCGCTGTTGCATACTAAAATAAGGACAAGATTTGGAGTCCATGCTTGTATGATATTATGTAAAAACTGCATTCAAGAAACTTATTTTTGATGTAATATATTCTTATTGTAAACCATTATGTAATGGTCGTGTGTAAATGGTATATTTTAGATTATCATTATTTGATAATCTACGTAACGCTTTTAAACCTTTATAGATAAAATAAAGGTTATGGTTGTCTTAAAAATGAATGCAGTCTTTGAAAAATGTCTCATATAGAGGTCAAAACCTCGCGACTAAATCAATTAATATGAAACGTTTATAATCAATATGAACGAGACATTTCACCGAATATGCCCCTTTTGCTTGGTAACCTAAGAATTAGTAAACCAATCTACTAATTGACGCGAATCCTAAAGATAGATCTATTGGGCCTAACGAACCCCATCCAAGGTACCGGATGCTTTAGTACTTCGATGTTGTTTTTATCATGTCCGAAGGATTTCCCGGAATGATAGGGGATATTCTTATATACATCTTGTTAATGTCGGTTACCAGGTGTTCAGTCCATATGAATGATATTTTTGTCTCTATGCATGGGACGTTTATTTATGAGAACTGGAAATGAAAATCTTGTGGTCTATTAAAATGATGGAAATGATTATTTATGTTAAACTAATGAACTCACCAACCTTTTGGTTGACACTTTAAAGCATGTTTATTCTCATGTATGAAAGAAATCTTTCGCTGTGCAATTGCTCATTTTAAAGATATTACTTGGAGTCATTCATGACATATTTCAAAAGACGTTGCATTCGAGTCGTTGAGTTCATCAAGATTATTATTAAGTCAATTATAGTTGGATATATTATGAAATGGTATGCATGCCATCAACTTTCAATGAAATGAAAGTTTGTCTTTTAAAAATGAATGCAATGTTTGTAAAATGTTTCATATAGAGGTCAAGTACCTCGCGATGTAACCAACTATTGTGAATCGTTTGTAATCGATATGGACTTCGTCCGGATGGATTAGGACGGGACATTAGAAAGATATGGCCCACACACTCGGTTCATGAGGTCCATGAACACAGCTGGTGCGTTAGTCAATCCAAACGGCATAACCATAAACTCATAATGACCGTAACGCGTCCGAAAAGTAGTCTTCGGAATATCATCCTCCTTCACCCGCATTTGATGATACCCGGAACGTAAATCAATCTTCGAATAAACTGACGAACCTTGCAATTGATCAAATAAGTCGTCAATTCTCGGTAGTGGATAACGGTTTTTGATGGTAAGTTTTTTCAACTCTCGATAGTCGATACACAACCTGAATGTACCATCCTTCTTTTTGACGAACAAAACAGGAGCTCCCCACGGTGATGTGCTTGGTCGAATGAAACCACGCTCTAAAAGTTCCTGTAATTGGCTCCGGAGTTCCTTCATTTCGCTGGGTGTGAGTTTGTATGGAGCACGAGCTATTGGTGCAGCTCCTGGTACAAGGTCTATTTGAAATACATCGGGAAATTCTTTTGGAAATACATCGGGAAATTCTTTTACGACGGGAACATCATTGATGTTCTTTTCTTCAGTTTGTATTTTCTCGATATGTGCTAGAACAGCATAGAAACCTTTTCTTATTAGGTTTTGTGCCTTCAAATTACTAATAAGATTTAGCTTCGCGTTGCTATTTTCTCCGTACACCATTAAGGATTTTCCTTTTTCTCGTACAATGCGAATTGCATTTTTGTAACATACGATCTCTGCTCTCTCATTTTTCAACCAGTCTGTGATAACCCGGAAATTTCTGACCAAATTTAAACCTAATCTTTATATGATTCTGACACGATAAGCAAAGTCTGTATAGTTGTATCTCAAAAATTTTGAACTGTTTCATGTATGCAATTACCATTCGACTGCTTTCGACGATTCACGAACCACTAATTGTAAATAGATATATGTATATATATAAATAATAATTCGAAATATAATTTAAAATATAAATGGAAATAATATATGACTTGATTATTGGAAATAAAAATGTAAAATATTATGCGATTTAGTTATTGAAATTAAAAATGTAAAATAGTTTACGATTTAAAAATAACAAATTGTTAAGTAATAAAATTATGAATTTTAGTCATTATTATAATTATTATAATTATTATCATTTTTATAAATATTATTATCATATTTATTAAAAGTCATTATTACTTATCATAAAAATAAATACAATTTATAATTATTATCAGTAACAATATTATTATCATTTTTGTAGTGAGTATTATTATTATTATTTATATAGATAGTATTATTATTATTAAGATAGTTATATTTATTTATTAATTTCAAATGCATGATTGGAATCTGATAACATCACTATCAAATTTTTCTTGTTCTAGTCACAAGTAGAGATAGAAAACAAATTCCGTTAGCAATCAATATCAACTTTCTTTTCATTTTCCATTCTTGTGATTTAATGTCGATGAATGAGAATATAAGTCAATTTCTTCTGATATTTAATTAATCTACCTATTCCTTTCTCTTTCAGTTCTGCTCCTAATGGAACCTAAACTCACTTCATCATTACCATGAACTTCACCTTTTCTTCTTTTGTTTTGGGCAGTCTCCAACTTTCACCTCTCAAACCCTCGACACCCACATAATCAAAGGTCTAATGTATAAACCACCATTACCAATTGACACCACCCAAACAACCACCATTTTTCTGATGTACCTGCAATGAAAACAACCCATAACAACTCGCAAAAACGTCACCTGATGTCCATCTGTTTTCACAGCTACTGTAATAGCTAAGTTCCTGCTTCTATTCGCTATTCACAAAACCAAACGCACTTGAATTATTAACCTGCTATACCATTGTTTTTGCTACGGACTGCTACTATATTCCATCCCTATTTTCCTGGTTCAACTATCACCCAACTCACTAAAAATAAATGCTATATTTGTTGTTATTGCTATTATTACTGGTATACTCCTGTTTCCATTTTATTTCGAACAAAACCCATACAATCACCACTGCTAGTTGCTTCTATTTTAGTCCGATTATCAATCATCACTCTCTCTCATCTCTCTCTCTTCTTTGAACCTCCATCATCACACAACTAATAAAATGATCACTACCCACTTCACTCTTTGTAACTCAGTGATCACTTTTTACTCGTTTTTGTTTGATAAGACATAATCCCATTGACACCTGATGTCTTTCTTCTGTTTATCTGGATTAAACCTTAACGAACAACACCACAACCACTATTGCTTTCACGATCTTTACCTGTGCTGCTATTCAATTCATGTTTCTATTTTATTCCTATTATACTATGAATGATGGTGATAACAATTATGGAATCGAAGCTAAGAGAAGGATGATTAATGATGATGCTTTGATAAAGATGAAAGTGATACTACAGTTGTATTTATTTAATCGGCATCAAATAAAATCAATCAATCCCCATTGAATTCTTACTTTATTATTTCTCTTCACTTGCTGACCAACGTTTTTTGGTGGACCAAAGCTGTCTCCTTTACTGCCTGCTTTATAATAGAATCCAACCACCCTTGAAACAGAAAAAGTGATCGAGCTCTTTTAGTTATGATTACTGGATTAGTTTATGAAACAAATTAAGATATATATGGACTAGTTTTTTTCTTGGGCCCTATGTTTAAGTTTTCTATTTTGGGCCGGAACTTATACATAATTAGATGTTAAGATCATGAATCGTGAAAACATAAAGATAATATTTATATGAAGATAAAGACGAGTACACGGTTATAATAATGATATTCGATACAATGATAATGTTTATAATAAGATAATAATAATTATGATAATAATGATAGTCTAACGATGAAGATGATGATGGTGATATAAGATATTAGATGATACATGTTAATGAATAATGATGAGATAATCAAGATTATGGCGGAACTAGAATCGTATATACTTTTGGACTTTTTTTGAACATAATACAAATTGGGCCGTGAGGGTTAATGATAACTAGGCTAGTATTGGGCTTTGTGGAGTTAGTTGGCTTTTAGAATTAGACTTCTTTGAACCGAATTAATATGATGCTTTGCATCATAAAGATGAGTTTATAGTATTATGGCGATGACTCAGAAATTTAGCTTAAGAAAGACGGTGATATTAATGATCATGAGTTAGGATGATAGTGATAATTAAGATGATGAATGATATCATGATATATGATAATCAAATGATGATGACACAAAGTTGGAAGTGATAACAGAGAGTTATAAATGATGGCTATGTTATGAATCAGATGGGTCCTGGTTCGATCTATTGGGTTCTTGATATTAAGAGGAAGATAACAGTTAATTACATGTTAAATTAATTAACGTACGAGTTAAAATAGAAAAGAACGAATGGAGGAGTGGTTAGCAGGGGTATCAGGTTAGCGGGATGTCGCGGGTTCAAACTCGGACTTGGGCATTTTTATTTAGGGTTACTCCTTTGAGGTAATTACTTATCTATTCATTTATTTATTAATATTATTATCTTATTATTATTATTATCTTATTACTATTATTATTATTATTATTAAACTAACACTAAATATTAAAATTATGATTATTATTATTATTATCATTAGTATTAATAGGATTATCAAGATTATTGTTATTATTATTATTATTATTATCAAAGGTATTAGTATTATTATTAGTAGTATTATTATTATAGTTATTAATATAAATAATATTATCATTATTATTATTAGTAAAATCATTATTTTTATAATTATTATTATTAGTATACATTATTATTAAAATTAACATTTTAATAAACAGTATTATTTTTATTAAAGTTATCATTTTATCATTAATATTAAAAGTATCATTTTTAACTCTATTATCATTATTATTATTTTTATCATTTCTAATATTATTTTAGTATTAATATAATTTTAACAAACAAAAAATATATATACATATATATACAGAAATGTATTAAATACATATAACATAACAAAATTAATATTTTTTTGTATTTTAAATATATGAAATAAATATATGAAACATATAGGTTATTAATATAAAAATGATATAACTAATAAATTCATATATATATAAATTTGTTCGATTACAATTATGTGTGTTAATATATATACATGATATAGGTTCGTGAATCCGAGATCAACCCTGCATTGTTCAGTTTCTGTCGTATGCATATTTTACTACAAAATATCGTATAGTGAGTTTCATTACTCCCTTTTTAAATGCTTTTGCAATATATATTTTTAGGACTGAGAATACATGCGCTTTTATAAATGTTTGATGAAATAGACATAAGTAATTGAAACTACATTATATGGTTGAATGAGCGAAGCCGAATATGCCCCTTTTAGCTTGGAAGCCTAAGAATTAGGGAACAGACCCCTAATTGACGCGAATCCTAAAGATAGATCTATTGGGCCCAACAATCCCCATCCAAAGTACCATATGATTTAGTACTTCGAAATTATCATGTCCGAAGGGAGTCCTGGAATGATGGGGATATTCTATATGCATCTTGTTAATGTCGGTTACCAGGTGTTCAATCCATATGAATGATTTTTATGCAGAATTGCTATATGATGATTATGAAAAATGGAAATGAAAATCTTGTGGTCTATTAAAATTATTGGAAATGATTGATTATGATTAACTAATGAACTCACCTACCTTTTGGTTGACACTTTAAAGCATGTTTATTCTTAGGTATGAAAGAAATCTTCCGCTGTGCATTTGCTCATTTTAGAGATATTACTTGGAATCATTCATGACATATTTCAAAAGACGTTGAATTCGAGTCATTGAGTTCATCAAGATTATTATTAAGTCAATTTTAGTTGGATATATTATGAAATGGTATGCATGCCGTCAACTTTCGATGAAATGAAATTTTGTCTTTCTAAAAACGAATGCAATGTTTGTAAAATGTAACATATAGAGGTCAAGTACCTCGCGATGTAACCAAATGTAATGTATTAGTCCTTATGGATTAGGATGGGTTGTTTCAGTTGGTATCAGAGTGATGGTCGTAGCGAACCGGGTCTTGCATTAGTGTGTCTAACTAGTAGTTGTTAGGATGCATTAATGAGTCTGGACTTCGGACTAGTAGTTGTTAGGATACATTAATAAGTCTGGACTTGAACCTGGTCTGCATGTCAAAAGTTTTGCTTATCATTTCTAGTCGAAACTCATCTATTTATCATCTTTAGAAAATTATCTGCTTATCATTCTTAGTCTAGATACATCATACTGCAATGATTGCATGCATAGGGTATAGACAAAATTCATATCTTAGCGTATCTACTAATTCATATCTTTGCGTATCCGTTATTGTTACCCTTGCCTGACAGATTCCGTAGATTCCTCCGTAACTTATGGAATTTTAGTATTATATATGCATATGTAAATTATGTATTACAGGGTACTAATCTACACCCTATAATCTATTTCTTATTGAAAATCCTTCATCTGATTGTACGAGATGGATCCCTCAACCAGTTTGAGTCACTCGGATTCTGATAAGCTATTCCTATAGTTATTCCGACCGCTATTCCGATATGGATTTCCATTCGAGCTCCAAAAGCAGTGTTACCGGAATGGATCAACCAATTAGTCATCATCTATTCTGGATGAATTGGGGATGGGTTCGTAGCCTACTTAATCATTGGAGACAAGAAGAAGGTAATCCCTTCCATCCACTACAATCCCCTCTTGGCAAAGAACCTGAAGCACTTATCGGTGAACTTGTTCGAAATACCATTTTCAGCCTCATTTCCAGAGTAGCTCGACACGATTATATTCTATCCACAATTCTAAATCTTATTCATCCCCTCGTTCCGACCGATAACCATCCCAGAATAATAGAAGAAGTCAACGAGCTTCGCGCTTGAATAATTAATTTGGAGAATATGGTGCAAAACTTACTAGCTTCAGCAACATAACCAGCACCAACCGTACTACCAACATCCACACCAGTACCATCAACAACCTAAGTTTCAACATCACACGCCTCAACATCTCATTCTATACTTTGAGCATAATCATCGTTCTATGTATCGCTCTACATCATATATCTTCGTTCTACCTGGCAATTATATAATCTCTAAAGTTTTAGAGATTATGTATTCTAGTTTTAACGATAAATTAAATGAGATTAATATCTTATTGACTCATTAAATCTATGATTACATCTGAACAAAATATATATGTATATATATTTTCATAAAGATTGTAATTAAAAATTCTTTTGTACAGACTGTTAATGGTGAAAATATTTTAACGGGTAGGTAATACCCTAGAAATATTTAGATTTCACATTAATAAATTACACTGTACATTCTCCGAATCTGATTCAAAGGTCATTTACTATCCTACTTACATCCACAGATATACGAATCCGTTCACCACAGAATAACCATTTTCATTCAATTTCATAATTGGATTTGACTTATCAGAATCCAACAAGTGGCATAACGAAGAAAACATTGGACAAAATAAAATTTGTTAGAAACAAACAAATTAACTATGAGAAATTCTGTTAAGAATCCACGCTAAAAAAATTCTAGCTAACTGTTCCTAGCTAACTGATTACATTTTATTTATCGCAATTTATCTATCGCAATTTTAATTCTCGCAATTTTATTTATCGCCATTTAATTACTGTTATTTATTTTACGCACTTTAAATATCGGGACACGTAGACAAGGTTTTGACATATCATATCGACGCATCTATATATATTATTTGAAATAACCATAGACACTCTATATGCAGTAATGCTCGAGTTAGCTATACAGGGTTGAGGTTTATTCTACAATAATATATATACTTTGAGTTGTGATCGAGTCTGAGACATGTATACAATGGGTCACGATACATATTAATTAATTCGAATATTATATATGAATTATTGAATTACTAACTGTGGACTACTAACTGTGGACTACGTATTAATATACGTATTAATTAGAACATATGAAACTAAACAATTCTTCAAGTTTGTCACTTGATTTCATCTTAAACCTCATTTGTATCTTGACAATTACAATCTGTGTTCAAACCTTTCATGATTCTTGAAAACACCTCAATCGAGAGGATAAACCAACCGTACTTCATCTACAGAAGAAAAGATTGATGCATATAGTTATGTACCTAAAAACATTCGGAACCTGAGTAAACGTTTAACACGTATCTGTGCTAGCTTCTTTGGCATTGTTATTACCGAAAATAACTTTGCTATTCCTTGTTATAACCTTGATATATAAGTTTTCCTTTCATTATCGTTACCAGGAAACCGTTTATATTCCACCACATTAGCAGTAAATTTACCAGCAACATCATTACTCATTGGCTTAAGTCTCTCCGAAAAATCATTATATTTGTTCATTAAAATGCTATCATACTCAACCGTATTTTGTAACGAGAATTGCCATACCAATTACCGAGAATCAGTAATATGTATTTTGAATCTCACAGCGTTTCTATATCAACAATTATATGTATACGTATAACATTTATCTGTTAGAATTATGATCTTCCATTCTGAAATTCTGAAAAGCACCTAGTCTACAAATCAATACTCTGAATGTTGAAAAAGCTTAATGAAGCAGCAAAAACTGTAAACAACCTTAACGGTCAAAAGTATGATGATAAAAAAATGGAGTGTTGGAAACGCTCAATAGAAAATTTAGTACCAAAAAGCGGATTATGCGAAATTATGAAGGAGGCTATGGACAAATCACAAGGACTAAACTTGTACATAAAGAATCCTGATGATTCTGTTTCTGATGAAATCTTTAGCGAATATCTTGCTCCTTAATCACTCTAAATCATCGTGAATGAATTTCTTCATCACAAATTGATTCTAAAATTCTAAGATATTATCGTATCCTCTATTATAAATATATTCGATATTTCTGAAGAAAATTTTCATAACTATTCTAATCTGAAATCATTTATCTTCTCATTTTATCAGTGTTACATCAGAAAGGAAACTGTTTTCGTTTCTAAATTCTGAAAAATTCGAATCAAAATATGAATGTTTTTGAAGTAGTGTTGGGAACTGAAGCATGAGTTAGTATAATATAATAACACTTGATCAACGTGATTATATTATAGTAAGTCATGCTGAGTTTCTAAATGAAATGTGATGATTCATAGATCATAACATTATCATGTGCCATGTTACACGACTCTTGTATTATACTTAACCTCTAAATATATCAAGAAAATATTTTTCTTGATGATTCGGTCTTTTCCAAGGTATTCTGGTAATTTGAAAAATCAAGATCGTGCCATTACAATTTCCTTCTTAGAACATTAACTATGTTCATTGTGACATTCATAT
Source organism: Rutidosis leptorrhynchoides (assembly GCF_046630445.1). Classification (NCBI taxonomy): domain Eukaryota; kingdom Viridiplantae; phylum Streptophyta; class Magnoliopsida; order Asterales; family Asteraceae; genus Rutidosis; species Rutidosis leptorrhynchoides. The sequence continues at coordinate 327,725,903 of NC_092333.1, read as the reverse complement.
CTACAAATTTTGGACCATTACATGCTGTACTTAATGGATAGAAGAGAAAACTGAGCATAAAGCTTCGAAGTGTAAATGGGGGTATAAATCGCAGCAAATAGGAGAAAGCATTAACTATGGATGACAATGATTATAAGATGACAGAAATGATAATTAGGAAAAATATCAAGGATTAGAAATGGGATTAAGCATTTTCACAATCTTTTGGATGTATGAACTAAGAAAGAAAGTATATGAATGGTGAGAATAATGGAACGGAAGAGTTTAATTTATAAAGGAAAAATCAGGCGTAACAATCGAGACAGATGACCGCATTTAATTAAAGAGATCCTAATTCCCTTAAATCCCGAAGAATCAGATCTTATAGATTTCGAAGATTTTCTTTAATTCCTTGAATTCCGGAAATCAACCGTGACAACATCATCGGTTAAGACAAATTTGCATTTACTAATTTCACTCTTTTGCGATAGAATCACTCGTACTCTTCACATAATCAAATTTTTTTATCCATATTACTTAATGATGATAAAACTCTATTTATCAACTCATAATCGTCATAAAAACATTTCTATTGTTAGCCATGATGATTCCAATCAAATTTCGGGACGAAATTTCTTTAACGGGTAGGTACTGTGACGACCCGAAAATGTTCGACCAAATTTAAACCTAATCTTTATATGATTCTGACACGATAAGCAAAGTCTGTATAGTTGTATCTCAAAATTTTTGAACTGTTTCATGTATGCAATTACCCTTCGACTGCTCTCGACGATTCACGAACCACTAATTATAAATAGATATGTGTATATATATATAAATAATTGTGATGACCCGAAAATTTCTGACCAAATTTAAACTTTATCTTTAAATGATTTAATTTTTTCAACACGATAAGCAAAGTCTGTAATGTTGAGTCTCAAAGTTTTGGAACTATATTCATGTAATCAATTATTCTTTGACTATTCTCAAAGATTCACGAACAATATATATATATAACTTAATGTGCATATATATATACATGATTTCAAGTTATTTAGTAAACGATAGTAACATTCGATTATTGACTCGATTAATATTTAGATAAGTTAACTAAAACGTTTAAGATGAACCAGTAAAACACTAATTTGCTACAGTATTTTTGAATTGCTACAGTACCCGAAAAGCTACAGTGTTTTCGAAAATCACTATTTGCTACAGTAAAAAACTTTGCTACAGTAACTTTGCTACAGTAAAACACTATTTCAAAATGAAAATGTATATATTATATATATATTAACAAATAGCGAGATGATGATTTATAGACGTAAATGACCAAAACACTCAAATGTTTAAGTTATATCTCGATTGGTATAGTTTATGGATAATTTAAGACTACATTTTGACAAAGTTACGATTCACGAAACATAAAGTACAAGTTTTCTCAGTATACGAAAGGACGTTCGAAAAAACGGAACCGGGACATAAGTCGAGTGACGACGTACGACTTATCGGAACGAAAATTACAAGTCAACTATGCACATGAATTTAATATAATATATAATTAATTATATAAATTATATATATTATATATTAATAAATAAATATGTCGAAGAGGAAGAGTTAAATTACATGTGTGAGTTGGAAAAGGGATCTATGCGATCGCATGGAATCCCCTCACATTAGCCATGCGATCGCATGGCAGGGGAATTCAGGCCACACTATAAAAGCTCGATCATTCTGGCTCAGTTGCACACTCTCAATCTCTCTCGTATATATACAAATATATTATTATTATTATTTTTATTATTATTATTATTATTATTATTATTATTAAGATTAATATTATTATTATTAATCTTATTATTATTATTAGTAATATTATACATAAAATATTACGACGAGGTTATGAGTGCGTCACTTTTAAAAATGGGTTTTCGAGCGGGATAGAGCTAAGGAAACTATGGGTTATAGCTATGGAAGTTATGGGTAATGTTCGTGGGTATTGTTTGCAAATCAAAACTAGTGTTTATCATCTTTGTTGCATCTACATACTTTCCTGCAATATTGAATCACAATATTGATATGTGAGCATTCATATCTTATCTATTATATATTATTTGTGTATCCATGTCTAGTGCTCGAGTATATATATTTATGCATGCTTGTATGCTAAATTTTGTCGTTAAACATTTTATGATGAATCACGAATTAAATACATATATTACTGATAAAAGGTATATGATATGCATGTTTTTGGAAAGCTGGCGAAAATTCAATAACTTTTCATTTAGAAATCCCGTAATTTCGATGAACGAATTAAAAGATATGGTCAATTGAATTATGATTGACGTTAATTGGAATTGCTTTTGAATCTGCAATTAATATTTAAACAACTTGTTTGTAAGATTGATAAATTGGATTTTTGAATATTACCAACAGAGTAAATGAATCCTTATATAAGGTACGTCTCGTTTTGTTGAACTATTGTCAAAATTGACCTTTTGAAACGACTCTGGATAACTTTTGTATGTCGATCTCGAGCATTAGGATTGTGATACACTATGACCAGACCTAGCTTGTTAAATATTTATTGACCAAAATATGTTCTCTAGGTTGAGATCTACGGTTAATTGGGTATTCCGAGTTTCGATCACATTTCGGTGAATGACTTTATGTGCTGCTAAGGTGAGTTTCATTTGCTCCATTTTTAATTGCTTTTGCAATCTATATTTTTGTGCTGAGAATACATGCACTTTATTTTAAACGCAATGGATACAAGTACATACTAAATTCTACACCGAGTTTGAACCGAAAATCCCTTAGCTTTGGTAACTAGTAACTGCCAGTTATAAGAACTGGTGGGCGCGAGTAGTTATATATGGATCCATAGGGCTTGACATCCCCGTCTGTTCCAGGTATAGAAACCCTAGCCTGAACTATAAAACAGACGTATGCTATTTGAGTTTAGTACACGTTAGTTTGCGTGTATTGTACATGTTGGTTGCATGTATGTTAAAACAGGGGTACTTATTATATAGACATTAAAGTTTAGTTACTAGGGTGCTCAATCTTGTAGAATATTTTGATAAATGTTTCTGGATGAAACAACTGAAATCTTGTGATCCACCTTTATATACAGATTATACGAAACATTAAAACTATGAACTCACCAACCTTTGTGTTGACACTTGTTAGAATGTTTATTCTCAGGTTCCCTAGAAGTCTTCTGCTGTTTTCTTATATGTTAGATAAGCTATGTGCATGGAGTCTTACATGGTATATTTTTCAAGGAAACGTTGCATTCACCAAATCATCACCATGTATCTTATTTTGACTGCATAGTCAATGGAAGTACTATTGTAAACTATTATATTACGGTGATTGTCTATATGTAGAAATCATCAGATGTCGAAAACCTTTGATTTAAATATTCATTTATGGTGTGCCTTTTCAAAAGAATGCAATATTTACAAAATGTATCATATAGAGGTCAAATACTGTAGTGACCCGAACTTTTCCATGTTTATATATATATATTAATTGAGATTGATATTTACATGACTAAATGTTTCCAACATGTTAAGCAATCAAACTTGTTAAGACTTGATTAAATGAAATAAGTTTCATATAGACAATTGATCACCCAAGTTGACCGGCGATTCACGAACGTTACAAATTTGTAAAAACTACATGTTATGGTATATATATATATATATATATATATATATATATATATATATATATATATATATATATATATATATATATATATATATATATATATATATATGGTTGACATGAGATTATGATGAGTAAGTATATCACTAATTATATTAACAATGTGTGATATACATAAGAAATGAGATTACTAAGTTAATAAACTCGAAATGATATATATAACGATTATCGTTATGATAACGTCTACTAAATACATATGTATCATATTAAGATATTGATACACTATATTTAACATGATAAAATGATATTTAAATATATCATTAAGTGTGTTAACAATGAACTACATATGTAAAAACAAGACTACTAACTCAAGAATTACGAAACGAGACTTATATGTAACGATTATCGTTGTAACGATATTTTAATGTATATATCATATTAAGAGATATTCATACATCATAATATCATGATAACATAATAATTTAACATCTCATTTGATATAATAAACATTGGGTTAACAACATTAATTGAGATCGTTAACTTAACGGTTTCAAAATAACACTTACATGTAACGACTAACGAAGACTTAACGACTCCATTAGAATGTATATACATGTTGTGTTTTGATATGTATTCTTACACTTTTTAAAGACTTCAAGACACATATAAAAGTACTTCTACTTAACAAAAATGTTTACAATTACATCCTCGTTCAGTTTCATCAACAATTCTACTCGTATGCACCCGTATTCCTACTCGTACCATACACAGCTTTTAGATGTATGTACTATTGGTATATTGTGACAACCCAGAAATTTCCAACCAAATTTAAACTTTAATCTTTATATGTTTCCGACACGATAAGCAATATTTGTTAAGTTAAATTTCAAGAATTTTAAACTATGTTCATACATTCATTCAACCTCGACCAAGTTCCAATGATTCACGAACCATTAAACGAATATGATTATATATGTATATGTGTATATATATTATAACTTGAAACGTAAACAAAATATTAGATTAAATACTTTATATGATTGTATCTGTTTCAAAATGTTTATCAATGGAATTAGAAGATAAGATCAAATGATTGAATTATCAGATATATTGAATTATGATTACAAGTCTCTGTTGAAAGGCCCACGTTGATTTGAGAAATCTTTCCATTTTAACAATATTCGGAAAATGGTAAAGTGATTTATAAATAAGAACAAATTGTCAATCATTGAGAACTAGATAAAGGATAGTGGAAGATTGAATCTCATAAAGACTCGATTGATCTATTTAGTTTCAAACGTACAAAAACGTTTTCAGTTTAAAAAGAACTTTATTATTAAAACGTATATAACTTTTATAAATATCTAGAACCACTTTTGACAACTCATTACTTAACTAGTATGATAAAGATAACGATATTTATATTTTATTTTATTAAATATATATAACGATTTAAATTAATATTATATATATTTATATGCGTATTATACGTACATAGTTTTATACTTTTACTATACTTAAACTTTACTTTTACTTTATTTTTACTTTACTTTAACTTTAATAATTCACTTTAATAATTCATACTTTAATAATTCACTTTAATGATTCATACTTTAATAATTCACTTTAATAATTCATACTTTAATAATTCACTTTAATAATTCAAAAATCTATTATTAATAGAATTCAATAGGTTTCATTATTTCATAGAAACTTGAAAATATTTTTATCTAAACTCTCTCAATCGATTTACATATATATATTTACTCCGTATTATTTCAAGATATTATTAGTATACATAAAATATTACGACGGAGTGCTGTCCGAGTGGTTTCGAAATTGTTTTTCGAGTAGGATAGGATTAAGGAAATTATGGGTTATAGCTATGGAGGTGATTGTGATGGAATTTGACAAACCTTTTGAGAAACACGTTCTACATTTTAACAAGTTCATAAACCCATTTTATGAAGATAAAGTGAGCGGAAGCATGCAAGTATCATGTTATATATCAACCATTTTAAAAGACAAATTCCATAAATATATCAAGTCTTGAAATAATATGCTTACATACAACAAGTGGGTTTAGTAATTTACCTCCTCAAGCTAGTTGAGTGTTACAACAATATGATGAAGAAGATGAGGATGAATGGAGCTCCAAATGTATGAAACCTCAAGTTGTTATACCCCAAGCTTATCACCAACACCTTGTGCTTTGGTTAGGGTTTGTTAACACTTGAATATGGCTTGCAAAAATCAAATTAAGAACCCCTATACCCCCTTGAAACCCCACGGTTTTTACAGCTCAAAGAGAGCAGATTTTTGCAGTTTTTTTGTGCTATTTTGATGTGTATGCATGTGTGTTTTGGTCTACTACAAGTCTTGGTACTTATGCCTCTTGATACTTGAAGTAACCATACACATGGCAAGTCAAAGTGCATGCTCCAATGCCACTTACTTGTAGTCTTTTAAATAAGTTTTATAAAATTAAATTTTATAAAACTATTTTATAAAACCTTCCATTTTATTTATACATATACATTTTATTATATAAAACCCATTTATATAAAATGTAACATAAATAAATTAATTATTTAACCTATAAATAATTAATTCCATATTATATAAATTATTCCATAATTTATATATATATGTACACATCAAGTAATATTTCAGAAAACCATTTTTCTTAAAGTTCAAGTGTTGCGTATTTAATCAATGATCCAATCGTTAAGATCAAATACGAATAAGGTGTCGGTAAGCTTGTTATTGGGTATGACCCAACTTGGATCAAAACATATTAGCCACATTAATTTAATATGTCTCTCGGGCATATGAAATACCTTCAATCTCCCACTTGCACGAGAAACATAAGAAATTAATGAAAGTGATGGATACCACCTAACGACCGTCCATCACCCCCAATATGTTATGACTTTGTGCCATTCAATAACATCATCCCTTTCGAGTTCACATCTCGAATATGAATAGGTGAATCTTTTCATTACATCCTTTCGTCCTAGATGTCATGTTAATTCCAAGAGATACAGAGTGATCACTCTCTTTTAGATTTAACTTTATCAGGCCTTAGACATCTGACTCTCAACGAATAAGAGGGACAAATTCCATCTTGACTACATACGTCCTAAATATACACCTTGCATTATACCTGAGCTCTTCCTTATGAACTACCATATTTCAGACTAGCGAAGGAAAGAATCAAGGCACAATACTTGGTAAATATCCGAACCCAATATGTATCTCAGGTCAGAGGATACAATGATATTCGCCTTTAATCAAGACTACATGTGATCGACCACAAAGGCTCTATTTAGTAAGTCTTGAGAGCGGGTCTTCTAATATTTGTGTCCCACAAATATCTATGAACCTTGGTTGCAACCTTGCCCCACATTCATCCCGTGAATGTATACCAATCCAAGTTCATAATAGTCTAAACCTCACACTTGTTCCCACGAATGTGATCGACTACGGAATTTTAGAATAATTACTTATTCATGGATAAAATATGCAAAATAGGAACATAACTCAAGATAAATTAATGCCATAATTGTATAAATGAGTTTGAACTACTTTGTTCTGTTACAATACTTAAAACAGATCATAACCAATCACTAGAATATCGAAGCCCTAATGCACAAACATGTCCAGCATGTTTTGATCCATGTAAGAGCTTCGTGTGAGGATCCGCTATATTAAGATCTGTGTGAACTTTGCGAATACATATCTTTCCCTTTTCAACTTCATCCCTTATGTAGTTGAATCTCCGCTCAATGTGACGGGTCTTTTGATGAGCACGAGGTTCCTTGATTTGAGAAATCGCACCCTCGTTGTCACAAAAGATCTCAAGAGGGTCCTGAATGGAATGGACTACTCCTAAGTCGTCGATGAATTTCTTCATCCATGCAGCTTCCTGAGCTGCCAATGATGCGGCGATGTACTCCGACTCTGTAGTGGATAGAGCAACAACATCCTGTTTTGAACTCTTCCAAGAGACCGCACCTCCATTTAATGTGAAGACATAACCGGATTGTGATCGAGAATCATCACGATCAGTTTGGAAACTCGCGTCCACGTAACCTTTTACAGCGAGTTCCTCCTCACCAGACCCATATATCAGAAACATATCCTTAGTCCTCCTAAGGTATTTCAATATACTTTTAACAGCAATCCAATGACTGTTTCCTGGGTTATTCTGGTATCTACTTGTCAGGCTAAGAGCGCATGACACATCCGGTCTAGTGCATATCATTGCATACATGATTGACCCAATGGCAGAAGCATATGGGACTTTCTTCATTCTCTCCTGTTCATCTTTCATGGTGGGGCACTGAGATGAACTGAGAAGTGTTCCCTTTTGAATAGGTACCAAACCTTTCTTAGAGTTCTCCATCTTGAACCTTTTCAAGATTTTTTCAATGTATGCACTTTGATTTAAACCTATCAGTTTCTTGGATCTATCCCTGTAGATCCCAATCCCCAAAACGTATTGTGCTTCTCCAAGATCCTTAATGGAGAAGCATTTGCTTAACCAAGTTTTAACACCTTGCATTGCCGGAATATCATTTCCAAATAACAATATATCATCCACATATAGTACAAGGAACATGATAGTGCTCCCACTAGCTTTCTTGTATACACAAGCTTCATCACCATTTTTAATGAAGCCAAATTTCTTGGCCTCCTCATTAAAACGATGATTCCACATTCTAGATGCTTGTTTCAATCCGTAGATTGACTTCTTTAACTTGCATACCTTTTTAGGATATTTCGGATCAACAAAACCCTCAGGCTGAACCATATAGACATCTTCCTCAAGATGTCCGTTTAGGAAAGCGGTCTTGACATCCATCTGCCATATTTCATAATCATAATGAGCAGCAATGGCAAGTAATATCCTAATAGACTTTAGCATCACCACAGGCGAAAAAGTTTCATCATAGTCAACCCCTTGAGTTTGAGTGAAACCTTTTGCTACAAGTCTAGCTTTATATGTATCCAAGTTCCCATGTATGTCTGTTTTCATTTTGAACAGCCATTTACAATCAACTAGCCTAGAGCCAGGAGGTTGCGCAACAAGTTCCCAAACTTGGTTGTCATACATGGGTTGCATCTCAGCGTTCATGGCTTCCTGCCATTTATCTTTATCAATCCTTGATAAAGCATCTTGGTAGTTTATTGGTTCATCCAAATCAACCACATAGCAACCATCCATGAGAAACCCATATCTCTCAGGAGGATTACTAATCCTACCAGATCTGCGAACGTCTTGTGTATTTTGATCATCCATCTGATCACTCTCAACATTTTCATGTTGAGTGCTAGTGTCAGCCAATTGTGTATCATCTACTTGATCTTGAACCTCTTCAAGATCTATCTTCCTTTCACTTTTGTCTTCCATTAGGAACTTAGTTTCAAGGAATTCAGCCTTTCGAGCAACAAATACATTCTGCTCGGAAGGATCATAGAAATAGTATCCCATATCATCCTTGGGATATCCTATGAAGATACACTTCGTGGATCGAGCATTCAACTTATTAGGCACGTAATGCTTAGGATAAGCTTCACATCCCCATACTTTCAAGTATGAAAGAGAAGGAGGTTTTCCAAACCACATCTCATGAGGAGTTCGTTCCACTTTCTTGGTTGGGGCCATATTTAAAATACGAGCCACGGAGCTTAGACAATAACCCCAAAATGATAGAGGTAACGAGCTTCTTGCCATCATAGATCGAACCATATCCATTAGGGTTCGGTTCCTCCTTTCGGAAACTCCATTAAGTTGGGGTGTTCCGGGTGGAGTAAGTTGTGAGATAATCCCACAACTCCTAAGATGATCTTGGAAGGCATCGCTTAGGTATTCACCTCCTCTATCGGTACGAAGTACCTTAATTGTCCTATTGAGTTGATTTTGTACTTCGTTTTGATATTCTTTGAATGCTTCAAACATTTCGTCCTTGTGTCTTAACAAGTAGACATATCCGAAACGACTGAAGTCATCAATGAAAGTAACGAAGTATCTTTCACCATTCCTAGTTATGGGCTTAAAGGGTCCACATACATCCGAATGTATTAATCCCAATAAGTCTTTAGCCCTTTCATAGGTCCCTTGGAAAGGTGCTTTTGTCATTTTGCCTTGTAAACAAGATTCACATACATCAAATGAGTCTAGTTCATTTGATTTCAAAAGTCCATTCTTTTGAAGTGTATGCATTCGGTTCTTGTTTATATGGCCAAGGCGACAATGCCATAAATAGGAATCACTCAAATCCCTTTTGAGTTTCTTGGTGCTTGTATGGTATATAGAGCTCGACGATGCGTCATCATGAACCAATTCATAAATTCCATTTGAAGGCGAAGCCTTGAAATAGAATACATTTTCTTTAGAAACATGAATATCATCATCAATAAAATTAACAACGTAACCACATTGTTTTAAGTGAGAAATAGAAATAATGTTTCTACACAAATCCGGAGCATACAAAACATTTTCTAAAATAAGTTCCAATCCGCTTGGAAGCTTCAAAATAAAATCTCCTTGAGCTTTAACATGCACCTTTGCACCATTACCCATATAGAGACTTGATGTTCCCGCCTTATGATCACTTCTTTTGAACCCCTGCAAAGAATTGCAAATATGAGTTCCACATCCCGTGTCTAATACCCATGTATTAGAAGAAGTAATACTAAGCTTTATATATACCATATATATATTACCTGAGGTTTGCCCTGCATCCCTCTTGTCCTTCAACTCCTTAAGATAGACCGGACAGTTTCGTTTCCAATGACCCATCTCACCGCAACCGAAACATGGGTCTTCTTTGGGGTTTGCCTTCTCGGCTACCTTTTGCTTCTTAGCCTTGTTGATGGTTGGGGTAACCATCTTCCCTTTCCCTTTGCCTTGATGGGCGGGTCCTTTTCTCTTGGCCACCTTTGGCTTAGAGGTGTTACCTTTTGACCCACCTTGATCGATTGCTAACACGGGTAAAGCCCTTTTACCCATGCTAGTTTCCGCCGTTCTAAGCATACCGTGAAGCTCACCTATGCTCTTATCCATCCCATTCATATTGTAATTAATTACAAATTGATCAAAAATTTTTGATAGGGAGTTAAGGATAAGATCGGTGGCTAACTCATTAGATATGTTTAGGTTAAGGCGGTTAGCACGATCGATAAGGCTTTTCATCTTAAGTACATAAGATGAAACCGATTGGGTATCGTCCATACGACAAGCATGTAGCGCCCGAACCGTTTCGAAACGCTCGACACGCGCTTGTTGGAGGAACATCTCCTTCAATTGCGTTATCATGTCGTATGCACTATGATGCTCGAAATCCTTTTGGAGTTCAGGTATCATAGTCCCAAGCATTAAGCAAGAGACTTGAAGGGAGTCGTGGCAATACTTATCGTAAGAGGCCATTGCCTCCATATCATTCTCATCCGGTTGATCGGGAATGGGGTCCTCAAGTACATACGCTTTATCCTCTTGTTTGAGGACAATCCGAAGATTGCGGAACCAATCTATAAAGTTGGTATGATTGAGTTTGTCTTTCTCGAGGAGAGACCGTAACGATAGGTTGTTCATGTTAAGTGGTGCGTTTTGCATGTTGTTGTTGTTATTAGCGGCCATCTACGAAATTCAACAAAGTCCTTTTAAGTATCGATTTTAAATTTAATAAACAATACCCTTTTAATTTGTTTTATTAAATATTAGAATCCAACGGTAAATCAAATTTCGGTTAGGTGACCTTTATCCCGTCATTTGATTTAGCTAGGTAGTCATAATGACAATTGCAACTTCTAAGTTATGGGATCATGCAATCCTTTTGCATGGCATATTAATCCCATCAACGCCTATTTGTTCCTCATGCTTCGGTGACCCTAAGTTCATGATTCCCAAATCAAGTCGTCCTACTTGTGTAAACATGTAGACTTAACATACAAGTGGTTAGGTGACCTTTATCCCACATGCATGCGAAGTGTACCTTATTCATATTAGTTCACTCATGACGGTTAGGTGACCTTTATCCCATCAAGAGATTCCTAATATGTCTAAGTGTTTCCACAAAAGGATGGCGTTTAACTTGTTTACCTTGTTTTAGTTAAAGGGATTTTATGTTTTCTACATTCTAGTTTTAGAAAACAAAATGCTATACACCAACATGCATTTGGTGTGTAGTGTTTTATGAAAAACCTATTTTCATGTCATATTAGTAAAGCCAATTACTTTGATATAAACCATTTTATATGCATTGTTATTTATGTCCTTAATAACCATTTATTAGTGTCCTTTTGTTGTTTTAATTATAACCAATTATAATGTCATTTTGCAAGTTGTAAATGTGTGATAAATTGTAGCAACCAAACATACAAACACAATAAACATGCAAAACAACCAAGTTCACAATCAAGCCAATTTGGTAGACATTTGTTTAGCCAAAACAAATGTCACCTTCTATGGGTTATGACAAAGTAGGAGATTTATAATCTCCCACTTAATCTTGCATCCAAATTCTTCCAACTTGTGTTCATCTTCATCATCTTCATTCTTCATTCTCTTTACAAAAAATATATCCTAATACATTTTTTTTCTAGAAAATGAAATTACAACCTAATCTATTTTACATACCAAATATAAAATAAATTACAAATGAATGAATATTACAAATTATTACAAACCAAATGAATGATTAATATTACAAACCATAAGAATGAATAAATCAACCACAACATACAACCATTCAAACACAAGGTCTAGGCTTGATTGTAAACCACATTAAACAACAAAATTTGACCAAAAAATAAGTTCCAAACCCACTTTGGAACTCCCTAAAATTCGGCCAAAATAAGAACCCACCCAAAATCCAAAAATTTTTACATTCTAGTTTCATGCATGTTACTAGATTGTAAGATTAGTGGATTTAAAAGTCATAAACAAGAAGCATATTTCAAAGACCTTGGCTCTAGATACCATTGATGGAATTTGACAAACCTTTTGAGAAACACGTTCTACATTTTAACAAGTTCATAAACCCATTTTATGAAGATAAAGTGAGCGGAAGCATGCAAGTATCATGTTATATATCAACCATTTTAAAAGATAAATTCCATAAATATATCAAGTCTTGAAATAATATGCTTACATACAACAAGTGGGTTTAGTAATTTACCTCCTCAAGCTAGTTGAGGGTTACAACAATATGATGAAGAAGATGAGGATGAATGGAGCTCCAAATGTATGAAACCTCAAGTTGTTATACCCCAAGCTTATCACCAACACCTTGTGCTTTGGTTAGGGTTTGTTAACACTTGAATATGGCTTACAAAAATCAAATTAAGAACCCCTCTACCCCCTTGAAACCCCACGGTTTTTACAGCTCAAAGAGAGCAGATTTTTGCAGTTTTTTTGTGCTATTTTGATGTGTATGCATGTGTGTTTTGGTCTACTACAAGTCTTGGTACTTATGCCTCTTGATACTTGAAGTAACCATACACATGGAAAGTCAAAGTGCATGCTCCAATGCCACTTACTTGTAGTCTTTTAAATAAGTTTTATAAAATTAAATTTTATAAAACTATTTTATAAAACCTTCCATTTTATTTATACATATACATTTTATTATATAAAACCCATTTATATAAAATGTAACATAAATAAATTAATTATTTAACCTATAAATAATTAATTCCATATTATATAAATTATTCCATAATTTATATATATATGTACACATCAAGTAATATTTCAGAAAACCGTTTTTCTTAAAGTTCAAGTGTTGCGTATTTAATCAATGATCCAATCGTTAAGATCAAATACGAATAAGGTGTCGGTAAGCTTGTTATTGGGTATGACCCGACTTGGATCAAAACATATTAGCCACATTAATTTAATATGTCTCTCGGGCATACGAAATACCTTCAGATTGAGTATGGTTCATGGGTATGCTCGTGAGGTCAATATAGTGTTTATCATTTCCGTTGCGTCTACGTACCTTTCCTGCAATATTCAATCTCAATATTGATACGTGAGTACTCATAACTTAACTTTTACATACTAATAGTTTATCCCTGACTAGTGCTCGAGTATTTAGGATTATGCATGCTTGTACTTTTGATATTGCCCTTAGACAGGTTAGGTTGAATCTTGAATTAGTTACACTTGAGGTTGAGATAAGGTATAAGATATGCATGTCCTTGGAAAGCTAGCGAAAAATTAAGAACTTTTCCTTTAGATATCGAATGGTTTCGATGAACGGATTAGAAGTTATAATCAATTGAATTTTCGATATTTTTATTAAAAATGATTACTATTATCGTCGTTTTTATTGTCGTTCTAGTTTTATCTTATTATTATGATTATTATTATCTTTATCAATAAAAGGGATTTATCATTAAAAATTGTTATTTTTTTATTATTACTATCGTTAAAGTTATAATTAGTATTATTATTATTATCCAATTATTATTATTATTATTATTATTATTATTATTATTATTATTATTATTATTATTATTATTATTATTATTAGTATTATTATTCTTATTATTATCATTATTAATATATATATCATTATTTAAAAATGGTTATTGTTATTGTTATTATTATTATTACTATATTATCATTAAGATAATTAATAGTATTATCGTTAATAATGTTATAGTAACTATCATTATTAATATTAGTGTAATTAAAACAAATATTTGTAACACCTAATTATTTTGATTACTATTATTATCATTATTATGAACACGATATAAAAGACGATTAAAAGCTATTAAACGAAATGATTAGGAAATAATGAGTAAGAGTATCATGATGAAATTAAAATATTATAAGATATTGATTTAGATAAAATTATCGTTTTTATTATTTCTCTCATTACTATTATTATTAAAAGTATCGTTAGTATTAAAGCTATCATTTTAACAAAAATTATCATTTTAATAGAAATGTCATTGTTACTATAAAATATCATTATTATTATTATTTTAAATAAAATTATTATTTTAAAGATAATATTAAAAATTATCGTAAATATTAAAGTTATCATAATTAGAATTATCGTTTTATCATAATGTCATCTTAGTAATTATAAATATTGATATTTTTATAATAATTATTATTATTACAAAATAATACAACTTTTACTTACTATCATTATAGATATTATTTTATCAAATAAATATGTGATATAAACATATTTTACTACGTGTAATAACTTACTTTAATAATACCTATCATATTATCCTTATGATATTAAATGAACCCTATAAATTATATTACTTAATATATATAAAAGTATATTTTATTATATAAATTTAATATAAAATTTTATTTATTAATAAATAAATTATATTATTTACTCTAATAAATCTTTTAAAAATATTTAAAAATATAAAACGACGATATTTAAACTATATATTAATCATGTATAGATTTTTGGAAATTATTTTGAGTCAAATTTACTTTTGTTGACTTTTGCATATTAGTCTCGAGCATTAGGATTGTGGTACACTATGACTTGACCTAATTTGTTAGACAAATATTGACCAACACATAAATATATATAATTAATTTAGGTTCGTGAATCCGAGGCCAACCTTGCACTTGTTCAATGACGTTATATGTATTTTTACTACGAAATACAGTATGGTGAGTTTCTTTTGCCTTTTTACCCTTTATATTTTTGGGACTGAGAATACATGCGCTTTTATAAATGTTTGACGAAATAGACACAAGTAATTGAAACTACATTCTATGGTTGAATTATCGAAATCGAATATGCCCATTTTTATTAAAGTCTGGTAATCTAAGAATTAGGGAACAGACACCCTAATTGACGCGAATCCTAAAGATAGATCTATTGGGCCTAACAAACCCCATCCAAAGTACCGGATGCTTTAGTACTTCGAAATTTATATCATGTCCGAAGGAGGATCCCGGAATGATAGGGGATATTCTTATATGTATCTAGTTAATGTCGGTTACCAGGTGTTCACCATATGAATGATTATTTTTGTCTCTATGCATGGGACGTATATGTATGAGAACTGGAAATGAAATTCTTGTGGTCTATTAAAATGATGGAAATAAATGATTATGATAAACTAATAAACCCACCAACCTTTTGGTTGATACTTTAAAGCATGTTTATTCTCAGGTGTTAAAGAAATCTTCCGTTGTGCATTTGCTCATTTTAAAGATATTACTTGGAGTCTTTCATAGCATATTTCAAAGAACGTTGCATTCGAGTCATTGAGTTCATCAAAGATTATTATTAAATCAATTTATAGTTGGATAGTGGGTATTATGAAATGGTATGCATGCCTGTCAATTTTCGATGTAAAGAAAGTTTGTCTTTTAAAAATGAATGCAATGTTTGTAAAATGTATCATATAGAGGTCAAATACCTCGCATTGTAATCAACTATTGTGAATCGTTTATAATGTATATGAACGGGTCCTTTCATATATACACTTCAATGATCAGATCTTAGCAGCCCATGTGAGTCACCTAACACATGTGGGAACCATCATTTGGCAACTAGCATGAAATATCTCATAAAATTACAAAAATATTAGTAATCATTAATGACTTATTTACATGAAAACAAAATTACATATCATTTATATCTAATCCATATACCAACGACCAAAAACACCTACAAACACTTTCATTCTTCAATTTTTTCATCTAATTGATCTGTCTCAAGTTCCATCTTCAAGTTCTAAGTGTTCTTCATAAATTCCGTAAGTATAGTTTCATAAAAATCAAGAATACTTCCAAGTTTGCAAGTCTACTTGCAAGCTTTCTAATCCATTCCAAGTAATCATCTAAGATCAAGGAACCTTTGTTATTTATAGTAGGTTATCTTTCTAATTCAAGGTAATATTCATTTTCAAACTTTGATTCAATTTCTACAACTATAACAATCTTATTTCGAGTGAAAATCTTACTTGAACTGTTTTCGTGTCATGATTCTGCTTCAAGAACTTTCAAGCCATCCAAGGATCCTTTGAAGCTAGATCCATTTTTCTCATTTCCAGTAGTTTTATCCAGAAAACTTGAGGTAGTAATGATGTTCATAACATCATTCGATTCATACATATAAAGCTATCTTATTCGAAGGTTTAAACTTGTAATCACTAGAACATAGTTTAGTTAATTCTAAACGTGTTCGCATACAAAAGTTAATCCTTCTAACTTGACTTTTAAAATCAACTTAACACATGTTCTATATCTATATGATATGCTAACTTAATGATTTAAAACCTGGAAACACGATGAACACCATAAAATCGGATATACGCCGTCGTAGTTAAACCGGGGGCTGTTTTGGTTTGGATAATTAAAAACTATGATAAACTTTGATTTAAAAGTTGTTCTTCTGGGAAAATGATTTTTCATATGAACATGAAACTATATCCAAAAATCTTGGTTAAACTCAAAGTGAAAGTATGTTTTTCAAAATGGTCATCAAGATGTCGTTCTTTCGACGGAAATGACTACCTCTTTAGTAATTGACATGTAACTTAAATTTCCAACTATAAAGTCTGGTAATCTAAGAATTAGGGAACAGACACCCTAATTGACGCGAATCCTAAAGATAGATCTATTGGGCCTAACAAACCCCATCCAAAGTACCGGATGCTTTAGTACTTCGAAATTTATATCATGTCCGAAGGAGGATCCCGGAATGATAGGGGATATTCTTATATGTATCTAGTTAATGTCGGTTACCAGGTGTTCACCATATGAATGATTATTTTTGTCTCTATGCATGGGACGTATATTTATGAGAACTGGAAATGAAATTCTCGTGGTCTATTAAAATGATGGAAATAAATGATTATGATAAACTAATGAACTCACCAACCTTTTGGTTGACACTTTAAAGCATGTTTATTCTCAGGTGTTAAAGAAATCTTCCGTTGTGCATTTGCTCATTTTAAAGATATTACTTGGAGTCTTTCATAGCATATTTCAAAGAACGTTGCATTCGAGTCATTGAGTTCATCAAAGATTATTATTAAATCAATTTATAGTTGGATAGTGGATATTATGAAATGGTATACATGCCTGTCAATTTTCGATGTAAAGAAAGTTTGTCTTTTAAAAACGAATGCAATGTTTGTAAAATGTATCATATAGAGGTCAAATACCTCGCAATGTAATCAACTATTGTGAATCGTTTATAATGTATATGAACGGGTCCTTTCAGTTGGTATCAGAGCGGTGGTCTTAGCGAACCAGGTCTGCATTAGTGTGTCTAACTGATAAGTCGATAGGATGCATTAGTGAGTCTAGACTTCGACCGTGTCTGCATGTCAAAATTTTTGCTTATCATTTTGTGTCGAAAATTAACTACTTATCATCCTCAGGAAATTACCTGCTTATTATTTTTAGTCTAAGACACGTCTTGCTACATTGATTGCTTGAATAGTGTATAGACAAAAATTCATATCTTAGCATATCTGCTAAATCATATCTTATCGTATCTGTTACTTTAAACTTTTCCTGACTTATCCCGCAAAGTCCTCCGTAATCTACGAAATCTTTTGATCTATATATATATATATATATATATATATATATATATATATATATATATATATATATATATATATATATATATATTCTATGTAATTAGAATACCATCCGTTAGCCGAAATCATTTCATATCGAAAAAAAAAATCCTTTATCCAATCGTACGAAATGGAATTCGTCATCAGTTCAAGTCACTCAGATTCCGAAATGGAATCCCATTCAAGCTCCGAAAGCAGTGTGATCGGAATAGATCAACCAATCAGTCATCACCTATTCTGGATGAATTGGGGATGGGTTCGTAGCCTCCTCAATCATTGGAGACAAGAAGAAGGTGATCCCTTCCATCCACCACATTGCCCTCTTGACGAAGAACCTGAAGCACTTACCGGCGAACCTGTCCGAAACACCATTTTCTCGTTCATTTCCAGAGTATCTCGTCACGATTATATATTACATCAAATTTTAGATTTTATTTATCCGCTCGTCCGAACCGACAATCACCCCGGTGTAATAGAAGAAGTCAACGAGCTTCGCGCTCGGGTAGTGGCTTTAGAGAATATGGTGCAGAGATTACAAACACCAGCAGCAGCATCAGTAGCATAACCAGTACCACCATCATCAACGCCAACAGTACCATTACCACCTCCAACCACAACCGCGTCGTAAACCTCAACTTCACAATCTGTCCCACGAGCATCAACGTCATACACACCATAGATACCAAGGAGTACCAACAACAATAACTGACGAAGTATTAATTCATAACTTCATTGGAGAAACATTCCGCGGCGGTTATGTAATCTCTAAAGTCTTAGAGATTATCTAATCTAGCCCTAACCATAAATCAGTTAAGCGAACCAAAATGATAGAAGGAAGAGTAGAAACCCTGACAAAAATGGTGTGTGATTAACAAGATAAACTTGCTTTACCAACAGCATCAACAGTACCGTCAGCGTTACCAGCATCGTCAGTACAATCAACATCCGAATCAACAACAGAGATAACATCACAAACTCCGTCAGTTCAAGAATCACTGTGGACATCATTACGAATCAATAACGTGTATATTGTATCAACGAGTTATGAAGAATTAACTCATTCCCTCTGAAGAAATTATATGTATATTATATATATATATATATATATATATATATATATATATATATATATATATATATATATATATATATATATATATATATATATATATATATATATATATATATATATATTGAAATAAATCTTTTCGTGCTAAGCTATTGTGTGTGAATCTTAACTACTCGGTTAATTCATATTACAAATATGCAATAATGTACGTCCTTCGGCCGCAACTTAACCAGCGTTAACTACAATCTTTGTTGCAATTCAACAAATTCCAATTCATAATAAATCAAGTATATATTTGATTTTACACTTTGATCATCGATGTACCCGAAACTTTTCAGATAACATCATTCGTACTTTGCGAAATTCACAAGAATTCCACGAACCGAACATCATACATCAACAAATAACGAAGTATTGATTCATAATTTCAATGTCATTAAAGAAATACTGCGCAAAAGTTATGTACTTTTTAAAGCCTTTAGGGATTATTCAATTCTAGTTTCAACCGTAAATCAAATGAGTTTAATTTAACGTTAACTCATTAAATCTATGTTACATCTGAAGAAAATATACACATATATATTTTCATAAAGACTGTAATAAAATTCTTTTGTACAAAATATTAATTGTGAAATTTTTTTTAACGGGTAGGTAATACCCGAGAGATATATAAATTCATAATTAATATGTTACATTCTTCGAATCTGATTCAGCAAATCATCCATTATACTCCCTACTTTCACAACAATATACATTCTTTTATAGAAATCAAAACAACCATACTCATTCAAAATTTAATTACATATTCTGATTTTGAAATCTCAAAATTCAACTTGAGATATGACCAAAATCATCACTCTTAGATCCTTACATCTTTCACAAGCTATATTTTGACTTCAAAACTGTGTTAGAACATCAAATGTATGTTAATGATTACAATCTGTGTTCAAAGCCTTCGAAAATTTCTAAAGACACTTCGAATGATGAGCAATCGAGATGATGATCCAACCACATGTTACCCACAGTTATGTACCCGAAAAACTCTTGAAACCAAAGTAAAAGTTTAAACAACGTATCCGCGTCAGATTCTTTGGCATTTATTAGCAAAAATAACTTTGCGACTCCTATTCAAAGTAGCCAGTTTTGTCACAGCTCCAGCAAATCAACTTTGACTTTTCAGTCAGACTAACCTTATTATAACCTTGAGATATACACCATCGTTACCAGGGAACCTTTTACATTTCACCACATTATTAGC
Source organism: Rutidosis leptorrhynchoides (assembly GCF_046630445.1). Classification (NCBI taxonomy): domain Eukaryota; kingdom Viridiplantae; phylum Streptophyta; class Magnoliopsida; order Asterales; family Asteraceae; genus Rutidosis; species Rutidosis leptorrhynchoides. The sequence goes on along the minus strand of NC_092333.1, from coordinate 327,705,318 downwards.
AGATGTACCAACAACTTCATTACCCTTTGACTTTAGCCTCTCTAAAAAGTCATTATAATTATTCATTAAAACCCCATCATTTACGCATTCGCATCTTGTAATGAGAATTGCCATACGAATAATTGGGAATTAGCAATCAGTATTTTGAAATCTCACAGCATGTCTACGCCAACAGTTATATGTGTATATATAACGTCTATCTTCTGGACTTAATTTGAATGTGAAGTTTCTGAAAAACACTCCGAACTACGAATTGGTTCTCCGAAAAAAAAATGCTGATGAAGCAGCAAAAACTATAAACAACTTTAAATGGCAAAAGCTGGATGATAATGATGAAGTGTGCTGGCAAAGCGCAGAAAAAGAGAAGTTTTGGAACTGGAAAACGGATTGAGCAAAGTAGGAAGGAGGCTGTGGACAAATTACAAAGACTGAACCTGACTTCAAAGGATCTAAATGATTCAGTACCTGCTGAAGTCATTAACGAATACCTAGCTCCTGACTCTAAACCCCTGCGGACAATATTCTTCATCATCCTCTGATATTAGAAATTCTAAAATATTATCATATCTTTCATTATAAATATCCTCCATATTTCTGAAGATATTTTCTTAATTTTTCTTATTTGAAATCATTTACCTCTTCGCGCTATCTGTATTACATCATAAAAGAAACTATTTTAGTTTCTAAATTCTGAAACATTCAAGTTTAAAATAGGAATATTTTGAAGTAGTGTTGGGAACTGAAGCATGAATTAGTATAATATAATGACACTAGATCAATGTGATTATATTACAGTAAGTTATGCTGAGTTTCTAAATGGAACGTGATGATTCACAGATCATAACATCATCATGTGCCATGTTATACGACTCTTGTATTCTATTTAACCTCTAAAATATCAAGAAAATATTTCTTGATGATTCGGCCTTTTCCAAGGTATTCTAGTAATTTGACAAGTCAAGATCGTACCATCACAATTTCCTTCCTAGAACATTAACAATGTTCATTCTGAAATTCATATCTGTGAATTCTGGACCATTACAAGCGGTGCTTAATCGCAAGAAGAAGAAACAAAAGGACAAAACTCCAAAATAGAAATTGGGGTATAAATTGCAGCAAATAAAAGAGAGCATAAACTGTGAATGATAATGATTATAGAAGACAGAAGCAGAGACTTTGAAATATAAGGGAACATATAAAGCCCAACGACAAACCAGAAATTATAAACCATATATATCGATGCATATAGCAATATAAAGACACTGGAGAACAAGAAACACTATAAACCCAAGATTATAGTAGAAGTAAATAGATTCTTCCGGCGGTAGATGAAAAAGAAGAATGACCGATATGAAAGTTAGAAGTATATCAAGAATCAGAACTGGATGGAGCATATTGATGAATACTTTAAAATATGAGTTGAGGGGGAAAGAATAGAAGGTGATGAAACATGACTAAGAACTTAGAAATCAACAGATTTAACTCACACAATGGCAGAATAAGTGAATCAAACCCTCTAGTGAATAGGTTAAGTTTTTTTTTTTTTTTTTGATTAATTTAGTCAAACCATAACTAAATCAAGTGTGATTAGATCAACACCTAGAGCTATTATTCATCACCTGGGTGATTTGGACTGAGAGAGAATCGGAGGAGCTCACTAGATCTGAGTGTGTGTAACAAATGAGAGGCTTAACCTAAAATAAAGAACATAAGACTTTATATACCCCTGCTGTTGACTCACCCATACGATTCATTCATCACACGTACGAGTTAGATTCATCAGCCGTACGGGTGATCACTCACTCGTGTCTTCTCATTTAGGTTGTAATTGTGACTTCGCTCAGCATCAACCGTACGTATGAGCCTGTCAGCCGTACTAGTGAGGCTTCACTCGTATGTCTGACTAAGTCTAACATAGTCAAACATCTAAATCTCATTCCTGCAGTTCCTGTAACCACATACAAACACGGATAGGATAATAACGAGCAATCATGGTGGCCTATAAATTGTTGTACCTACAATGGACGTGGTTAGATGTCTAGGAACTTGCATAAAATGCATCAACAGAAGGTGTGAGTTGTAAGGAAACGAAGGAGGTGAATTTATAAGAAAATCTCCGACAAAACAATTAAAATGGACGATCGCATTTAAAGCGGATCCTAATTCCCTTGATTACCGGAGAGTCAAATCTTATTAAGAAGATTTTCTTCAAATCCCTTGAAATCTGGGAATCAATCATATCTACGTCAAATGATAAGATGAATCTACACTTACTCATTTCACTCTTCTATGTTAGCTTCATTCGTACTCTTCATATAAATGGATTGTTTATCCAAATTATTCGCTGATGATAAAACTCTAATTTTCAGCCCGTATGCATCATGAAAACATACTTATTATCATTCACGACCTTTCCACTCAAATTTCGGGACGAAATTTCTTTAACGGGTAGGTACTGTGACAACCCAGAAATTTCCAACCAAATTTAAACTTTAATCTTTATATGTTTCCGACACGATAAGCAATATTTGTTAAGTTAAATTTCAAGAATTTTAAACTATGTTCATACATTCATTCAACCTCGACCAAGTTCCAACGATTCACGAACCATTAAACGAATATGATTATATATGTATATGTGTATATATATTATAACTTGAAACGTAAACAAAATATTAGATTAAATACTTTATATGATTGTATCTATTTCAAAATGTTTATCAATGGAATTAGAAGATAAGATCAAATGATTGAATTATCAGATATATTGAATTACGATTACAAGTCTCTGTTGAAAGGCCCACGTTGATTTGAGAAAGCTTTCCATTTTAACAATATTCGGAAAATGGTAAAGTGATTTATAAATAAGAACAAATTGTCAATCATTGAGAACTAGACAAAGGATAGTGGAAGATTGAATCTCATAAAGACTCGATTGATCTATTTAGTTTCAAACGTACAAAAACATTTTCAGTTTAAAAAGAACTTTATTATTAAAAACGTATATAACTTTTATAAATATCTAGAACCACTTTTGACAACTCATTACTTAACTAGTATGATAAAGATAACGATATTTATATTTTATTTTATTAAATATATATAACGATTTAAATTAATATTATATATATTTATACGCGTATTATACGTACATAGTTTTATACTTTTACTATACTTAAACTTTACTTTTACTTTATTTTTACTTTACTTTAACTTTAATAATTCACTTTAATAATTCATACTTTAATAATTCACTTTAATAATTCATACTTTAATAATTCACTTTAATAATTCATACTTTAATAATTCACTTTAATAATTCAAAAATCTATTATAAATAGAATTCAATAGGTTTCATTATTTCATAGAAACTTGAAAATATTTTTATCTAAACTCTCTCAATCGATTTACATATATATATTTACTCCGTATTATTTCAAGATATTATTAGTATACATAAAATATTACGACGGAGTGCTGTCCGAGTGGTTTCGAAATTGTTTTTCGAGTAGGATAGGATTAAGGAAATTATGGGTTATAGCTATGGAGGTGATTGAGTATGGTTCATGGGTATGCTCGTGAGGTCAATATAGTGTTTATCATTTCCGTTGCGTCTACATACCTTTCCTGCAATATTGAATCTCAATATTGATACGTGAGTACTCATAACTTAACTTTTACATACTAATAGTGTATCCTTGACTAGTGCTCGAGTATTTAGGATTATGCATGCTTGTACTTTTGATATTGCCCTTAGACAGGTTAGGTTGAATCTTGAATTAGTTACACTTGAGGTTGAGATAAGGTATAAGATATACATGTCCTTGGAAAGCTAGCGAAAAATTAAGAACTTTTCCTTTAGATATCGAATGGTTTCGATGAACGGATTAGAAGTTATAATCAATTGAATTTTCGATATTTTTATTAAAAATGATTATTATTATTATCGTCGTTTTTATTGTCGTTCTAGTTTTATCTTATTATTATGATTATTATTATCTTTATCAATAAAAGGGATTTATCATTAAAAATTGTTATTTTTTTTATTATTACTATCGTTAAAGTTATAATTAGTATTATTATTATTATTATTATTATTATTATTATTATTATTATTATTAGTATTATTATTATTATTATTATCATTATTAATATATATATCATTATTTAAAAATGGTTATTGTTATTGTTATTATTATTATTACTATATTATCATTAAGATAATTAATAGTATTATCATTAATAATGTTATAGTAACTATCATTATTAATATTAGTGTAATTAAAACAAATATTTGTAACACCTAATTATTTTGATTACTATTATTATCATTATTATGAACACGATATAAAAGATGATTAAAAGCTATTAAACGAAATGATTAGGAAATAATGAGTAAGAGTATCATGATGAAATTAAAATATTATAAGATATTGATTTAGATAAAATTATCGTTTTTATTATTTCTCTCATTACTATTATTATTAAAAGTATCGTTAGTATTAAAACTATCATTTTAACAAAAATTATCATTTTAATAGAAATGTCATTGTTACTATAAAATATCATTATTATTATTATTTTAAATAAAATTATTATTTTAAAGATAATATTAAAAATTATCGTAAATATTAAAGTTATCATAATTAGAATTATCGTTTTATCATAATGTCATCTTAGTAATTATAAATATTGATATTTTTATAATAATAATTATTATTACAAAATAATACAACTTTTACTTACTATCATTATAGATATTATTTTATTAAATAAATATGTGATACAAATATATTTTACTACGTGTAATAACTTAATTTAATAATACCTATCATATTATCCTTATTATATTAAATGAACCCTATAAATTATATTACTTAATATATATAAAAGTATATTTTATTATATAAATTTAATATAAAATTTTATTTATTAATAAATAAATTATATTATTTACTCTAATAAATCTTTTAAAAATATAAAACGATGATATTTAAACTATATATTAATCATGTATAGATTTTTGGAAATTATTTTGAGTCAAATTTACTTTTGTTGACTTTTGCATATTAGTCTCGAGCATTAGGATTGTGGTACACTATGACTTGACCTAATTTGTTAGACAAATATTGACCAACACATAAATATATATAATTAATTTAGGTTCGTGAATCCGAGGCCAACCTTGCACTTGTTCAATGACGTTATATGTATTTTTACTACGAAACACAGTATGGTGAGTTTCATTTGCCTTTTTACCCTTTATATTTTTGGGACTGAGAATACATGCGCTTTTATAAATGTTTGACGAAATAGACACAAGTAATTGAAACTACATTCTATGGTTGAATTATCGAAATCGAATATGCCCCTTTTTATTAAAGTCTGGTAATCTAAGAATTAGGGAACAGACACCCTAATTGACGCGAATCCTAAAGATAGATCTATTGGGCCTAACAAACCCCATCCAAAGTACCGGATGCTTTAGTACTTCGAAATTTATATCATGTCCGAAGGAGGATCCCGGAATGATAGGGGATATTCTTATATGTATCTAGTTAATGTCGGTTACCAGGTGTTCACCATATGAATGATTATTTTTGTCTCTATGCATGGGACGTATATTTATGAGAACTGGAAATAAAATTCTTGTGGTCTATTAAAATGATGGAAATAAATGATTATGATAAACTAATGAACTCACCAACCTTTTGGTTGACACTTTAAAGCATGTTTATTCTCAGGTGTTAAAGAAATCTTCCGTTGTGCATTTGCTCATTTTAAAGATATTACTTGGAGTCTTTCATAGCATATTTCAAAGAACGTTGCATTCGAGTCATTGAGTTCATTAAAGATTATTATTAAATCAATTTATAGTTGGATAGTGGATATTATGAAATGGTATGCATGCCTGTCAATTTTCGATGTAAAGAAAGTTTGTCTTTTAAAAACGAATGCAATGTTTGTAAAATGTATCATATAGAGGTCAAATACCTCGCAATGTAATCAACTATTGTGAATCGTTTATAATGTATATGAATGGATCCTTTCATATATACACTTCAATGATTAGATCTTAGCAGCCCATGTGAGTCACCTAACACATGTGGGAACCATCATTTGGCAACTAGCATGAAATATCTCATAAAATTACAAAAATATTAGTAATCATTAATGACTTATTTACATGAAAATAAAATTACATATCATTTATATCTAATCCATATACCAACGACCTAAAACACCTACAAACACTTTCATTCTTCAATTTTTTTCATCTAATTGATCTGTCTCAAGTTCCATTTTCAAGTTCTAAGTGTTCTTCATAAATTCCGTAAGTATAGTTTCATAAAAATCAAGAATACTTCCAAGTTTGCAAGTCTACTTCCAAGCTTTCTAAACCATTCCAAGTAATCATCTAAGATCAAGGAACCTTTGTTATTTATAGTAGGTTATCTTTCTAATTCAAGGTAATATTCATTTTCAAACTTTGATTCAATTTCTACAACTATAACAATCTTATTTCGAGTGAAAATCTTACTTGAACTGTTTTCGTGTCATGATTCTGCTTCAAGAACTTTCAAGCCATCCAAGGATCCTTTGAAGCTAGATCCATTTTTCTCATTTCCAGTAGTTTTATCCAGAAAACTTGAGGTAGTAATGATGTTCATAACATCATTCGATTCATACATATAAAGCTATCTTATTCGAAGGTTTAAACTTGTAATCACTAGAACATAGTTTAGTTAATTCTAAACTTGTTCGCATACAAAAGTTAATCCTTCTAACTTGACTTTTAAAATCAACTAAACACATGTTCTATATCTATATGATATGCTAACTTAAAGATTTAAAACCTGGAAACACGATGAACACCATAAAATCGGATATACGCCGTCGTAGTTAAACCGGGGGCTGTTTTGGTTTGGATAATTAAAAACTATGATAAACTTTGATTTAAAAGTTGTTCTTCTGGGAAAATGATTTTTAATGTATGAACATGAAACTATATCCAAAAATCTTGGTTAAACTCAAAGTGAAAGTATGTTTTTCAAAATGGTCATCAAGATGTCGTTCTTTCGACGGAAATGACTACCTCTTTAGTAATTGACATGTAACTTAAATTTCCAACTATAAACCTATATGTTTTCTGTTTGGATTCTAAAATTAGAGTTCAATATGAAACCATAGCAATTTGATTCACTCAAAACGGATTTAAAATGAAGAAGTTATGGGTAAAACAAGATTGGATATTTTTGATCTTTTTAGCTACGGGAAATGTTTAACAAATCTATACAAATCATATCCTAGCTAACTTATATTGTATTATACATGTATTCTAATATATTATGTAATCTTGGGATACCATAGACACGTATGCAAATATTTTGACATATCATATCGACCCATGTATATATATTATTTTGAACAACCATAGACACTCTATATGCAGTAATGTTGGAGTTAGCTATACAGGGTTGAGGTTGATTCCAAAAATATATATACTTTGAGTTGTGATCTAGCCTGAGATGTGTATACACTGGGTCGTGGATTGATTCAAGATAATATATATCGATTTATTTCTGTACATCTAACTGTGGACAACTAGTTGTAGGTTATTAACGAGGACAGCTAACTTAATACACTCAAATCTTTAAAACATAATAAAAATGGTTGTAATTATATTTTGATCATACTTTGATATATATGTACATATTTGTATAGGTTCGTGAATCGATCCGTGGCCAAGTCTTATTTCAGAGGAAAGAAATATCTGTGAAAGTGAGTTATAGTCCCACTTTTAAAATCTAATATTTTTGGGATGAGAATACATGCATGTATTATAAATGATTTACAAAATAGACACAAGTACGTTAAACTACATTCTATGGTTGAATTATCAAAATCGAATATGTCCCTTTTTATTAAGTCTGGTAATCTAAGAATTAGGGAACAGACACCCTAATTGACGTGAATCCTAAAGATAGATCTATTGGGCCTAACAAACCCCATCCAAAGTACCGGATGCTTTAGTACTTCGAAATTTATATCATATCCGAAGGGTGTCCCGGAATGATGGGGATATTCTTATATATGCATCTTGTTAATGTCGGTTACCATGTGTTCACCATATGAATGATTTTTATCTCTATGTATGGGATGTGTATTGAAATATGAAATCTTGTGGTCTATTGTTACGATTTGATATATATAGGTTAAACCTATAACTCACCAACATTTTTGTTGACGTTTAAAGCATGTTTATTCTCAGGTGAATACTAAGAGCTTTCGATGTTGCATACTAAAATAAGGACAAGATTTGGAGTCCATGTTTGTATGATATTGTGTAAAAACTGCATTCAAGAAACATATGTCGATGTAATATATTTCTATTGTAAACCATTATGTAATGGCCATGTGTAAACAGTATATTTTAGGTTATCATTATTTGATAATCTACGTAAAGATTTTAAAACCTTTATTGATAAAATAAAGGTTATGGTTGTTTTAAAAATGAATGCAGTCTTTGAAAAACATCTCATATAGAGGTCAAAACCTCGCAACGAAATCAATTAATATGGAACGTTTATAATCAATATGAACGGGACATTTCAAATACCTCGTAATGAAATCGATGAATGACGTGTTCGTCCATATGGATTTGGAGCGATCGTCACAATAATAATCCAAAATATAATTTGAAATATAATTGGAAATAATATATGACTTGATTGTTGGAAATAAAAATGTAAAATATTATGCGATTTAGTTATTGAAATTAAAAATGTAAAATAGTTTATGATTTAAAAATAACAAATTGTTATGTAATAAAATTATGAATTTTAGTCATTATTATAATTATTATTATTATCATTTTTATAAATATTATTATCATATTTATTAAAATTCATTATTACTTATCATAAAAATAAATACAATTTATAAGTATTACCAGTAACAATATTATTATCATTTTTGTAGTGGGTATTATTATTATTATTTATATAGATAGTATAATTATTATTAAGATAGTTATATTTATTTATTAATTTCAAATGCATGATTGGAATCTGATAACATCACTATCAAATTTTTCTTGATCTAGTCACAAGTAGAGATAGAAAACAAATTCCGTTAGCAATCCATATCAACTTTCTTTTCATTTTCCTTTCTTGTCATTTAATGTCGATGAATGAGAATATAAGTCAATTTCTTCTGATATTTAATTAAACTACCTATTTCTTTCTCTTTCACTTCTGCTCCTAATGGAACCTAATGGAACTTCATCATTACCATGAACTTCACCTTTTCTTCTTTTGTTTTGGGCAGTCTCCAACTTTCACCTCTCAAACCCTCGACACCCACATAATCAAAGGTCTAATGTATAAACCACCATTACCAATCGACACCACCCAAACAACCACCATTTTTCTGATGTACCTGCAATGAAAACAACCCACAACAACTCACAAAAACGTCACCTGCTGTCCATCTGTTTTCACAGCTACTGCAACAGCTAAGTTCCTGCTTCTATTCGCTATTCACAAAACCAAACGCACTTGAATTATTAACCTGCTATACCATTGTTGTTGCTACAGACTGCTACTATATTCCATCCCTATTTTCCTGGTTCAACTATCACCCAACTCACTAAAACTAAATGCTATATTTGTTGTTATTGCTATTATTACTCGTATACTCCTGTTTCCATTTTATTTCGAACAAAACCCATACAATCACCACTACTAGTTGCTTCTATTTCAGTCCGGTTAACAATCATCACTCTCTCTCATCTCTCTCTCTTCTTTGAACCTCCATCATCACACAACTAATAAAACGATCACCACCCACTTCACACTTTGTAACTCAGCGATCACTTTTTACTTGCTTTTGTTTGATCAGACATAATCCCATCGACACCTGCTGTCTTTCTTCTGTTTTTCTGGATTAAACCTCAACGAACAACACCACAACCAATATTTCTTTCACGATCTTTACCTGTGCTGCTATTCAATTCATATTTCTATTTTATTCCTATTATACTATGAATGATGGTGATAACAATTATGGAATCGAAGCTAAGAGAAGGATGATTAATGATGATGCTTTGATAAAGATAAAAGTGATACTACAGCTGTATTTATTTAATCGGGATCAAATAAAATCAATCAATCCCCATCGAATTGTTACTTTATTATTTCTCTTCACTTGCTGGCCAACGTTTTTTGTGGACCAAAGCTGTCTCCTTCACTGCCTGCTTTATAATCGAATCCAACCACCCTTGAAACAGAAAAAGTGATCGAGCTCTTTTGGTTATGATTACTGGATTAGTTTATGAATCAAATTAAGATATATATGGACTAGTTTATTTCTTGGGCCCTATGTTTAAGTTTTCTATTTTGGGCCTGAACTTATATGTAATTAGATGTTAAGATCATGAATCGAGAAAACATAAAGATAATATGTATATGAAGATAAAGACGAGTACACGGTTATGATAATGATATTCGATACAATGATAATGTTTATAATTAGATAATAATAATTATGATAATAATGATAGTCTAACGATGATGATGATGATGATGATGATGATGATGATGATGATGATGATGATGATGATGATGATGATGATGATGATGGTGATATAAGATATTAGATGATACATGTTAATGAATAATGATGAGATGATCAAGATTATGGCGGAACTAGAATCGTATATACTTTTGGACTTCTTTTGAACATAATACAAATTGGACCGTGAGGGTTAAAGATAACTAGGCTAGTATTGGGCTTTGTGGAGTTAGTAGGCTTTTAGAATTAGACTTCTTTGAATCGAATTAATATGATGCTTCGAATCATAAAGATGAGTTTATAGTATTATGGCGATGACTCGGAAATTTAGCTTAAGAAAGATGATGATATTAATGATCATGAGTTAGGATGATAGTGATAATTAAGATGATGAATGATATAATGATATATGATAATCGAATGATGATGACACAAAGTTGGAAGTGATAATAGAGAGTTATAAATGATGGCTATGTTATGAATCAGATGGGTCCTGGTTCGATCGATTGGGTTCTTGATATTAAGAGGAAGATAACATTTAATTACATGTTAAATTAATTAACGTACGAGTTAAAATAGAAAAGAACGAATGGAGGAGTGGTTACCAGGGGTATCGGGTTAGCGGGACGTCGCTGGTTCAAACTCGGACTTGGACATTTTTATTTAGGGTTACTCATTTGAGGTAGTTACTTATCTATTCATTTATTTATTAATATTATTATCTTATTATTATTATTATTATCTTATTACTATTATTATTATTATTATTATTAAACTAACACTAAATATTAAAATTATGATTATTATTATTATTATTATCATTAGTATTAATAGGATTATCAAGATTATTGTTATTGTTGTTGTTATTATTATTATTATTATTATTATTATTATTATTATTATTATTATTATTATTATTATTATTATTATTATTATTATTATTATTATTATTATCATAGGTATTAGTATTATTATTAGTAGTATTATTATTATAGTTATTAATATATATAATACTATCATGATTATTATTAGTAAAATCATTATTTTTATAATTATTATTATTAGTATACATTATTATTAAAATTAACATTTTAATTAACAGTATTATTTTTATTAAAGTTATCATTTTATCATTAATATTAAAAGTATCATTTTTAACTCTATTATCATTATCATTATTTTTTATCATTTCTAATATTATTTTAGTATTAATATAATTTTAACAAACATAATATATATATACAGAAATGTATTAAGTACATATAACATAACAAAATTAATATTTTTTTTGTATTTTAAATATATAAAATAAATATATGAAACATATATGTTATTAATATAAAAATGATACAACTAATAAATTCATATATATATAAATTTGTTCAATTACAATTATGTGTGTTAATATATATACATGATATAGGTTCGTGAATCCGAGATCAACACTGCATTGTTCAGTTTCTGTCGTATGCATATTTTTACTACAAAATATCATATAGTGAGTTTCATTACTCCCTTTTTAAATGCTTTTGCAATATATATTTTTGGGACTGAGAATACATGCGCTTTTATAAATGTTTGACGAAATAGATACAAGTAATTGAAACTACATTCTATGGTTGAAAGATCGAAGCCGAATATGCCCCTTTTAGCTTGGTAGCCTAAGAATTAGGGAACAGACCCCCTAATTGACGCGAATCCTAAAGATAGATCTATTGAGCCCAACAAGCCCCATCCAAAGTACCAGATGCTTTAATGATATTAACGATGAACTCTGTGTTCCAGGTTGGATATATTGGAGACAAAAATGTTACCCCGGCCAAGTTTTAGAAGAAGTACTTACACTTTCGGTGGTATGTGATCTTCTCGATCATCAACAGGTGTCTTCTAATGACGAGGAGTAGGTCTGACAGCTTGACGGTGCTAATGCTGAAGCGTTTATACACATTCCCTAGAGCAGAAAAGCCAGATTATGTAGAGCGGTTATGGGATCTGGTTCAAGCTCAAGTGGATAAGATAAGGAATTCCTATGTTCCTTGTGAAAGGTTTTTCTGTATCTTTATTCACGATGCTATAACTTCTTGCAGAAATACAAATATATTTGTTCCAGGTACACAGGGGATGCAGATGGTTTGATTTAGGGAGGTAAAGATGAATACGTCGGTGATCTATGACAATCAGTTCACTCCACCAATCCCGAATTGGTTGGTGAGGCTAGCTGAACCACTAGACGCTAGAATGCATTCTTATTTTAAGGCGGTAGGTATACCTCTTTCGAACCCGGTACAACAAGAACAAGTTGAACCAGCCACGATTCAAGCCCTAGATGTTGTAGAGGAACCTATAGTACAATCACCCAGGCCAGCTAATCCTCCACTTAGGATAAACCTAAAATGCCCTAGGGTAGAACAACAAGCTCAACCTGTGAGGATCAGGGAACCTAGTCCACATAGGATTGAACCTACCCTATCCACCACACCTAAGGGCAGTGACATTGATTCATCAGTAACTGAATCATCTCCTGAACAAAAGCAAAAGAGGATACAATATATGCCTGATGAGATGATTCAGACTCCGCCAACCCAACGAGTAACTAGATCTAGGACATCGACTCCTATCGTGTGTCAAACAGTTACTCCAACCATTGGTGATACGGACCAAGAATTAGAGCCTATTAGGTCACCCTCACCCATTTCCGTATCACATCTAATAATAACAGTAAGCTCTACACTAACTGAAGCGCAAGCTTCGGTAGGCAAGAGAGCTGAAAGCACATATGGTATAAAGACCAATCAACCCATCCAATCTAAACAGGATTTAAGAATAAATCCCACAAGCAAAGATGCTTTGACATCTCAAAAGGAAGTAAAGTCTTCCTCTGCAGTAAAATCTGCGATGACTCAATCGATTGAGGAAACTCAATCATTGAAGTCCAGAATGGCCGAAGGAGAGCCGAAAAACCTTGAAAAGGCACCCTGTGTATCGACTGGAAATCCTCTTGATACTTCATCCTCGTGATGTCGTATTGCCTCAACGTACAAAAGGGCCTGGAGGTTCGGCTTATCTTAATGAGGAAGATCTGCCACATCCCATAGAAACGAGTCAACATGACAATTGATCATATAGATGGCATTGTATATGTATATTTTATTTGCTAAAAGCCTGAAGCAGAATTACGCGAATTATAATGCAAAGGTATGAAGTGTTCGCTGAAAATAAGTATAACAGCTATAATTCCGCATAAATAAAGGACCGCGGTTTAATCCGCTGAGTTTCCGCGGATAGTTAAGTAATTCGCAGACCGCGGATATCTCGAGTACTATAAATAGGGAGCTTGGCCTCTCATTTATTTGTGGTTGATTCTCTGTCATTTTGCCTAAGCCTTTGTGATTTCCACTTGTGATCTTGCCCAAGGGATTTTTACATCACGCAAAAGGTGAATTATGCTAATTAACAATCAAGACCGGGTTGGGGTGGTTGATCACTTGATAGTTAAAGTGAAAGATGATCATCGAGGCCCAAAATAATCATCAAACACTCCATCCTCCATCATAATCTTATTGCACTCAATCTGTAATTAAGTAACTTCATTAATTAAGGATTGATCAATTGGCGCCATCCGTAGAACTCGTTTTATGAATTAAGCTGAAAATTATTTGTTTTGCGCTGGCAAACGATTAATTCTTTAGTTTAATTTCAATCGTGTTTTTGTTGTGATGATTTGCAGGTGAATGCATTTAAAATCAGCGGTAAGTTGCTCGATTGCTTAGAATAATGAGTAATATCAGAAATTATGGTGATGTAGTGGTTGGTGTGTGAGCAAATGCCCAAAAAAGAGGAAGAGAGCGAAAGTCAGCTAAAATGTATCATAATTGGCAATTTGCGCCAATTAGTTTCCCGAAAATGCAGAGCGATGATTTTTCTGAAATGCCGATAGTAGTATTGTGCAAAATCGCAGAAGCTGAAATTACAGTCATGAAAGTTCATGTTGATAATGGCAGCATTGTAGATATTATCTACGAACAATGCTTTGTTCAGCTGCCGGAGGGTATTAAAGCAAACTTACAACCAATCGCGGTTTCACTAACTGGTTTTGCAGGAGAGTCTTCATTGCCAATGGGCATTTTGCCATTAGAAATCGAGCTCGTTGATGAAAATGGCAACGCTTTGGCGCGACAGGCGCGGCTAGATTTTTATGTTATGCGAGCCTCATTTTGCTATAACTTGCTGCTGGGAAGAACCGCTATAAGTAAATTTGGAATTATCCCTTCCACAATTCGTGGCATGATCAAATTTCCAACATATAAGGGGATTGCCACAATATGTTCAATGAGCATTATGCCTATTTGTGCGGCTGTTAATGTAAAAGCCGCAGGGTAGAAAACTGCTGATGATGCTGATAATATGGAAATTATTAATCCCACATATCCTGAGCAGAAAATTAAAGTGGGACGCAATATTAGTGTGGATACTAGGAAGCAAATAATCCAATTACTTGTCCAGTGCATGGATGTTTTTTATTGGAGTGAAAACGATATGACTGGTGTTTCGCGTCATATTGCGGAACACAGGCTTAACGTAAATCCATCCCTAAAACCTATAGCGCAAAAGCGAAGGGGTATGGCCCTAGACCGCGTAAAATGGTGGTGCGAAGAAGTAGCAAAATTGGTGAGAGCTGGAATTTTGCGTGAAGATCAATACCAATCGTGGATCGCGAATCCATTGTTGGTGAAAAAACCTGATGGTTCTTGGAGAATGTGTATTGATTACAAAGATTTAAATAAAGCGTGCCCTAAAGATAAGTATCTGCTTCCAGAAATTGATTTAAAAGTGGAATCTTTGCATGCTTTCCCGTATAAATGTTTTCTGGACGCGGCAAGAGGTTATCACCAGATTCCAATGGCTCAAGAAGATGCAGATAAAACAGCATTTCATACGGGCAAAGGCATATATTGTTATATAATGATGCCTTTTAGTTTAATTAATGCAGGTGCGACATATCAGCGTTTGATTGATACCGCGTTTGACAAATAAATAGGGCATAACCTTGAGGCTTATGTAGATGATTTAGTGATCAAAAGCACAACGCAAGAGCAAATTATTGAAGATATACGCGAAACATTTGATACACTGCGAAAAATAAACATGAAACTCAATCCACTTAAATGCAGTTTCGGTGAAACTGAAGGAAAGTTTTTAGGATATCTTGTTACAGAACAAGGTATTTAAGCTAATCCAAAAAAGATCGCGGCTATAGAAAATATGACCGAAAACGATTAAAGAAGTGCAAAGTTTGACGGGAAAACTGGCCGCGTTAATGCATTTTTTTGTCTAAAGCTGCTGAAAGGCAGTTGCCGTTTTTCAAAACTTTAAAAGGATGTTTGAAACAAAAAAGTTTTGTTTGGTCCAGTGAAGCAGAAACCGCATTTCAAGAGATGAAAAAGTTGTTGAAAACTTTGCCTACACTAACAGCGCCAATTGATGGTGAAGTTCTTTACCTTTATATATCAGTGGCAAACGAAGCTTTTGGTTCAGTTTTGATCGCGGAAAGGAACAAAATACAAAAGCCGGTGTATTTTGTTAGTAAAGCTCTTACAGGAAGTGAAATAAACTATGCGCCGATCGAAAAGTTTGTGTATGCGCTTATTTTAACATTGCGAAGGTTAAGAAGATATTTTCAAGGGCATCCAGTGCATGTATTAACTAATATGCCAATCAAGCAAGTTTTAACAAAACTAGAGATATCTGGTAGACTTGCATTGTGGGCAGTCGAATTAGGCGCTTATCAAATATCTTACCTTCTGCGTAGTGCTGTAAAAGGTCAGGTTATGGCGGATTATCTCGCGGAAATGTCTGGAGAATTGGAGGTAATTAATGAGCGAACCGCGTTGAAACCGGTACTTGATGAAACATGGGATTTTTTTACTGATGGTGCTTCATGCGCAGAAGGTGCAGGTGCGGGTTTGGTTTTGGGAAACCCAAGTGGTGAGGATCATACGTATGCACTGCATTTTAATTTTGATGTGTCAAATAATGAAGCGGAGTATGAAGCATTACTTGCTGGTTTAAATATTGCGCGAAAAATGAATATTGCTAAGTTGCGAGCATTTACAGATTCGCAGTTAGTAGCGAATCATTTTAATGGCTCTTTCGAAGCACATGATCCTTCTATGAAGAAATACTTGCAGCTATTAAAAGAACTAGCAGTGCGGTTTGAGCATTTTGAACTTGCACAAGTGCCAAGAAGTCAAAACAAGAAGGCGGATGCTTTGAGCAAATTGGCCGCTTTAACGTTTTCGCATTTTCAAAAACAAGTATGGGTTGAGGAATTACTAAGTAAATCAATAGATAGTGACTTAATGGTCGCATCTGTTGAAAAAGAACAGACAAATTGGACGGAGCCAATTATACAATATATCTGCAATGATGTTTTGCCGAGCGACAGCCGCGAAGCTCGTTTAGTAAGAGAGTAGGAACCAATGTATATCATCCAAAATGATATCCTATATCGCAAATCATACTGCGGACCAATGATGCGATGTGTTGGCCCAATTGAGGCAGAAATGATTGTAGAAGAAGTGCATAATGGTACTTGTGCACTGCATTCAGGCTACAAAACAATTGCAGTGAAAATTATGAGGATGGGTTACTTTTGGCCATCCCTATACCGCGATGTGGCGAAAATTGTTAAAAGATGCAAAAGTTGCCAAAGGCATGCCCTGCAGAACCGAATGCCATATGATTCCTGTCAATTCACCATGGCCATTTCACAAATGGGCTATTGATATTGTAGGCCCATTTCCTGCAGGGCCTGGCAATGTTAAATTCCTGATTGTGGCAATCGATTATATTACCAAATGGGTTGAAGCTAAGGCGGTCCGCACTGTCACTGGTGTACAGGTGCGAAATTTTGTATGGGAATACATTGTTTGTAGATTTGGCATTCCGCGAGAACTGGTTAACGATAATGGTGCACAAATAGCGAAGGATCCTTTCAAAACATGGTGCACCGATTTAAATATCATACAAAAGTTTACGTCAGTTGCACATCCACAAGCTAATGGCTTATGTGAAGTAACCAACCGTGATATAGTAAGCGGTATTAAAAAGAGGTTATGCGAAAAGCGAACTGGTTGGGTAGATGAATTACCTAATGTGTTGTGGGCACATCGCACAACTTTTAAAAAGAGCACAGGGGAAACACCTTTTAGTTTGGTATATGGTTCTGAGGCAGTAATTCCCGCAGAAATTTTGGTACCAACGCACATAATAGTTAATTTTGAGGAAGAAGCGAATGATGCTGCGTTGAGTGAAAACCTGAATTTCATTGAAGAGCGGTGGTTAATGGCTGCTATCAGAGAAGCGAATAATAAGCAACAAATTGCTAAGTATTATAACAAAAGAGTGCGTGCTTTGTCTTTCGCTATAGGCAAATGGGTGCTGCGAAATAATGAAGCAAGCAGAGCAGAATAGCTTGGCAAATTGGGTCCTAATTGGGAAGGACCTTATCAAATTATAGAAATTAATGCGGCAGGTTCATATAAGCTCGCGGATATGGAAGGGAGAATTTTACCTAATGCGTGGCATGCGGTTTTATTAAAGCGATATTACGCATAGCTTGGCGAAAACTATAGAGGATATATGTTCAAAGTGCGAAATTGGATTCAAGGCATATGGCGGATGATATACTTATTAGGTGTTTTTGTTTTCAATTTTTTGCAAGTCTTGATCACGCTTGTAGGAATTTTATAAATAAACACTTGTAAAAGTATGCAAAAAGTTTATCCGTGAAATGCGAATGATTATGAAATGTTTTATAGTTTGTTTCATAAAGTTGTGGGATTTCACAAGTGTTTTGATAGCAAAGTGATGAAATTGCCTACTTTTGCATGTAAATTATTGCGAAAGGAATTTTATATCCTAAGTATTTGATTTTGCCAATACTTAGATGCTTCGCAATGCTAATTAATTGCCTAAGGATCATTTCAGCAGACTTAGAAGATTGATAACGTATAAATGTATACGCATATAGATTGTTTCGCAAAAGTACGCATTTACTATGTGCATAATAATAAAAGTTGGAAATTGCAAAGGACAAGTTTGTGTTATGAATACTGTTTACGAAAAAGCGCTATATAAATAAAGAGTACTCGCAAATAAATATGAAAAAATAAAGTTTCATTGATAACGGCACAGAGATAGTTGCGCGCTAATTTCTACAATATTCTATTCTAGCTTAGATAAGTCAAGTTCAAAGATGTCTTTTAAAGTAGCATCATCTTGTTGACTTATTGCAGTAACTTTGTCGATTGGAATATCCGCTAAGCTTGCTTGGGCAGTAGCAGCTGCTTCACGTGCTTCTGCAAGTGAACAAATGCGATCTCCAATGGTGGGAGGTAGTGGATCTGGTATGGTGCAATGTGGAGCAATTTCATCCAGAAACTCTACTCTCTCGCGCAGTCGTAAAGCAGCTGAGACGCCCCGTCCTAATCTATCCGGACGAAGTCCATATCGATTATAAACGATTCATAATAGTTGATTTCATCACGAGGTACTTGACCTCTAAATGATACATTTTACAAACAATGCATTCGTTTTTAAAAGACAAACTTTCATTACATCGAAAGTTGACAGGTATGCATACCATTTCATAATATCCAAACTATAAATGACCTAATCTGTCATTTACTTAATAATAATCTCTAATGAACTTCAACGACTCGAATGCAACGTCTTTTGAAATATGTCATGAATGACTCCAAGTAATATCCTTAAAATGAGCTAATGCACAGCGGAAGATTTCTTTCAAACCTGAGAATAAACATGCTTTCAAGTGTCAACCAAAAGGTTGGTGAGTTCATTAGTTTATAGTAATCATTTCATTTTCATCATTTTAATAGACCACAAGATTTTTAAATATTATAAAACGTGCAGAAGTCCCATTCCAACTGCACAAAAAAATATCTTTCATATGAAGAACACCTGGTGAGGATTCAAAATATAATAGTAACCATCTGTGTCGTTCTTTCACCCCACGGCTGAATACATATGCCTTCAAAATATAGAACCTCTGTGCCGATCTTTACACCCCACGGCTGAACACATGTTTATAAAATATAGGACAACCGGTGCCAAAATGTCATAAATAATAAACCATCCACCCCGCTCGGGAGCTCATACGCTCTAACGGAAACCGAGGGCTAATGCGTGTTATAATAATCAACCCCAATCCTAGATAATTCTATCATAGAATGCAGTTAAGGTACTTGTGTCTATTGCATCAAACATTTATAAATGCGCATGTATTCTCAGTCCCAAAAATGTAAAGAGTAAAAAGGGAATCAAATGAAACTCACCTAATGTATTTTGTAGTAAAAATACATATGACTATATTGAACAATGCAGGGTTGGCCTCGGATTCACGCACCTATATCATTTGTGTGTAAATTAAAATGTATAATCGTAATCAACAAGTTTATATATTATCTTGAATTATATATTATGCTTATTTAGTTTGTGTATATATTCAAAATGTTTAATATCTATATATTTAGTTATATTAATATATCTATATATATATATATATATATGGTTATTATTATAAAAAAAATATCATTAGTTTGTTATATAAAAACATTTATATAAATATTGTTATTATGTTTGATATGTAGGTATATAAACTATTAATATAATTATAATATGTGTATTAAGTATATTTTAGGTACAAAATAGCTATTTGTAACAAAATGATAATTTTGATAATAATGATTACTAATAATAATAATATTCTTAATATTGATAATACTATTAATAATTACGATATTGTTAAAATTGATACTTATGTTAATAATAACAATAGTATAACTAGTAATTACAAAAATGATTTTAATACTAATATTAGTGAAAAATAATAATAACATGTATTATTTTCATAATAACAAAAATAGTAATCCTAATCAAAATCATAATTTTCGAGTTAAATTTCTATGATAACGACTATAGTTTCTTATAACATTTATTTGTACCTATAATTATAACTTTCACATGTATTCGTATACTTGCAACTATTTTCTTTAATCTCTATCCTATTATCTTTTATTATATATTTATGTTATTAATATGCTTAATATACTTGAAATCATAATAATAATATTACCAAAAATAATAATAATAATAATAATAATAATAATAATAATAATAATAATAATAATAATAATAATAATAATAATAATAATAATAATAATAATAATAATAATAATAATAATAATAATAATAATAATGATAATAATAACAAAAACAAAAATATGGCTACCTCACAATAAAAGCTCCAAAAAGAAAATTCCCTTGCTCGGGCTCGAACACAAGACCTCACGTCCAAGGATCACCCTAGAAACCATTGCTCTGCTTACATTTATCTATTTTAATTCATACCCTAAATGTTTTTAACTAGTGTATCTCCTTTCTTCTTAAATTAAAAACACACTTCATCCTTATCAAACCCGTTTCATCTCTCCCATCATTTATCATCATCCATTGTTATACCATACATAACCAAAATCGTATCATCAACAAACTATTCGTAAATCAAAATCCTCAAACAAAATTAAAGCAGATCCATCGATAAAAGTTCATCAATAATTTTCATCTTCATAACCGCTACACTACACCGATTTGTACATTTACCAATTAGAGGTTATGAATGAAAACTGAGATTGGATTGGTGATCTAGGTTCACATCCGAACCTTCATGAATCATTAGATCATATTAACATCATCAAATTGTTCAAAATTCCAATTGAGTTCATAATTATGCGAAAACGTAATCAATTTGGCCTCCGGACTGATTGATAATGATTTGAAGAAAAGTAAAATACATATGTGTGAGAATTCCTATCGTGATTCTTTCTGGAAATATTACAGATGTTAATTGATTCATATGATGATGAATTGGAAGGTCAAAGGTGAAATGTCCCGTTCTTATTGATTAAAAACGTTCCATTTTAATTGATTTCGTTGCGAGGTTTTGACCTCTATATGAGACGTTTTTCAAAGACTGCATTCATTTTTAAAACAAACCATAACCTTTATTTCATAACTAAAGGTTTAAAAATCTTTACGTAGATTATCAAATAATGATAATCTAAAATATCCTGTTTACACACGACCATTACATAATGGTTTACAATACAAATATGTTACATCGAAATCAGTTTCTTGAATGCAGTTTTTACACAATATCATACAAACATGGACTCCAAATCTTGTCCTTATTTTAGTATGCAACAGTGGAAGCTCTTAGTATTCACCTGAGAATAAACATGCTTTAAACGTCAACAAAAATGTTGGTGAGTTATAGGTTTAACCTATATATATCAAATCGTAACAATAGACCACAAGATTTCATATTTCAATACACATCCCATACATAGAGATAAAAATCATTCATATGGTGAACACCTGGTAACCGACATTAACAAGATGCATATATATAAGAATATCCCCATCATTCCGGGACACCCTTCGGATATGATATAAATTTCGAAGTACTAAAGCATCCGGTACTTTGGATGGGGTTTGTTAGGCCCAATAGATCTATCTTTAGGATTCGCGTCAATTAGGGTGTCTGTTCCCTAATTCTTAGATTACCAGACTTAATAAAAAGGGGCATATTCGATTTCGATAATTCAACCATAGAATGTAGTTTCACGTACTTGTGTCTATTTTGTAAATCATTTATAAAACCTGCATGTATTCTCATCCCAAAAATATTAGATTTTAAAAGTGGGACTATAACTCACTTTCACAGATTTTTATTTCGTCGGGAAGTAAGACTTGGCCACTGGTTGATTCACGAACCTATAACAATATATACATATATATCAAAGTATGTTTAAAATATATTTACAACACTTTTAATATATTTTGATGTTTTAAGTTTATTAAGTCAGCTGTCCTCGTTAGTAACCTACAACTAGTTGTCCACAGTTAGATGTACAGAAATAAATCGATAAATATTATCTTGAATCAATCCACGACCCAGTGTATACGTATCTTAGTATTGATCATAACTCAAACTATATATATTTTGGAATCAACCTCAACCCTGTATAGCTAACTCCAACATTCACATATAGAGTGTCTATGGTTGTTCCGAAATATATATAGATGTGTCGACATGATAGGTCGAAACATTGTATGCGTGTCTATGGTATCTCATGATTACATAATATACAATACAAGTTGATTAAGTTATGGTTGGAATAGATTTGTTACCAATTTTCACGTAGCTAAAATGAGAAAAATTATCCAATCTTGTTTTACCCATAACTTCTTCATTTTAAATCCGTTTTGAGTGAATCAAATTGCTATGGTTTCATATTGAACTCTATTTTATGAATCTAAACATAAAAAGTATAGGTTTATAGTCAGAAAAATAAGTTACAAGTCATTTTTGTAAAGGTAGTCATTTCAGTCGAAAGAACGACGTCTAGATGACCATTTTAGAAAACATACTTCCACTTTGAGTTTAACCATAATTTTTGGATATAGTTTCATGTTCATAATAAAAATCATTTTCTCAGAATAACAACTTTTAAATCAAAGTTTATCATAGTTTTTAATTAACTAACCCAAAACAGCCCGCGGTGTTACTATGACAATACGGTTTTACGGTGTTTTTCGTGTTTCCAGGTTTTAAATCATTAAGTTAGGATATCATATAGATATAGAACATGTGTGTAGTTAATTTTAAAAGTCAAGTTAGAAGGATTAACTTTTGTTTGCGAACAAGTTTAGAATTAACTAAACTATGTTCTAGTGATTACGAGTTTAAACCTTCGAATAAGATAGTTTTATATATATGAATCGAATGATGTTATGAACATCATTACTACCTCAAGTTTAGTAGGTAAACCTACTGGAAGTGACAAGAAATGATCTAGCTTCAAAGGATCTTGGATGGCTTGAAAGTTCTTGAAGTAGGATCATGACACAAAAACAAGTTCAAGTAAGATTTTTACTCGAATTAAGATAGTTTATAGTTATAGAAATTGAATCAAAGTTTGAATATGAATATTACCTTGAATAAGAAAGATAACCTACTGTATATAACAAAGGTTTCTTGATCTTAGATGATTACTTGGAATGGATTAGAAAGCTTGGAAGTAAATTAGTAAACTTGAAGGGATTTTTGAAGTGTTCTTGAAGTGTTCTTCCTATGATGATTATAGCTTGATTCTTGAAGTGATTTTTGATGAAGATGATGATTAACTACTAGAAAAATACGTTCATAATAGTGTGTGTGTGTTGTGAGAGAATTAGAAAGAGAATTGGAAGTGAAATGGAGTGAATGATGAGTGGTAATTGGTGAGTGGTGAGTGGGGTTAAAAGGAGTTCTAGTTAGTTGACTAGCTCATGGTAGAAGTTAAAATTGATTAGTCATACATGACATAATCAAGAGTGGAATCCCATGCTAGTTCCTATTGGTATATACTCATAGTAAGTACGTTTTGAAGCTGTGTATAATACGGGTAAGAATACGACTAGAATTCTTGATGAAAGAAAAGAATGGAAAAGTAACTGTAACCATTTTCGTTAAGTATGAGTGTTTTGATATATGTCTTGAAGTCTTCCAAAAGTATTTTAATACATCTAAATACACTACATGTATATACATTTTAACTGAGTCGTTAAGTCATCGTTAGTCGTTACATGTAAGTGTTGTTTTGAAACCTTTAAGTTAACGATCTCAATTAATGTTGTTAACCCATTATTTATTATATCTAATGAGATGTTAAATTATTATATTATCATGATATTATGATATATTAATATATCTTAATATGATATATATACATTTAAATGTCGTTACAACGATAATCGTTACATATATGTCTCGTTTCGAAATCCTTAAGTTATTAGTCTTGTTTATATGTATATAACTCATTGTTAATATACTTATGGAGATACTTACTTATCATAATCTCATGTTAACCATATGTATATCCATATAAATATCATCATGTCGTTTTTACAAGTTTTAACGTTCGTGAATCGCCGGTCAACTTGGGTGGTCAATTGTCTATATGAAACATATTTCAATTAATCAAGTCTTAACAAGTTTGATTGCTACACATGTTGGAAACATTTAATCATGTAAATATCAATCTCAATTAATATATATAAACATGGAAAAGTTCGGGTCACTACAGTACCTACCCGTTAAATAAATTTCGTCCCGAAATTTTAAGCTGTTGAAGGTGTTGACGAATCTTCTGGAAATAGATGCGGGTATTTCTTCTTCATCTGATCTTCACGCTCCCAGGTGAACTCGGGTCCTCTACGAGCATTCCATCGAACCTTAAGAATTGGTATCTTGTTTTGCTTAAGTCTTTTAACCACACGATCCATTATTTCGACGGGTTCTTCGATGAATTGGAGTTTTTCGTTGATTTGGATTTCATCTAACGGAATAGTGAGATCTTCTTTAGCAAAAAATTTCTTCAAATTCGAGACGTGGAAAGTGTTATGTACAGCCGCGAGTTGTTGAGGTAACTCAAGTCGGTAAGCTACTGGTCCGACACGATTAATAATCTTGAATGGTCCAATATACCTTGGATTTAATTTCCCTCGTTTACCAAATCGAACAACTCCTTTCCAAGGTGCAACTTTAAGCATGACCATCTCTCCAATTTCAAATTCTATATCTTTTCTTTTAATGTCAGCGTAGCTCTTTTGTCGACTTTAGGCGGTTTTCAACCGTTGTTGAATTTGGATGATCTTCTCGGTAGTTTCTTGTATAATCTCCGGACCCGTAATCTGTCTATCCCCCACTTCACTCCAACAAATCAGAGACCTGCACTTTCTACCATAAAGTGCTTCAAACGGCGCCATCTCAATGCTTGAATGGTAGCTGTTGTTGTAGGAAAATTCTGCTAATGGTAGATGTCGATCCCAACTGTTTCCGAATTCAATAACACATGCTCGTAGCATGTCTTCAAGCGTTTGTATCGTCCTTTCGCTCTGCCCATCAGTTTATGGATGATAGGCAGTACTCATGTCTAGACGAGTTCCTAATGCTTGCTGTAATGTCTGCCAGAATCTTGAAATAAATCTTCCATCCCTATCAGAAATAATAGAGATTGGTATTCCATGTCTGGAGACGACTTCCTTCAAATACAGTCGTGCTAACTTCTCCATCTTGTCATCTTCTCTTATTGGCAGGAAATGTGCTGATTTGGTGAGACGATCAACTATTACCCAAATAGTATCAAAACCACTTGCAGTCCTTGGAAATTTAGTGATGAAATCCATGGTAATGTTTTCCCATTTCTATTCCGGGATTTCGGGTTGTTGAAGTAGACCTGATGGTTTCTGATGCTCAGCTTTGACCTAAGAACACGTCAAACATTCTCCTACGTATTTAGCAACATCGGCTTTCATACCCGGCCACCAAAAATATTTCCTGAGATCCTTGTACATCTTTCCCGTTCCAGGATGTATTGAGTATCTGGTTTTATGAGCTTCTCTAAGTACCATTTCTCTCATATCTCCAAATTTTGGTACCCAAATCCTTTCAGCCCTATACCGGGTTCTGTCTTCCCGAATATTAAGATGTTTCTCCGATTCTTTGGGTATTTCATCCTTTAAATTTCCCTCTTTTAAAACTCCTTGTTGCGCCTCCTTTATTTGAGTAGTAAGGTTATTATGAATCATTATATTCATAGATTTTACTCGAATGGGTTCTCTGTCCTTCCTGCTCAAGGCATCGGCTACCACATTTGCCTTCCCCAGGTGGTAACGAATCTCAAAGTCGTAATCATTCAATAATTCAATCCACCTACGCTGCCTCATATTCAGTTGTTTCTGATTAAATATGTGTTGAAGACTTTTGTGGTCGGTATATATAATACTTTTGACCCCATATAAGTAGTGCCTCCAAGTCTTTAATGCAAAAACAACCGCGCCTAATTCCAAATCATGCGTCGTATAATTTTGTTCGTGAATCTTCAATTGTCTAGACGCATAAGCAATCACCTTCGTTCGTTGCATTAATACACAACCGCGACCTTGCTTTGATGCGTCACAATAAATCACAAAATCATCATTCCCTTCAGGCAATGACAATATAGGTGCCGTAGTTAGCTTTTTCTTCAATAACTGAAACGCTTTCTCTTGTTCATCATTCCATTCAAATTTCTTCCCTTTATGCGTTAATGCAGTCAAGGGTTTTGCTATTCTGGAAAAGTCTTGGATGAACCTTCTGTAGTAACCAGCTAGTCCTAAAAACTGGCGTATGTGTTTCGGAGTTTTCGGGGTTTCCCACTTTTCAACAGTTTCTATCTTTGCCGGATCCACCTTAATACCTTCTTTGTTCACTATGTGACCGAGGAATTGAACTTCTTCCAACCAAAATGCACACTTTGAAAACTTAGCGTACAATTCTTCCTTCCTCAATACTTCTAACACCTTTCTCAAATGTTCACCGTGTTCTTGGTCATTCTTTGAGTAAATTAGTATGTCATCAATGAAAACAATGAGAAACTTGTCAAGGTATGGTCCACACACTCGGTTCATAAGGTCCATGAACACAGCTGGTGCATTAGTTAAACCAAACGGCATGACCATAAACTCGTAATGACCGTAACGTGTTCTGAAAGCAGTCTTTGGAATATCATCTTCTTTCACCCGCATTTGATGATACCCGAAACGTAAGTCAATCTTTGAATAAACAGACGAGCCTTGTAGTTGATCAAATAAGTCATCGATTCTTGGTAGTGGGTAGCGGTTCTTGATGGTAAGTTTGTTCAACTCTCGGTAGTCGATACACAACCTGAATGTACCATCTTTCTTCTTGACAAACAAAACAGGAGCTCCCCACGGTGATGTGCTTGGTCGAATGAAACCACGCTCTAAAAGTTCTTGTAATTGGCTTTGCAGTTCTTTCATCTCGCTGGGTGCGAGTCTGTAAGGAGCACGAGCTATTGGTGCAGCTCCTGGTACAAGATCTATTTGAAATTCAACGGATCGATGTGGGGGTAATCCCGGTAATTCTTTCGGAAATACATCGGAAAATTCTTTTGCAATGGGAACATCATTGATGCTCTTTTCTTCAGTTTGTACTTTCTCGACGTGTGCTAGAACAGCATAGCAACCTTTTCTTATTAGTTTTTGTGCCTTTAAATTACTAATAATATGTAGCTTCGTGTTGCCCTTTTCTCCGTACACCATTAATGGTTTTTCTTTTTCTCGTATAATGCGAATTGCATTTTTGTAACAAACGATCTCTGCTTTCACTTATTTCAACCAGTCCATACCGATTATCACATCAAAACTCCCTAACTCTACTGGTATCAAATCAATATTAAATGTTTTGCTAACCAGTTTAATTTCTCGATTCCGACATATATTATCTGCTGAAATTAATTTACCATTTGCTAATTCGAGTAAAAATTTACTATCCAAAGGCGTCAATGGACAACTTAATTTAGCACAAAAATCTCTACTCATATAGCTTCTATCCGCACCCGAATCAAATAAAACGTAAGCAGATTTATTGTCAATAAGAAACGTACCAGTAACAAGCTCCGGGTCTTCCTGTGCCTCTGTCGCATTAATATTGAAAACTCTTCCGCGGCCTTGTCCATTCGTGTTCTCCTGGTTCGGGCAATTTCTAATAATTTGGCCCGGTTTTCCACATTTATAACAAACTACATTGGCATAACTTGCTCCGACACTACTTGCTCCGCCATTACTCGTTCCGACACCATTTGTTCCTTTCGTTCTATTAACCCCTGGTCCGTAGACCTCACATTTCGCCGCGCTATGACCATTTCTTTTACACTTGTTGCAAAATTTGGTGCAGAACCCCGAGTGATACTTTTCACACCTTTGGCATAGCTGCTTCTGATTGTTGTTGTTGTTGCGTTTATTATTATTGTTGGGATGATTGTTGTAGTTGCTGTTGTTGTTGTTGTTGTTGTTGGGCCATTTGTTGTAGTTGCGATTGATGTTGCGATTGTTGGGATAATTGTTGCGATTATTGTTGTAATTGCTGTTGTTGTTGTATTGGTGATTCTTATCACCGTTTTCCTCCCACTTTCTTTTGACTTGCTTCACATTGGCCTCTTCAGCAGTCTGTTCTTTAATTCTTTCTTCAATCTGGTTCACTAGTTTGTGAGCCATTCTACATGCCTGTTGTATGGAGGCGGGCTCGTGTGAACTTATATCTTCTTGGATTCTTTCCGGTAATCCTTTCACAAACGCGTCGATCTTCTCTTCCTCATCTTCGAATGCTCCCGGACACAATAGGTACAATTCTGTGAATCGTCTTTCGTATGTGGTAATATCAAATCCTTGGGTTCGTAACCCTCTAAGTTCTGTCTTGAGCTTATTGACCTCGGTTCTGGGACGGTACTTCTCGTTCATCAAGTGCTTGAATGCTGACCACGGTAGTGCGTACGCATCATCTTGTCCCACTTGCTCTAGATAGGTATTCCACCATGTTAACGCAGAACCTGTGAAGGTATGCATAGCGTACTTCACTTTGTCCTCTTCAGTACACTTACTTATGGCAAACACCGATTCGACCTTCTCGGTCCACCATTTCAATCCGATCGGTCCTTCGGTTCCATCAAGGTTTGCAGGCAGTGAATTCTTTGTAGGTGCATCCTACACGATTTCCTGTACTGCCAGATCCAAGGTTATTGTTGGTATGTAGCGCAGCCTGTACTGCGGCTATGTTTGAAGCTAGAAAAGTACAGAATTCCTCTTCAATCATATTCACGGTGTGTCGAGTAGTCGGTGCCATTTCCTTCAAAATAGTCAAATGGAACAAGTTAATCATACAGAATATTAAGAGTAGTTAATAGTATTTCGTAGCATAATATGAACTCATTTATAAAAGCTTTTTCTTCATATTAGCGTTTTATAAGTTTAAATTCAGGTAGTACCTACCCGTTAAGTTCATACTTAGTAGCTAATATACAATTCAACTACTACAATTCTATATGAAAAACTGATTGTAATAATATTTCGCGTTCAAACTTTTATACAATATTTTACAAACTTACAATACCGCTTATTTTACATAAAGCATGAAATATAGCACACAATAACTTTGATACAAGATAGTTGTGAAGATAATTCTAGCTAGTCCACAAGTCGTTCAGCAAAGGCAATAAAGACACGTAATTCATACGTCCAGAAACAATTCATGCATTCTGGTTTTACTAGGACTACTTCCCATCCTTGGTCTTGTGGAACATAACCGTTATGGCCGTTGATAAGACAGCGTGTTGTAACGTCGTCAAAGGGACGAGGGTTACGTAATGACCAACAGTCTCGTAATAACCTAAAAACCTCATTTCTTACCCCAATTACCGACTCCGTCACTTGTGGGAACGTTTTGTTTAATAGTTGTAGCCCGATGTTCTTGTTCTCACTTTGGTGAGAAGCGAACATTACTAACCCGTAAGCATAACATGCTTCTTTATGTTGCATGTTAGCCGCTTTTTCTAAATCACGAAGTCCTATATTCGGATATACTGAGTCAAAATAATTTCTTAACCCGTTGCGTAAAATAGCATTTGGGTTCCCCGCAATATATGCGTCAAAGTAAACACATCGTAACTTATGGATTTCCCAATGTGATATCCCCCATCTTTCGAACGAAAGCGTTTTATAAACCAAGGCATTCTTGGAACGTTCTTCGAATGTCTTACAAACTGATCTTGCCTTAAATAGTCGTGCCGAGGAATTCTGACCGACTCTAGACAAGATTTCATCAATCATGTCTCCGGGTAGGTCTCTTAAAATATTGGGTTGTCTATCCATTTTGTGTTTTTATACTGTAAAATAGACAAGAGTTAGATTAAAAAAAAAAATACTTATTAATACAAGCAATTTTTACATATATCATAAAGCATAAGCACACTATATTATATATATTACACCACACGAATACAACTATCTTATTCCGACTCGCTCGTTTCTTCTTGTTCGGTTTTGGTTCGTTTTGCCAAGGTTCTAGGGATATATGATGTTCCCCTAATACGAGCCGTCGTTGTACACATTGGTTTAGAAAAACCTGGTGGTTTAGAGGTTCCCGGGTCATTGTTACAACTTAAGGACTTCGGGGGTTGACGATACATATAAAGTTCATCGGGGTTGGAATTAGATTTCTCTATTTTTATGCCCTTTCCCTTATTATTTTCTTTTGCCTTTTTAAATTCAGTTGGGGTAATTTCTATAACATCATCGGAATTCTCGTCGGAATCCGATTCATCGGAGAATTGGTAATCCTCCCAATATTTTGCTTCCTTGGCGGAAACACCATTGACCATAATTAACCTTGGTCGGTTGGTTGAGAATTCTCTTTTACTTAACCGTTTTATTATTTCCCCCACCGGTTCTATTTCTTCTTCCGGTTCCGATTCTTCTTCCAGTTCCGACTCTTCTTCCGGTTCCTCTTCGGGAACTTGTGAATCAGTCCACGAATCATTCCAATTTACATTTGACTCTTCATTATTATTAGATGAGTCAATGGGACTTGTTCTAGAGGTAGACATCTATCACATAATATCAAACACGTTAAGAAATTAATATATCACATAATATTCATATGTTAAAAATATATAGTTTCCAACAAAAATGTTAAGCAATCATTTTTAAAGAAAACACGGTCGAAGTCCAGACTCACTAATGCATCCTAACAAACTCGATAAGACTCACTAATGCAAATTTTCTGGTTCTCTAAGACCAACGCTCGGATACCAACTGAAATGTCCCGTTCTTATTGATTAAAAACGTTCCATTTTAATTGATTTCGTTGCGAGGTTTTGACCTCTATATGAGACGTTTTTCAAAGACTGCATTCATTTTTAAAACAAACCATAACCTTTATTTCATAAATAAAGGTTTAAAAAGCTTTGCGTAGATTATCAAATAATGATAATCTAAAATATCCTGTTTACACACGACCATTACATAATGGTTTACAATACAAATATGTTACATCGAAATCAGTTTCTTGAATGCAGTTTTTACACAATATCATACAAACATGGACTCCAAATCTTGTCCTTATTTTAGTATGCAACAGCGGAAGCTCTTAGTATTCACCTGAGAATAAACATGCTTTAAACGTCAACAAAAATGTTGGTGAGTTATAGGTTTAACCTATATATATCAAATCGTAACAATAGACCACAAGATTTTATATTTCAATACACATCCCATACATAGAGATAAAAATCATTCATATGGTGAACACCTGGTAACCGACATTAACAAGATGCATATATATAAGAATATCCCCATCATTCCGGGACACCCTTCGGATATGATATAAATTTCGAAGTACTAAAGCATCCGGTACTTTGGATGGGGTTTGTTAGGCCCAATAGATCTATCTTTAGGATTCGCTTCAATTAAGGTGTCTGTTCCCTAATTCTTAGATTACCAGACTTAATAAAAAGGGGCATATTCGATTTCGATAATTCAACCATAGAATGTAGTTTCACGTACTTGTGTCTATTTTGTAAATCATTTATAAAACCTGCATGTATTCTCATCCCAAAAATATTAGATTTTAAAAGTGGGACTATAACTCACTTTCACAGATTTTTACTTCGTCGGGAAGTAAGACTTGGCCACTGGTTGATTCACGAACCTATAACAATATATACATATATATCAAAGTATGTTTAAAATATATTTACAACACTTTTAATATATTTTGATGTTTTAAGTTTATTAAGTCAGCTGTCCTCGTTAGTAACCTACAATTAGTTGTCCACAGTTAGATGTACAGAAATAAATCGATAAATATTATCTTGAATCAATCCACGACCCAGTGTATACGTATCTCAGTATTGATCACAACTCAAACTATATATATTTTGGAATCAACCTCAACCCTGTATAGCTAACTCCAACATTCACATATAGAGTGTCTATGGTTGTTCCGAAATATATATAGATGTGTCGACATGATAGGTCGAAACATTGTATACGTGTCTATGGTATCTCAAGATTACATAATATACAATACAAGATGATTAAGTTATAGTTGGAATAGATTTGTTACCAATTTTCACGTAGCTAAAATGAGAAAAATTATCCAATCTTGTTTTACCCATAACTTCTTCATTTTAAATCCGTTTTGAGTGAATCAAATTGCTATGGTTTCATATTGAACTCTATTTTATGAATCTAATAGAAAAAGTATAGGTTTATAGTCGGAAAAATAAGTTACAAGTCGTTTTTGTAAAGATAGTCATTTCAGTCGAAAGAACGCCGTCTAGATGACCATTTTAGAAAACATTTTCCACTTTGAGTTTAACCATAATTTTTGGATATAGTTTCATGTTCATAATAAAAATCATTTTCTCAGAATAACAACTTTTAAATCAAAGTTTATCATAGTTTTTAATTAACTAACCCAAAACAGCCCGCGGTGTTACTACGAATGCGTAAATCCGGTTTTACGGTGTTTTTCGTGTTTCCAGGTTTTAAATCATTAAGTTAGCATATCATATAAATATAGAACATGTGTGTAGTTAATTTTAAAAGTCAAGTTAGAAGGATTAACTTTTGTTTACGAACAAGTTTAGAATTAACTAAACTATGTTCTAGTGATTACGAGTTTAAACCTTCGAATAAGATAGTTTTATATATATGAATCGAATGATGTTATGAATATTATTACTACCTCAAGTTTAGTAGGTAAACCTACTGGAAGTGACAAGAAATGATCTAGCTTCAAAGGATCTTGGATGGCTTGAAAGTTCTTGAAGTAGGATCATGACACAAAAACAAGTTCAAGTAAGATTTTTACTCGAATTAAGATAGTTTATAGTTATAGAAATTGAATCAAAGTTTGAATATGAATATTACCTTGAATAAGAAAGATAACCTACTGTATATAACAAAGGTTTCTTGATCTTAGATGATTACTTGGAATGGATTAGAAAGCTTGGAAGTAAATTAGTAAACTTGAAGGGATTTTTGAAGTGTTCTTGAAGTGTTCTTCCTATGATGATTATAGCTTGATTCTTGAAGTGATTTTTGATGAAGATGATGATTAACTACTGGAAAAATACGTTCATAATAGTGTGTGTGTGTTGAGAGAGAATTAGAAAGAGAATTGGAAGTGAAATGAAATGAATGATGAGTGGTAATTGGTGAGTGGTGAGTGGGGTTAAAAGGAGTTCTAGTTAGTTGACTAGCTCATGGTAGAAGTTAAAATTGATTAGTCATACATGAAATAATCAAGAGTGGAATCCCATGCTAGTTCCTATTGGTATATACTCATAGTAAGTACGTTTTGAAGCTGTGTATAATACGGATAAGAATACGACTAGAATTCTTGATGAAAGAAAAGAATGGAAAAGTAACTGTAACCATTTTCGTTAAGTATGAGTGTTTTGATATATGTCTTGAAGTCTTCCAAAAGTATTTTAATACATCTAAATACACTACATGTATATACATTTTAACTGAGTCGTTAAGTCATCGTTAGTCGTTACATGTAAGTGTTGTTTTGAAACCTTTAAGTTAACGATCTCAATTAATGTTGTTAACCCATTGTTTATTACATCTAATGAGATGTTAAATTATTATATTATCATGATATTATGATATATTAATATATCTTAATATGATATATATATACATTTAAATGTCGTTACAACGATAATCGTTACATATATGTCTCGTTTCGAAATCCTTAAGTTAGTAGTCTTGTTTATATGTATATAACTCATTGTTAATATACTTATGGAGATACTTACTTATCATAATCTCATGTTAACCATATGTATATCCATATATATATCGTCATGTCGTTTTTACAAGTTTTAACGTTCGTGAATCGCCGGTCAACTTGGGTGGTCAATTGTCTATATGAAACATATTTCAATTAATCAAGTCTTAACAAGTTTGATTGCTTAACATGTTGGAAACATTTAATCATGTAAATATCAATCTCAATTAATATATATAAACATGGAAAAGTTCGGGTCACTACAAAAGGTGTAAGATAAAAAGTTAAACTGAAATTCATAATTCAACTTCAGAAGTTATGATCGAATTCCGGTTGAAATAATGATAGAAAAGCATTAAGTGATCGATTTATGAAGTTTTTACTTTGAATATCGCGACTTGAAAGTTCATGAATCGAAAGAAAAAAAAATATCAACGTTTCATGTTCATATGCCTAACCGCCACTGTCCATCAACGATCTCTGCAAAATTTTATCTATTGACTGATAATTCTTCTCAAATGGGTTTAGTTGTCTTTGGGTTTTTTCAATAGCAAAACGAAACAAAAAGGAAGGTAGCGAGTATGAAGGTTGACTTGTGGTGGAAGGTGATTTTGGTGTTGTTTATGGTGGATGTTGGTGTATTGCTCGTTGATTTAAAGAAACAAGAAGGAGAAGAAAATATAAATGGGTTTGGTTGTGTTGAATTACATAGAAATAAGTACTACATTATTTGACAGAAGTAGTGGTCTTGGAGTTACTTGATTGAGAGAATTAGGAAAGAGATAATGACATGAAACTGACTCTAATGATTTGTGCAGTAATTGTGATTGTTATTTAGTGATAATGGACATTTACTCAATCAACTACAGGAGAGGAATTAAAGTAGATAGCGAATTTAAACAGAATTTGTAATCTTGTGATTTTATATTTTATGTTTAATTAATATTAATGATTAATAGATATATTAATAATAATAATATAAATAATAATAATAATAATAACATTTATTATATTAGTATCAATAATAATTATAACATTAATATAACAGATTACATGTTTTAAATTTTATATCTATATCTGATATTAACATAATAATATTAATACTGATATTGTTATTAATATTCATATTTATTTTGATGAAAGTAATACTAACACTATTAATATTAATATAATAACTATAACAATCTTAAAATCATGGTAATATTAATACTATTGTTAATAATGATATTTTTAAATTACACCTAGATTATAATTCTAATCATTCTTATAATAGGGTTTATATTTAAAATCTTTAATTTGATAATCATAACCTTAAACTTATAATGATAATAATACTAATATTGATACTAATATTAGTAGTAATAATAAAAGTAATTATAGTATTATAGTAACTATATATTATACTTGTAATTACATTTAATATAATAATGTTACAATTTATAAATTATATGGTAATGACTAATTATTTAATAATATATATTAAATATTTAATACTTATAATTTATATATATATATATATATATATATATATATATATATATATATATATATATATATATATATATATATATTACAATATATATGATACTACTTATGTATAGAATTTATATATATTCATTTTAATAGTAACTTAATTATTATGTATTTTATATTTTTAATTCCAATTGATTAGAGTGTATATTATTAATTCAAAATATTATATATGCACTTATATATATATATATATATATATATATATATATATATATATATATATACATATACATATTTATTTAAATATTTATTTTCACACAATTGTTCGTGAATCTTCGGGAATGGTCAAAAGGGTAAATGCATTCATGTAACTGTTCTAAAGTTTTCGAGACTCAACATTACAGACTTTGCTTATTGTGTCGAAAACATATAAACATTAAAGATTAAATTTGATCGGAAATTTCCGGGTCATCACAGCAGCTGCATAAGTAGAAAATAGAACATTCACGGGACGCGAATTGAGAACCTTTTTAGCAAACTCCGGTAAGTGTTTGCGGAGTTGGGAGAACTCAAATTTCGCAGACGCTGCGGAGGCCAGAGCATTGTCTCGCTCTGCAGTAAGCTTTGAAACCTCCTCTTGTAGCGAGGAGATTGTTGTTTGAAGATTGTTTTATTTGTCAGCTGCAGTAGACACCTGTAGCTTCAATTCATTTACCACGGTTTTGGTCGTGATGAGCTCATAGGAGAGATCAACACAGCGTTTCTCGTTGTTTTCAGCCTTGATCCTCTCAGCATTGTACTTCTGCTGTTCAGCTTCAAGCACATTGAAAAATTGTTCTTGCCGGCATATCACATCGTATGCCGAGTTGAAACACATATAAAAGTTTTGAACAAAACTGTTGTGCGCATCAAGTGCAGAGAGCTTGAAAAATTCACGACGAAGCTCGCCTGGAATGGCCAACTTCATCTGTTAACGCTGGTCAAGTGCAGCAGCAGCAGAGACATAAGTATACCCTGTTAGGCCATCAATCCGCACCCCATACGAGTCTGGAGGAGTGCGGAATAGCTCTGTAATCTGCTCCATGGAATGCGGCTCGAGCAACGTAGATTGAATGGTGACCCTCCTATAAACCAAAAACAAGTATTATAGCAGTAGAATGTGTGGTAAAAATGGTTGATCAATCCTTAATTAATGAAGTTACTTAATTACGGATTGAGTGCAATAAGATTATGATGGAGGATGGAGTGTTTGATGATTATTTTGGGACCCGATGATCGACTTTCACTTTAACTATCAAGTGATCAACCACCCCAACCCGGTCTTGATTGTTAATTAGCATAATTCACCTTTTGCGCGATGTAAAAATCCCTTGGGCAAGATCACAAGTGGAAATTACAAAGGCTTAGGCAAAATGACAGAGAATCAACAACCCATAAATGAGAGGCCAAGCTCCCTATTTATAGTACTCGAGATATCCGCGGTCTGCGAATTACTTAACTATCCACGGAAACTCAGCGGATTAAACCGCGGTCCTTTATTTGTGCGGAAATATAGTTGTTATACTTATTTTCAGCGAACACTTCATACCTCTGCATTATAATTCGCGTAATTCTACTTCAGGCTTTTAGCAAATAAAATATACATATACAATGCCATGTATATGATCAAGTCCCCCCAGTTTATTATGATTCATTTTACGAAGCACATGTATCATGATAAACTCTAAAATTCCGCATTTAACTATTTTCGCTTTCGCTATAGGTTAGTTACCGTTTTCACCCGTTATCTCAAATATTACCGTTTGAGTTATCATAACGGATATTTGCCACCCTTATTTCCCCTATATATATCATGATTCATAACCACCAAGATCTCACTCGCTTTATCTAACATACGTCAAAATTACAAAAATTCTCATTTAATATTTTCGAATTCTTAGCCACCACTTCTCCTTCGTAAATAAAAATGAAGATTAACGAAGTTGATAGAAAGGTAGATCCCAAGGCTCTTATTACAAAACTGCTAACCAGTCCGGAATCTAAATCAACAACTTCCTCCGGCAGCCAAATCAAGCAGGAAAAAAGGAAATTCCTGTCATTGATTTGAGGTCGAAGTCACCATCATCACAGCCAAGTTTCGGAAAACGGCCACTTCAAACTCCACCATCATCTCAGAGCAAGAAGCTCAAACAAAGCACTCCCCTGGTCGATAATCCAATTTCATCGGATTATGAAGGGGAGCAACAAACCGGTATATTGCGTACTTTTACTCATATATATGACCATGTTTACCACACATTCTACTGCTATAATACTTGTTTTTGGTTTATAGGAGGCTCACCATTCAATCTACGTTGCCTGAGCCCGCATTCCATAGAGCAGATTACAGAGCTATTCCGCACTTCTCCAGACTCGTATGGGGTGCGGATTGATGGCTTATCAGCATATACTTATGCCTCTGCTGCTGCTGCACTTGACAAGCGTCAACAGATGAAGTTGGCCATTCCAGGCGAGCTTCGTCGTGAATTTTCCAAGCTCTCTGCGCTTGAGCTGCACAACAGTTTTGTTCAAAACTTTTATATGTTTTTCAACTTGGCATACGATGTGATATGCCGGTAAGAACAATTTTTCAATGTGCTTGAAGCTGAACAGCAGAAGTACAATGCTGAGAGGATCAAGGCTGAAAACAGCGAGAAACGATGTGTTGATCTCTCCTATGAGCTCATCGCGGCCAAAACCGCGGTAGATGAATTGAAGCTACAGGTGTCTACTGTAGCTAACAAACAAAACAATCTTCAAACAACAATCTCCTCGCTACAAGAGGAGGTTTCAAAGATTACTGCGGAGCGAGACAATGCTCTGGCCTCCGCAGCCTCTGTGAAATTTGAGTTCTCCCAACTCCGCAAACACTTACCGGAGTTTGCTAAAAAGGTTCTTAATTCGCGTCCCGTGAATGTTCTGTTTTCTACTTATGCAGCTGCTTTACGACTGCGCGTGAGATTAGAGTTCTGGATGAAATTGCTCCACATTGCACCATACCAGATCCACTACCTCCCGCCATTGGAGATCGCATTTGTTCACCTGCAGAAGCACGTGAAGCAGCTGCTACTGCACAAGCAAGCTTAGCGGATATTCCAATCTACAAAGTTACTGCAATAAGTCAACAAGATGATGCTACTTTAAAAGACATCTTTGAACTTGACTTATCTAAGCTAGAATAGAATATTGTAGAAATAGCGCGCAGCTATCTATGTGCCGTTATCAATGAAACTTTATTTTTCATATTTATTCGCGAGTACTCTTTATTTATATAGCGCTTTTTCGTAAACAGTATTCATAACACAAACTTGTCCTTTATAATTTCCAACTTTTATTATTGTGCACATAATAAATGCGTACTTTTATGAAACAATCTGTATGCGTATACATTTATACGTTATGAATCTTCTAAGTCCACCGAAACGATCCTTAGGCAATTAATTAGCATTACGAAGCATCTAAGTATTGGAAAAATCAAATACTTAGGATATAAAATTCCTTTCGCAATAATTTACATGCAAAAGTGGGCAATTTCATCACTTTGCTATCAAAACACTTGTGAAATACCACAACGTTATGAAACAAACTATAAAACATTTATAATCATTCGCATTTCACGGATAAACTTTTAAAATTCCTACAAGCGTGATCAATACTTGCAAAAAATTAAAAACAGAAACACCTAATAAGTATATCATCAGCCATATGCCTTGAATCCAATTTCGCACTTTGAACATATATCCTCTATAGTTTTCGCCAAGCTATGCGTAATATCGCTTTAATAAAATTGCTTGCTACGCATTAGGTAAATTTCGCCCTTCCATATTCGCGAGCTTATATGAACCTGCCGCATTAATTGCCACAATTTGATAAGGTCCTTCCCAATTAGGACCCAATTTGCCAAGCTTTTATGCTCTGCTTGCTTCATTATTCCGCAGCACCCATTCGCCTATAGCGAAAGATGTGACGACCCGGAAATTTCCGACTAAATTTAAACTTAATCTTTATATGATTTCGATACGATAAGAAAAGTCTGTAATGGTGAGTCTCGAAAATGTTAAGAACTATGTTCATGTAAACAATTACCCTTTAACTATGCCCGATGATTCACGAACAATAGATATGTATATATAAATAATTAGATATAAATAATTACAAATTTAAAATATATTTGTTGTATTAATATTAGTATTATTATTACGACTTTCATTATTAATATTAATATTAATATTAATATTAATATTATTAATATTATTATTATTTGTAAAATATATAATATATAAATATCAGTAAAAACAATGAATGCAGTTAGATATCATCACATCAGTTTCCTTTTTGCTTTTTCTGAATTCACATGAATTAATGTCGACCACTTTCCACGTTTTATTTCTTAATCATTATAAGTATTATATGATTTATTATATCCTTATATATTCGTTTTTATCTCTGCATGATAACACAATTAACACCCAACTATATATGAACCATATTTTCTTGCACGTATGAAACAACCATCATGAACAAAACCACACTCATAGACTAACCCAAATCCAACTGCTTACTGTCCCCTGTTTTCTTCTGTTCTGGTACATCTCGATCCCACTTAATTTTTTCTTTGGTCTTTCTGTTCACCAATAAACCGTAGAACATCACTTTTCGATTTCAACCATCATCACTAGCATGCCTCCTTGCTTCTACTCTTATACCTAGACACCCATCTTGCTATTTCTGTCTTCGATCCACCAGCCAAGAACACGCCTTCGAATATGCTATTGTTTGCCACTATTTCCGGTCGAAACCAAGTCCACCTCAAGCTGCCAACTTGTTTGTTTCTATAGTCGACAAGACCACCATCACTACTTTTTTTAATCACCATCGTACTTCACACAAAAAGAACCACTAGCAGTACACGATCTAGTTCTCTTCTTGATTACATACACACCAACACAACCCTGGTATTATTCGGTTACTGTTGGTTTCGATTATCATCATTTGAACATCCTTACTTCACTACTTATGCTGCGTATTTATGGTGATCAAACGGACCCAAAAACCGAAGTGCTACTGCAATAACAGCTCGATTTGTAGCCACCAATCAACACCATCGCCATTGAAACACTAACTACCACTTCTTTCTCTCACAACCTCTTCTGTTTCTGTATCGAACGCACCACGAACACCACAACCCGTCACCATTAAATCCCATTAAAAACATCAGACAACATCTAGTTGTTTCATTCAAACCTGCAAATCATCTTTCTTTTCTCTGTTACTGTTCCTATCTGATGGCAAATGATACAGATTGATGAGAAGATAAAGTAATATTAACATATATGCAATTATACAATATATAACAACTATAATAATAAAAAGCTAATCAATCATGCAAGTGAATGGATTGTGGGTCAGGGGGATGGATGATTAGAAGAATAACGACTACTAGATACTTTTTTTTCTTCTTTTCGTTATAAGGTCAGAAGGAACCAAGTTGCACGCATTAATAAATAATTTATGTTGATCTTTATGGACTATCAAAGTTTTTGCAACTTGGACCGTGTAATTCATTTGGTTGTTAGGCCGAGGGAATCCAATATCAGGTTGGGCTGTGTGTGTTATGTTTGGGCCGAGATACAAGCTATTGTTGGGCCTTGTCTCCTTAGTCTGTTTAACTAAATGAAACCAGTCCAATGAAAAACCAAAGGAAAACGTGTATCACGATATACATAAAATAACGGTTTTGATGATGATGCATGATTGTGATGACGATGGTATAATTATGGTTAGACGATGTTGATATCGATAATAATGAGGTAGATGATGATAGGAAATGATCTTGATCGTATTATGAATATGACTATGATGATACATGTACGATTCGTTGAGTTAAGATTATGATAACGAGTAATGGATAGTAATCGAATGATGATAATGATACGAGTTTGATGATCGATGTTGCATGCATGAATGCGAATGATGATGATGATATTACAGAAATCATTTCATAAAAATTTATAATCCTAATTATATCACAAAATAATAAGTAGAGCGAATGGTTTATGGGTGTAGTCAGGAAACGAGAGGTTGCGGGTTCGAACTCGGGCTAAGGTGTCCATTTTTAAAGCTCATTTCTTCAAAGGTTGTACTTTTTTTTATTTTTTTTTATATTACTATTATTATTATTATTATTATAATTATTATTATTATTATTACTATTATTATTATTATTATTATTATTATATACAACCTTTTATTATTAGTAGTAATTTTACCAAATAAATATTAGTACATAAAAAATATATATATATATATATATATATTTAATATATATAGCATAAAAATATTAATAGGTTTATAATAAATAATAATTAATAATTTAATGTATATATAAAATAGATGTACTTAATTAATTACTAAAACCTATAATCATTAAATATAACAATTATATCACTAATAATATATAGGTTTATTCGATTACAAGAAATGGGTTTTAATACATATATGAATAATATAAGTTCGTGAATCCAAGGCCAACCCTGCATTTGTTCATTATCATCATATGTATTTTTACTACAAAATACAATAGGTGAGTTCATTTGATTCCCTTTTACTCTTTAAAATTTTGGGACTGAGAATACATGCGCTGTTTTTACAACTGCTTTATTAAATGCTTTTGAAATATATTTTGAACTGCGTATACATGAAATGCTTTTAAAACTGTTTTACGAAATAGACACGAGTAAATGAAACTACATTCTATGGATGGATTATCTAATCGAATATGCCCTGTTTATTAAGTCTGGTAATCTAAGAATTAGGGAACAGACACCCTAATTGACGCGAACTCTAAAAATAGATCTATCGGGCCCAACAAGCCCCATCCAAAGTATCAGATGCTTTAGTACTTCCAAATTTATATCATGTCCGAAGGAGGATCCCGGAATGATGGGGATATTCTTATATGCATATTGTGAATGTCGGTTACCAGGTGTCCAATCCATATGAATGATATTTTTGTCTCTATGCATGGGACGTATGTTTATGAGAAATGGAAATATGAAATCTTGTGGTCTATTAAAATTATGAAATGATTATTTATGTTAAACTAATGAACTCACCAACCTTTTGGTTGACACTTGAAAGCATGTTTATTCTCAGGTTTGAAAGAAATCTTCCGCTGTGCATTAGCTCATTTTAAGGATATTATTTGGAGTCATTCATGACATATTTCAAAAGACGTTGCATTCGAGTCGTTGAAGTTCATTAGAGATTATTATTAAGTAAATGACGGATTAGGTCATTTATAGTTTGGATATTATGAAATGGTATGCATACCTGTCAACTTTCAATGTAATGAAAGTTTGTCTTTTAAAAACTAATGCAATGTTTGTAAAATGTATCATTTAGAGGTCAAGTACCTCGCGAT
The DNA here is from genome assembly GCF_046630445.1 of Rutidosis leptorrhynchoides. Taxonomy (NCBI): domain Eukaryota; kingdom Viridiplantae; phylum Streptophyta; class Magnoliopsida; order Asterales; family Asteraceae; genus Rutidosis; species Rutidosis leptorrhynchoides. The sequence continues at coordinate 327,662,044 of NC_092333.1, read as the reverse complement.
GTAATCAACTGTTATGAATCGTTTATAATCGATATGGACTTGTCCGGATGGATTAGGACGGGGCATTTTAGTTGGTATCAGAGCGGTGGTCTTAGTGAACCAGGTCTTACTTCAGTGTGTCTAACTGATAGTCGTTAAGATGCATTAGTAAGTCTGGACTTCGACCGTGTCTGCATGTCAAAAGTTTTGCTTATCATTTTTGTCGAAAATTATCTGTTTATTATCATTAGGAAATTACCTGCTTATCATTCTTAGTCTAGTCACATCTTACTGCAATGATTGCATGAATAGTGTATAGACAAAATTCATAACTTAGCGTATCTGACAATTCATATCTTAGCGTATCTGTTACTGTAGACCTTGCCTGATATCCCTCGTAAATTTTTCCTTAATTTAAGGGATCTTGGTACTATATATATATATATATATATATATATATATATATATATATATATATATATATATATATATATATATATATATATATGCATATTATGTAATGAGAATACCATCCAAATATCATTTGATGTCACAAAACTTTTCATACCAAAAATCTTTTCTTTGATCGCGTAAGATGGCCTCTACGAATCGACTAAGTTCCTCCGACTCTGAAGACAGCGTGACGGGAGCACACCAACCGATCAACTACCGTGATTTCTTTAGAAAGTGGGGATGGGTACGCGAAATACTTACCCTATGGAGGAATGAAGAAGGTACTCCATATCACGAGCTGAACTTACCACCTAACGTCGGAGTGCTCGATCCGCTTACCGGCGAACCTGTTCGCAATACTGTTTTCACTCTTTTCGCACGGATTTTCCTCCTCGAAGGTCGACTCGATGTCATTAAAGATAATATTCGTCCTCTACTCCCAAATTCTAATCAGATAGGATTATCAGAAGAAGTTAGAAGACTTCGAACTAAATATCAAGAATTGACAAACCTTACGAAAGAATGGGTAGAACTAATTCATAGGCTCGAGCGTAAAGTAGAAACCTTGGAGGTGACGGTGTTCGATTTGGAAGCTAGACTCGCATCTACTACGCAGGTACCACAAGTAGTACCGACACCAACACCAACACCACCAGCACCAACATCATTTCCATCACCACGAGCACCATAAGCACCACAGACACCGAAGCGTACTGAGAATGATGAATTATGAAATAATAATTCATTACTTTATGTTCACGATTGAAAGATATATGTATATATATTTATGTATATCTCGAGATCGTAATAAAAATTCTTTTCACATTAACTATGACGTGTGAATTTTTAACGGGTAGGTAATACCCGAGAAAGATAAAAGAAGCTTTAAAGAGCTTATATCATAATTAATTCACATATGTTATCATTCACATCTTTCAACAACGATTTAACAATCAATATCTATAAATTCATGATTACATCTGAAGAAAATATATATGTATATATATTTTCATAAAGATAGTAATTAAAAATTCTTTCGTATAAACTGTTAATGATGAAAATATTTTAACATGTAGGTAATACTCGAGGAATATTTAGATTTCATATTAATAAGTTACATTGTACATTCTTCGAATCTGATTCAACAGTCATTTACTATCCTATTTACAACCACCGATACACGTATCCGTTCACCACAGAATAACCATTTTCATTCAATTTCATAGTTGGATTTTGTCTTATCAGAATCCAACAAGTGGCATAATGAAGAAATAATGGACACAATAAAAATTGATTAGAAACAGACTAATTAACAATATGAAATTTTGTTAAGAAACCACGCTAACAAGATCCTAGCTAACTGTTCCTATCTAACTGTTAATTCCGTATTACCTTATATTTATCGCAATTTATTTATCGCATTTTATTTATCGCAATTTTAATTCTCGCAATTTTATTTATCGTCATTTTATTTCTGTTATTTATTTTACGCACTTTAAATATCGGGACATGTATACAAGGTTTTGACATATCATATCGACACATCTATATATATTATTTGGAATCACCATAGATACTCTATATGCAGTAATGATCGAGTTCTCTATACAGGGTTGAGGTTGATTCTCAAATAATATATATACTTTGAGTTGTGATCGAGTCTGTGACATGTACACGGGTCACGATATGAATTAATTAATTCGAATATTATATATTAAACTATGTATGAATTATTGGACTGTTAACTGTGGACTATCGACTGTGGACTGCCAACATTGGACAATTAAAATGAATTAAAATACTGATTATAACATATAAAACTAAACAATTCTTCAAGTTTGCCACTTGATTTTATCTTAAACCTCATTTGTATCTTGACAATTCTAATCTGCGTTCAAACCTTTCATGATTTTTAAAAAAAACACCTCAATTGAAAGGATGAACCAACCGCACTTCATCTATGGAAGAAAAGATGGACGCATATAGTTATGCACCTGAAAACTCCCGGACCCTAAGTAAAAGTTTAACACGTGTATGTGTTAGCTCCTTTGGCAATGTTATTACCGAAAATAACATTGCAATTCTTTTTCAAATTAGTCAATTTTGTCACAGCTCCAGCAACTCAACTTCAATTTTCATTCGAATTAGCCTTACTATAACCTTGATATATATATATATACGTGCTCTTTTATTGTTACCGGAAAACCTTTTATATTCCACCATATTACCAGCAGATGTGCCAGCAATCTCGTCGCTCCTTGGTTTCAATCTCTCCGACAAATTACTATATTTATCTATTGAAGTCTCATCATGTACTCATCCACATCTTGTAACGAGAACTGACATACCAATTACCGGGAATCAGCAATCAGTACTTTGAAAACTCACAGCATATCTACATCAACAGTTATATGTATAATTTTCATCTCTTAGAATTATGATCTTTCATCTGAAATCCTGAAAAGCACTCAGTCTACAAATCAATACTCTGAATGTTGAAAAAGCTGAATGAAGCAGCAGAAACCGTAGACAACCGTAAACGACCTTAATCATCAAAAGTTGATGATAAAGAATAGTATGTTGGAAAATCTCAGAAAAGTTGGAACTGGAAAACAGATTGAGCTAACCATGAAGGAGACTCTGAACAAATCACAAGGACTAAACTTGTACATAAAGAATCCTGATGATTCTGTATCTGATGAAATCTTAGCGAACGCCTTGCTTCTGAATCTAAACCCTTACGGATGAATCTTCTCTATCATCCTTCGATATTAGAAATTCCAAGATATCATCGTATCTTTCATTATAACTATCCTCAATATTTCTGAAGATATCTTCATAAATATTCTCGTACGATATTAATTATCTCTTCGTGCTATCAGTGTTACATCATATAGAAACTGTTAGTTTCTATATTCTGTAAAATTTCGAGCTTAAACTATGAATGTTTTTAAAGTAGTGTTGGAAATTGATGCATGAGTTAGTATAATATAATGACACTTGATCAACGTGATTATATTACAGTAAGTCATGCTGAGTTTCTAAATGGAACGTGATGATTCACAGATCATAACGTCATCATGTGCCATGTTACACGACTCTTACATTTTATCTAATCTCTGAACATATCGAGAACATATCTTCCTGATAGTTCTATCTTTTCTCTTGAATTATGGTAATTTGACAAATCAAGATCGTGCCATGACGATTTCCTTCTTAGAGCATTAGCCATATTCATTCAAAACTCCATACCCACGAATTCTGGACCGTTACTCGCTTTACTAGAGATCGAGAAGATAATAAAAAGGCAAAGAGCTCCATAATATAAGAGAAAATATAAAGCCCAATAACAACACGGAGGTTACAAACCTTAGATATTAATACGAATAGCAATATAAAGACTCGGTAGAATTAAGAATAGTATCACCCCAAGGTAATAGTAGAAGTAAACAGATTTTCTAAGTAGAAGATTGAAAGGAAGGATGACAGAAATGATAATTAGGAAAATATCAAGGATTAGAACTGGATTAAGCATTTTCACAATCTTCTGGATGTATGAACTAAGAAAGAAAGTATAAGAATGGTGAGAATAATGGAACGTAAGAGTTTAATTTATAAAGGAAAAATCAGACATAACAATCGAGACAGATGATCGTATTTAATTAAGGAGATCCTAATTCCCTTAAATCCTGAAGAATCAGATCTTATACATTTCGAAGATTTTCTTTAATTCTCTTGAATTTTAGAAATCCAGCCATGACTACATCAAAAGTTATGGCGAAACTTATTTTCCTCATTCCACTATTTTGTGATAGCTTCACTCGTACTCTTCACAAAAATCAAATTGTTTTATCTATATTACTCAATGATGATAAAACTCTATTTATCAACTCATATTCATCATGAAAACATTTTTATTGTTAGCCATGACCACCTCACTCAAATTTCGGGACGAAATTTCTTTAACGGGTAGGTACTGTGACGACCCGGAAATTTCTGACTAAATTTAAACTTAATCTTTATATGATTTCGATACGATAAGAAAAGTCTGTAATGGTGAGTCTCGAAAATGTTAAGAACTATGTTCATGTAAACAATTACCCTTTAACTATGCCCAATGATTCACGAACAATAGATATGTATATATCAATAATTAGATATAAATAATTACAAATTTAAAATATATTTGTTGTATTAATATTAGTATTATTATTACGACTTTCTTTATTAATATTAATATTAATATTAATATTAATATTAATATTAATATTAATATTAATATTAATATTAATATTAATATTAATATTATTATTATTATTATTTGTAAAATATATAATATATAAATATAAGTAAAAACAATGAATGCAGTTAGATATCATCACATCAGTTTCCTTTTTGCTTTTCCTGAATTCACGTGAATTAATGTCGACCACTTTCCACGTTTTATTTCTTAATCATTATAAGTATTATATGATTTATTATATCCTTATATATTCGTTTTTATCTCTGCATGATAACACAATTAACACCCAACTATATATGAACCATATTTTCTTGCACGTATGAAACAACCATCATGAACAAAACCACACTCATAGACTAACCCAAATCCAACTGCTTACTGTCCCCTGTTTTCTTCTGTTCTGGTACATCTCGATCCCACTTAATTTTTTCTTTGGTCTTTCTGTTCACCAATAAACCGTAGAACATCACTTTTCGATTTCAACCATCATCACTAGCATGCCTCCTTGCTTCTACTCTTATACCTAGACACCCATCTTGCTATTTCTGTCTTCGATCCACCAGCCAAGAACACGCCTTCGAATATGCTATTGTTTGCCACTATTTCCGGTCGAAACCAAGTCCACCTCAAGCTGCCAACTTGTTTGTTTCTATAGTCGACAAGACCACCATCACTACTTTTTTAATCACCATCGTACTTCACACAAAAAGAACCACTAGCAGTGCACGATCTAGTTCTCTTCTCGATTACATACACACCAACACAACCCTGCTATTATTCGGTTACTGTTGGTTTCGATTATCATCATTTGAACATCCTTACTTCACTACTTCTGCTGCGTATTTATGGTGATCAAACGGACCCAAAAACTGAAGTGCTACTGCAACAACAGCTAGATTTGCAGCCACCAATCAACACCATCGCCATTAAAACATTAACTACCACTTCTTTCTCTCACAACCTTTTCTGTTTCTGTATCGAACGCACCACGAACACCACAACCCATCACCATTAAATCCCATTAAAAACTTCAGACAACATCTAGTTGTTTCATTCAAACCTGCAAATCGTCTTTCTTTTCTCTGTTACTGTTCCTATCTGATGGCAAATGATACAGATTGATGAGAAGATAAAGTAATATTAACATATATGCAATTATACAATATATAACAACTATAATAATAAAAAGCTAATCAATCATGCAAGTGAATGGATTGTGGGTCAGGGGGATGGATGATTAGAAGAATAACGACTACTAGATACTTTTTTTTTTCTTATTTTCGTTATAAGGTCAGAAGGAACCAAGTTGCACGCATTAATAAATAATTTATGTTGATCTTTATGGACTATCAAAGTTTTTGCAACTTGGACCGTGTAATTCATTTGGTTGTTTGGCCGAGGGAATCCAATATCACGTTGGGCTGTGTGTGTTATGTTTGGGCCGAGATACAAGCTATTGTTGGGCCTTGTCTCCTTAGTCTGTTTGACTGTATGAAACCAGTCCAATGAAAAACCAAAGGAAAACGCGTATCACGATATACATAAAATAACAGTTTTGATGATGATGCATGATTATGATGACGATGGTATAATTATGGTTAGACGATGTTGATATCGATAATAATGAGGTAGATGATGATAGGAAATGATCTTGATCGTATTATGTATATGACTATGATGATACATGTACGATTCATTGAGTTAAGATTATGATAACGAGTAATGGATAGTAATCGAATGATGATAATGATACGAGTTTGATGATCGATGTTGCATGCATGAACGCGAATGATGATGATGATATTACAGAAATCATTTCATAAAAATTTATAATCCTAATTATATCACAAAATAATAAGTAGAGCGAATGGTTTATGGGTGTAGTCAGGAAACGAGAGGTTGCGGGTTCGAACTCGGGCTAAGGTGTCCATTTTTAAAGCTCATTTCTTCAAAGGTTGTACTAAGAATTAGGGAACAGACACCCTAATTGACGCGAACTCTAAAGATAGATCTATCGGGCCCAACAAGCCCCATCCAAAGTATCGGATGCTTTAGTACTTCGAAATTTATATCATGTCCGAAGGAGGATCCCGGAATGATGGGGATATTCTTATATGCATATTGTGAATGTCGGTTACCAGGTGTCCAATCCATATGAATGATATTTTTGTCTCTATGCATGGGACGTATGTTTATGAGAAATGGAAATATGAAATCTTGTGGTCTATTAAAATTATGAAATGATTATTTATGTTAAACTAATGAACTCACCAACCTTTTGGTTGACACTTGAGAGCATGTTTATTCTCAGGTTTGAAAGAAATCTTCCGCTGTGCATTAGCTCATTTTAAGGATATTATTTGGAGTCATTCATGACATATTTCAAAAGACGTTGCATTCGAGTCGTTGAAGTTCATTAGAGATTATTATTAAGTAAATGACGGATTAGGTCATTTATAGTTTGGATATTATGAAATGGTATGCATACCTGTCAACTTTCAATGTAATGAAAGTTTGTCTTTTAAAAACGAATGCAATGTTTGTAAAATGTATCATTTAGAGGTCAAGTACCTCGCGATGTAATCAACTGTTATGAATCGTTTATAATCGATATGGACTGGTCCGGATGGATTAGGACGTGGCGTTTCAAAAGATAAAGCACGCACTCTTTTGTTATAATACTTAGCAATTTGCTGCTTATTATTCGCTTCTCTGATAGCCGCCATTAACCTCCGCTCTTCAATGAAATTCAAGTTTTCGCTCAACGCAGCATCATTCACTTTTTCCTCAAAATTAACTATTATGTGCGTTGGTTCCAAAATTTCTGCGGGAATTACTGCCTCAGAACCATATACCAAACTAAAAGGTGTTTCCCCTCTACTCTTTTTAAAAGTTGTGCGATGTGCCCACAACACATTGGGTAATTCATCTACCCAACCAGTTCGCTTTTCTCATAACCTCTTTTTAATACCGCTTACTATATCATGGTTCGCTGACGTAAACTTTTGTATGATATTTAAATCGGTGCACCATGTTTTGAAAGGATCCTTCGCTATTTGTGCACCATTATCGCTAACCAGTTCTCGCGGAATGCCAAATCTACAAACAATGTATTCTCATTCAAAATTTCGTACTTGTACACTAGTGATAGTGCGGACCGCCTTAGCTTCAACCCATTTGTTAAAATAATCGATTGCCACAATCAGGAATTTAACATTGCCAGGCCCTGCAGGAAATGGGCCTACAATATCAATAGCCCATTTGTGAAATGGCCATGGCGAATTGACAGGAATCATATCATGCCTTGGCATTCGGTTCTGGGGGGCATGCCTTTGGCAACTTTTGTATCTTTTAACAATTTTCGCCACATCGTGGTATAGGGATGGCCAAAAGTAACACATCCTCATAATTTTTGCTGCAATTGTTTTGTAGCCTGAATGCAGTACACAAGTACCATTATGCACTTCTTCTACAATCATTTCTGCCTCAATTGGGCCAACACATCGCATCTATGGTCCGCAGTACGATTTGTGATATAGAATATCATTTTGGATGATATACATTGGTGCCCGCTCTCTTACTAAACGAGCTTCGTGGCTGTCGCTTGGCTAAACATCATTGCGAATATATTGTATAATTGGCTCCATCCAATTTGGCTGTTCTTCTTCAACAGATGCGACCATTAAGTCACTATCTATTGATTTACTTGGTAATTCCTCAACCCATACTTGTTTTTGAAAATGCGAAAACGTTAAAGCGGCCAATTTGCTCAAAGCATCCGCCTTCTTGTTTTGACTTCTTGGCACTTGTGCAAGTTCAAAATGCTCAAACCGCGCTGCTAGTTCTTTTAATATTGCAAGTATTTCTGTATAGAAGGATCATGTGCTTCGAAAGAGCCATTAAACTGATTCGCTACTAACTGCGAATCTGTAAATGCTCGCAACTTAGCAATATTCATTTTTCGCGCAATATTTAAACCAGCAAGTAATGCTTCATACTCCACTTCATTATTTGACACATCAAAATTAAAACGCAGTGCATATGTAACAACCCTGATTTTTCCGTTACTTTCGTTAACCTTCCGTTAGTTTATTTAACAGCGATTATTTAACTTTTATGTGGTTACGTGTATTAAATGCGTACTTGACCTTTGGAGGGTTTCAGTAATTGATATGGGTTGATATTAATTCAAATAAATATTTCGGATAATGAAATACGATAAAAACGATACGATTTTGATAATAGCTTTTTGAGCAACGAAACGCTCGGGTTTATTTTAATAATTAATTTAATTAATTATTAACTTTTTAAAATATTTAATTTATTGAGTTTTTAATAAATTAAGTGATTGGTTGCGTTTAGCGATCGGATTGGCGTTCCGGGCCTTCGGTACGACTAAACGACACTTAAAACGGACCACGAATACACGGGATTACAAAACGAGAGCTCGGGAACCCATAGTGGGCCCCATTCAGCCGAACCCCACCCCCTCCCCCCTTATTTTGTTAATTTTTAGCTAGTGGAAGGGCTTATGTGCAATTTAGGATAATTAGGGCTAGTATTTAAGGTTTGTGTTAAACCTAATTAGCTTTAATAAAAATAAAACGCAGTTTTCTTCCCTCCTGCTCCCTCCCATCATCGACCATATCATCACCACCATACCATCAATTTTTGATTTTTAGATTAAACCTTGAACACGAAAGTTGTAATTCCCGATCTCCTCTACGCGTTGGTGTATTTAATTTAGCGATCAAAGGTATAATTGCATGAACCCTAATTCTTAAAAATCTGATTTTCATGTGAGTTTCATAGTTATCAAGTCTATACGCGTACGTGTTAATTGTAATCGTTATTTTGATTGTTTGATGCGCTAGGGTTTAAAAACGAATTTGTATTTGTTTGATCAGAAAAATTAAGTTTTTCAAATGTTAATTATTATCTTATAATCGGATTCCTTGCGAAAAACTATTGAGTTTAGGCTTTGGATTCGCTTGATTTCGTTTTCGTATGATTAAGTTATGTCGATTTGAATTATCGTTGTGTTTTTGTTGCTTGATCAGAAATCTGGTATTGATAGAAAACTAATTGGCATGTGAGACTTATACCAATGGAAAGATAATTTAAAAACACTCAAGTTAGACTAGGATATCATGTCATTTGCTTATGTATAGCCCGAGATATGCTAGAATTAGTGTAAATATAGTTTTATACAGCACTTGCATGAAAATAACCTTGTATGATAAAATGTGTTAACTTCTGTGATTAAAGCTTTGCATATTTGAAAAATAGACAAAAAGTACTTCATCTTTCATGTAGATATCATAGGCTAATTGTATCTAGATCTTCGGATGATCGTATGCGAATGTGACTAACGAAATGGAAATCGAATCTGTAAATTGAACACGGTTTTGTACTTTTTGAATTTTTTTATTGATTGACAATGTGTGCATCTGAAAAATGAAACTTAACATGATATGTGACTTATTGTTAGTTTATGTCAATCTCTGAAACCTTATGAATTGGGCACAATAGAGCCATACTTTATGTGAATTCTGGTTTGAGCTGAAAACTGAATGATCAACTTGCAAGAATAAACTGTATAAATTGGCTAAACAAAAGTTGCTAGATTTTTTATATGTGTTACTTTGGTTTGTCCTCGAACTATGTCCACTGGTCTTGTATCAATTTCATGTTCCTAACTCCGGTTATAGCCAAAATGAAATCAGTGCGCTGTCAGAAACTGACTTGGCAAACCCCAAATGTATCCCTTCTGATTCCATACTTTTAATTGTCGTATGAGCCCCTGGCCAGACTTTTTAGAATTTATTTTAAGTCTAATTATGATCTGGATTTTTTCATATTTACTTGAATTTTGTACTATGAGATAATATGCTACGTGTTCATAAACTTTGTGCATGACGATAAACTAAAATTGTGGAATTGATTATTCATGACCTAAAATGTATTGTTTGACTTAGGTTTGACTTATTGACCAATATTTGACATGAACCTACTTATGTTGACTTTAGTTGACCACATTGACCAAGTTTGACTTTCGGTTTGACTTCGGTTGACTTTGTTTGACTTGCATGATATAGTTGACTTTTACTTTAAATCGCGTCGAGTTGAGCAATAATACAACGTACACTATGAAACCACACTTATTTAAGATACATATATTGACCAACCTACATACGTATACTTAGGTTACATTACTCGGGTCTAAATCGTACAAGTCATTTGTCTTTCATTCCGAGCTTATTCAAAGGTGAGTCTACAGTCCCGCTTTTTACATGTTTTCAGGGATGAGAATACACGCTGTTATATTTACATTTTCAATTACTTTTATATTGACATGAGTACTACACATATGCATAATGAGTTTGTTCAAAAAGCCTCTAGCTTGAATACTTTTAATACCATCGGTGTAAGCACAATTTAGATGGACGAATCCGTTAGGTTGACAACCTCACCCACTATAAAAGCAGTGGTGCATTTATTTTGAACATTAAATACATTTGAACAAGTGTATAACATTTTACGAGGTAAGGTCGGGTGTAGTGGTTTCTATACTCGGGTTAATGCTAGTATTCAGGTGCTCGGTTTATGCAAGCGATAGAATCTCGTGGTCAATGAAATTAAACTATTTTTCTGATAACTGTTTTTCAGATACTGTTACATTATTTTAAACCTGTAGATTCACCAACATTATTTGTTGACCTGTTTTTGCGTGTTGTTATTCTCAGGTCCTTAAGAGGTATGCTTCCGCTGTGTTTGCTGCATGTCTGGCCGTGGAGTCAACATTTGATTTTAAAGAACATTATTTACTTTCGCATTTAAACTTTTATACTATTTAAATACTATTGGCTTGTGGTTACGATCACAACAGTGTTTCTATTTTGGGATTTCTGACTTTTGTTTTTTGAAAGTTATTAATTTAAATAAAATTAAATGCGATTGCTTTAAACGTCTCATATAGAGGGCGTACCTGTTAACTGTGGGACCGGAAGTAACACACCGTCAGATGGTATTTTGGCGGGGTGTTATAGTTGGTATCAGAGCTAACGGTGCGTAGGAAAACTAGGACTTGCATTAGTGTGTCTGATTTGGTCATTAGGACACCTTGATGAGTCTAGACTACGACCGGGACTTAGTCATTACATGAGTACTTTGTGACTAACGTTATTTACTTGACTAATCTATTTTGTTTGTGTTCTTGTACTATGATTTAGATGTCACAGGATTCAGGAAGCAGTGACAGCGACTCCAGTGTGGCTGAGGTGAATGCTCCAGCCCCAGCACCAGCACCTGCTCCGCATCGGATACCTAACCATCCCATGAACCTTTATGCATTGGATTTGGTTCATACTAACCGTAACACGGATATTGTTGATCGTGTTAACGCCTTGAGCGATATTGCTAGGATATATCCGCACCCCGATGATCTTGAGAGAATGGAGGAAAGAGTCACGGGTACAAATACTTATACGTACGAGGCTGAAGCAAGGTTCGTTGAGATGGCGAGATTGATAGCAGCCTTAACTTTCAGGGTTGCTGCGTTAGAGGCGGAATGTAATAGGCCGAGGAATGATGGACCTACCTTCCGTACCCGACAGAAGAAGAAGTGAAGGGTCGTTGACCATGAGCTTCTTTTCTTTTTTTTTTTCATCCGCCATACCTTCTTTAATTGATTATATAAGACTTACCGGGTATTATAAACCGGGCTATTAGCACATTATGTTTATTGTTTGGTTTACTACTTTGGAATTTGGTTTATCACTCTTGGATTATACTTATATTAATGGTGGATTATGCTATTGGTAACTATTATCTTTTATTGCATACGGTAATATTCTGTATTTAGTAACTTGTATGATCATAATACTTGTGTTATGTTATACTACTACTATTGAAATGTCCCGTTCTTATTGATTAAAAACGTTCCATATTAATTGATTTCGTTGCGAGGTTTTGACCTCTATATGAGACGTTTTTCAAAGACTGCATTCATTTTTAAAACAAACCATAACCTTTATTTCATAGATAAATGTTTTAAAAAGTTTTACGTAGATTATCAAATAATGATAATCTAAAATATCCTGTTTACAAACGACCATTACATAATGGTTTACAATACAAATATGTTACAACAAAATAAGTTTCTTGAATGCAGTTTTTACACAATATCATACAAGCATGGACTCCAAATCTCGTCCTTATTTAAGTATGCGACAGTAGAAGCTCTTAATAATCACCTGAGAATAAACATGCTTAAAACGTCAACAAAAATGTTGGTGAGTTATAGGTTTAACCTATATATATCAAATCATAATAATAGACCACAAGATTTCATATTTCAATACACATCCCATACATAGAGATAAAAATCATTCATATGGTGAACACCTGGTAACCAACATTAACAAGATGCATATATAAGAATATCCCCATCATTCCGGGACACCCTTCGGATATGATATAAATTTCGAAATACTAAAGCATCCGGTACTTTGGATGGGGTTTGTTAGGCCCAATAGATCTAACTTTAGGATTCGCGTCAATTAGGGTGTCTATTCCCTAATTCTTAGATTACCAGACTTAATAAAAAGGGGCATATTCGATTTCGATCATTCAACCATATAATGTAGTTTTGATTACTTGTGTCTATTTCGTAAAAATATTTATAAAAATTGCGCATGTATTCTCAGCCCAAAAATATAAAGGGTAAAAAGGTAAATGAAACTCACGCATATAAATATTGTAAAACAGTTAATAAAGCATTGCATGTATTCTCAGCCCAAAAACGTAAAGAGTAAAAAGGGCAAATGAAACTCACTTTCACAGATTTTTACTTCGTCGGGAAGTAAGACTTGGCCACTGGTTGATTCACGAACCTATAACAATATATACATATATATCAAAGTATGTTCAAAATATATTTTGATGTTTTAAGTTTATTAAGTCAGTTGTCCTCCTTAGTAACCTACAACTAGTTGTCCACAGTTAGATGTACAGAAATAAATCGATAAATATTATCTTGAATCAATCCACGACCCAGTGTATACGTATCTCAGTATTGATCACAACTCAAACTATATATATTTTGGAATCAACCTCAACCCTGTATAGCTAACTCCAACATTCACATATAGAGTGTCTATGGTTGTTCTAAAATATATATAGATGTGTCGACATGATAGGTCAAAACATTGTATACGTGTCTATGGTATCTCAAGATTACATAATATACAATACAAGTTGATTAAGTTATGGTTGGAATAGATTTGTTACCAATTTTCACATAGCTAAAATGAGAAAAATTATCCAATCTTGTTTTACCCATAACTTCTTCATTTTAAATCCGTTTTGTGTGAATCAAATTGCTATGGTTTCATATTGAACTCTATTTTATGAATCTAAACAGAAAAAGTATAGGTTTATAGTCGGAAAAATAAATTACAAGTCGTTTTTGTAAAGGTAGTCATTTCAGTCGAAAGAACGACGTCTAGATGACCATTTTAGAAAACATACTTCCACTTTGAGTTTAACCATAATTTTTGGATATAGTTTCATGTTCATAATAAAAATCATTTTCTCAGAATAACAACTTTTAAATCAAAGTTTATCATAGTTTTTAATTAACTAACCCAAAACAGCCCGCGGTGTTACTACGACGGCGTAAATCCGGTTTTACGGTGTTTTTCGTGTTTCCAGGTTTTAAATCATTAAGTTAGCATATCATATAGATATAGAACATGTGTTTAGTTGATTTTAAAAGTCAAGTTAGAAGGATTAACTTTTGTTTGCGAACAAGTTTAGAATTAACTAAATTATGTTCTAGTGATTACAAGTTTAAACCTTCGAATAAGATAGCTTTATATGTATGAATCGAATGATGTTATGAACATCATTACTACCTTAAGTTCCTTGGATAAACCTACTGGAAAAGAGAAAAATGGATCTAGCTTCAACGGTTCCTTGGATGGCTCGATGTTCTTGAAGCAGATTCATGACACGAAAACAAGTTCAAGTAAGATCATCACTTGAAATAAGATTGTTATAGTTATAGAAATTGAACCAAAGTTTGAATATGATTATTACCTTGTATTAGAATGATAACCTACTGTAAGAAACAAAGATTTCTTGAGGTTGGATGATCACCTTACAAGATTGGAAGTGAGCTAGCAAACTTGAAAGTATTCTTGATTTTATGTAACTAGAACTTGTAGAATATATGAAGAACACTTAGAACTTGAAGATATAACTTGAGAGAGATCAATTAGATGAAGAAAATTGAAGAATGAAAGTATTTGTAGGTGTTTTTGGTCGTTGGTGTATGGATTAGATATAAAGGATATGTAATTTTGTTTTCATGTAAATAAGTCATGAATGATTACTCATATTTTTGTAATTTTATGAGATATTTCATGCTAGTTGCCAAATGATGGTTCCCACATATGTTAGGTGACTCACATGGGCTGCTAAGATCTGATCATTGGAGTGTATATACCAATAGTACGTACATCTAAAAGCTGTGTATTGTACGAGTACGAAAACGGGTGCATACGAGTAGAATTGTTGATGAAACTGAACGAGGATGTAATTGTAATCATTTTTGTTAAGTAGAAGTATTTTGATAAGTGTATTAAAGTCTTTCAAAAGTGTATAAATACATATTAAAACACTACATGTATATACATTTTAACTGAGTCGTTAAGTCATCGTTAGTCGTTACATGTAAGTGTTGTTTTGAAACCTTTAGGTTAACGATCTTGTTAAATGTTGTTAACCCAATGTTTATAATATCAAATTAGATTTTAAATTATTATATTATCATGTATGAATATCTCTTAATATGATATATATACATTAAATGTCTTTACAACGATAATCGTTACATATATGTCTCGTTTAAAAATCATTAAGTTAGTAGTCTTGTTTTTACATATGTAGTTCATTGTTAATATACTTAATGATATGTTTACTTATCATAGTATCATGTTAACTATATATATATCCATATATATGTCATCATATAGTTTTTACAAGTTTTAACGTTCGTGAATCACCGGTCAACTTGGGTGGTCAATTGTCTATATGAAACATATTTCAATTAATCAAGTCTTAACAAGTTTGATGGCTTAACATGTTGGAAACATTTAATCATGTAAATATCAATCTCAATTAATATATATAAACTTGAAAAAGTTCGGGTCACTACAGTACCTACCCGTTAAATAAATTTCGTCCCGAAATTTTAAGCTGTTGAAGGTGTTGACGAATCTTCTGGAAATAGATGCGGGTATTTCTTCTTCATCTGATCTTCATGCTCCCAGGTGAACTCGGGTCCTCTACGAGCATTTCATCGAACCTTAACAATTGGTATCTTGTTTTGCTTAAGTCTTTTAACCTCACGATCCATTATTTCGACGGGTTCTTCGATGAATTGAAGTTTTTCGTTGATTTGGATTTCATCTAACGGAATAGTGAGATCTTCTTTAGCAAAACATTTCTTCAAATTCGAGACGTGGAAAGTGTTATGTACAGCCGCGAGTTGTTGAGGTAACTCAAGTCGGTAAGCTACTGGTCCGACATGATCAATAATCTTGAATGGTCCAATACACCTTGGATTTAATTTCTCTCGTTTACCAAATCGAACAACGCCTTTCCAAGGTGCAACTTTAAGCATGACCATCTCTCCAATTTCAAATTCTATATCTTTTCTTTTAATGTCAGCGTAGCTCTTTTGTCGACTTTGGGCGGTTTTCAACCGTTGTTGAATTTGGATGATCTTCTCGGTAGTTTCTTGTATAATCTCCGGACCCGTAATCTGTCTATCCCCCACTTCACTCCAACAAATCGGAGACCTGCACTTTCTACCATAAAGTGCTTCAAACGGTGCCATCTCAATGCTTGAATGGTAGCTGTTGTTGTAGAAAAATTCTGCTAACGGTAGATGTCAATCCCAACTGTTTCCGAAATCAATAACACATGCTCGTAGCATGTCTTCAAGCGTTTGTATCGTCCTTTCGCTCTGCCCATCAGTTTGTGGATGATAGGCAGTACTCATGTCTAGACGAGTTCCTAATGCTTGCTGTAATGTCTGCCAGAATCTTGAAATAAATCTGCCATCCCTATCAGAGATAATAGAGATTGGTATTCCATGTCTGGAGACGAATTCCTTCAAATACAGTCGTGCTAACTTCTCCATCTTGTCATCTTCTCTTATTGGCAGGAAGTGTGCTGATTTGGTGAGACGATTAACTATTACCCAAATAGTATCAAAACCACTTGCAGTCCTTGGCAATTTAGTGATGAAATCCATGGTAATGTTTTCCCATTTCCATTCCGGGATTTCGGGTTGTTGAAGTAGACCTGATGGTTTCTGATGCTCAGCTTTGACCTTAGAACACGTCAAACATTCTCCTACGTATTTAGCAACATCGGCTTTCATACCCGGCCACCAAAAATGTTTCTTGAGATCCTTGTACATCTTCCCCGTTCCAGGATGTATTGAGTATCTGGTTTTATGAGCTTCTCTAAGTACCATTTCTCTCATATCTCCAAATTTTGGTACCCAAATCCTTTCAGCCCTATACCGGGTTCCGTCTTCCCGAATATTAAGATGCTTCTCCGATCCTTTGGGTATTTCATCCTTTAAATTTCCCTTTTTTAAAACTCCTTGTTGCGCCTCCTTTATTTGAGTAGTAAGGTTATTATGAATCATTATATTCATAGATTTTACTCGAATGGGTTCTCTGTCCTTCCTGCTCAAGGCATTGGCTACCACATTTGCCTTCCCCGGGTGGTAACGAATCTCAAAGTCGTAATCATTCAATAATTCAATCCACCTACACTGCCTCATATTCAGTTGTTTCTGATTAAATATGTGTTGAAGACTTTTGTGGTCGGTATATATAATACTTTTGACCCCATATAAGTAGTGCCTCCAAGTCTTTAATGCAAAAACAACCGCGTCTAATTCCAAATCATGCGTCGTATAATTTTGTTCATGAATCTTCAATTGTCTAGACGCATAAGCAATCACCTTCGTTCATTGCATTAATACACAACCGAGACCTTGCTTTGATGCGTCACAATAAATCACAAAATCATCATTCCCTTCAGGCAATGACAATATAGGTGCCGTAGTTAGCTTTTTCTTCAATAACTGAAACGCTTTCTCTTGTTCATCATTCCATTCAAATTTCTTCCCTTTATGCGTTAATGCAGTCAAGGGTTTTGCTATTCTGGAAAAGTCTTGGATGAACCTTCTGTAGTAACCAACTAGTCCTAAAAACTTGCGTATGTGTTTCAGAGTTTTCGGGGTTTCCCACTTTTCAACAGTTTCTATCTTTGCCGGATCCACCTTAATACCTTCTTTGTTCACTATGTGACCGAGGAATTGAACTTCTTCCAACCAAAATGCACACTTTGAAAACTTAGCATACAATTCTTCCTTCCTCAATACTTCTAACACCTTTCTCAAATGTTCACCGTGTTCTTGGTCATTCTTTGAGTAAATAAGTATGTCATCAATGAAAACAATGACAAACTTGTCAAGGTATGGTCCACACACTCGGTTCATAAGGTCCATGAACACAGCTGGTGCATTAGTTAAACCAAACGGCATGACCATAAACTCGTAATGACCGTAACGTGTTCTGAAAGCAGTCTTTGGAATATCATCTTCCTTCACCCGCATTTGATGATACCCGGAACGTAAGTCAATCTTTGAATAAACAGACGAGCCTTGTAGTTGATCAAATAAGTCGTCGATTCTCGGTAGTGGGTAGCGGTTCTTGATGATAAGTTTGTTCAACTCTCGTTAGTCGATACACAACCTGAATGTACCATCTTTCTTCTCGACAAACAAAATAGGAGCTCCCCACGGTGATGTGCTTGGTCGAATGAAACCACGCTCTAAAAGTTCTTGTAATTGGCTTTGCTGTTCTTTCATCTCGCTGGGTGCAAGTCTGTAAGGAGCACGAGCTATTGGTGCAGCTCCTGGTACAAGATCTATTTGAAATTCAACGGATCGATGTGGGGGTAATCCCGGTAATTCTTTCAGAAATACATCGAGAAATTCTTTTGCAATGGGAACATAATTGATGCTCTTTTCTTCAGTTTGTACTTTCTCGACGTGTGCTAGAACAGCATAGCAACCTTTTCTTATTAGTTTTTGTGCCTTCAAATTACTAATAAGATGTAGCTTCGTGTTGCCCTTTTCTCCGTACACCATTAAGGGTTTTCCTTTTTCTCGTATAATGCGAATTGCATTTTTGTAACAAACGATCTCTGCTTTCACTTCTTTCAACCAGTCCATACCGATTATCACATCAAAACTCCCTAACTCTACTGGTATCAAATCAATCTTAAATGTTTCGCTAACCAGTTTAATTTCTCGATTCTGACATATATTATCTGCTGAAATTAATTTACCATTTGCTAATTCGAGTAAAAATTTACTATCCAAAGGCGTCAATGGACAACTTAATTTAGCACAAAAATCTCTACTCATGTATCTTCTATCCGCACCCGACTCAAATAAAACGTAAGCAGATTTATTGTCAATAAGAAACGTACCCATAACAAGCTCCGGGTCTTCCTGTGCCTCTGCCGCATTAATATTAAAAACTCTTCCGTGACCTTGTCCATTCGTGTTCTCCTGGTTCAGGCAATTTCTAATAATGTAGCCCGGTTTTCCACATTTATAACAAAATAAATTGGCATAACTTGCTCCGACACTACTTGCTCCGCCATTACTCGTTCCGACACCATTTGTTCCTTTCGTTCTATTAACCCCTGGTCCGTAGACCTCACACTTCGCCGCGCTATGACCATTTCTTTTACACTTGTTGCAAAATTTAGTGTAGAACCCCGAGTGATACTTTTCACACCTTTGGCATAGATGCTTCTGATTGTTGTTGTTGTTGAAATGTCCCGTTCTTATTGATTAAAAACGTTCCATATTAATTGATTTCGTTGCGAGGTTTTGACCTCTATATGAGACGTTTTTCAAAGACTGCATTCATTTTAAAACAAACCATAACCTCTATTTCATCAATAAAGGTTTGAAAAGCTTTACGTAGATTATCAAATAATGATAATATAAAATATCCTGTTTACACACGACCATTACATAATGGTTTACAATACAAATATGTTACAAAAAATTAGTTTCTTGAATGCAGTTTTTACACAATATCATACAAGCATGGACTCCAAATCTCGTTCTTATTTAAGTATGCGACAGCGGAAGCTCTTAATAATCACCTGAGAATAAACATGCTTAAAACGTCAACAAAAATGTTGGTGAGTTATAGGTTTAACCTATATATATCAAATCATAATAATAGACCACAAGATTTCATATTTCAATACACATCCCATACATAGAGATAAAAATCATTCATATGGTGAACACCTGGTAACCGACATTAACAAGATGCATATATAAGAATATCCCCATCATTCCGAGACACCCTTCGGATATGATATAAATTTCGAAGTACTAAAGCATCCGGTACTTTGGATGGGGTTTGTTAGGCCCAATAGATCTATCTTTAGGATTCGCATCAATTAGGGTGTCTGTTCCCTAATTCTTAGATTACCAGACTTAATAAAAAGGGGCATATTCGATTTCGATAATTCAACCATAGAATGTAGTTTCACGTACTTGTGTCTATTTTGTAAATCATTTATAAAACCTGCATGTATTCTCATCCCAAAAATATTAGATTTTAAAAGTGGGACTATAACTCACTTTCACAGATTTTTACTTCGTCGGGAAGTAAGACTTGGCCACTGGTTGATTCACGAACCTATAACAATATATACATATATATCAAAGTATGTTCAAAATATATTTACAACACTTTTAATATATTTTGATGTTTTAAGTTTATTAAGTCAGCTGTCCTCGTTAGTAACCTACAAATAGTTGTCCACAACTAGATCTACAGAAATAAATCGATAAATATTATCTTGAATCAATCCACGACCCAGTGTATATGTATCTCAGTATTGATCACAACTCAAACTATATATATTTTGGAATCAACCTCAACCCTGTATAGCTAACTCCAACATTCACATATAGAGTCTCTATGGTTGTTCCGAAATATATATAGATGTGTAGACATGATAGGTCGAAACATTGTATACGTGTCTATGGTATCTCAAGATTACATAATATACAATACAAGTTGATTAAGTTATGGTTGGAATAGATTTGTTACCAATTTTCACGTAGCTAAAATGAGAAAAATTATCCAATCTTGTTTTAAACATAACTTCTTCATTTTAAATCCGTTTTGAGTGAATCAAATTGCTATGGTTTCATATTGAACTCTATTTTATGAATCTAAACAGAAAAAGTATAGGTTTATAGTCGGAAAAATAAATTACAAGTCGTTTTTGTAAAGGTAGTCATTTCAGTCGAAAGAACGACGTCTAGATGACCATTTTAGAAAACATACTTCCACTTTGAGTTTAACCATAATTTTTGGATATAGTTTCATGTTCATAATAAAAATCATTTTCTCAGAATAACAACTTTTAAATCAAAGTTTATCATAGTTTTTAATTAACTAACCCAAAACAGCCCGCGGTGTTACTACGACGGCGTAAATCCGGTTTTACGGTGTTTTTCGTGTTTCCAGGTTTTAAATCATTAAGTTAGCATATCATATAGATATAGAACATGTGTTTAGTTGATTTTAAAAGTCAAGTTAGAAGGATTAACTTTTGTTTGCGAACAAGTTTAGAATTAACTAAACTATGTTCTAGTGATTACAAGTTTAAACCTTCGAATAAGATAGCTTTATATGTATGAATCGAATGATGTTATGAACATCATTACTACCTTAAGTTCCTTGGATAAACCTACTGGAAAAGAGAAAAATGGATCTAGCTTCAACGGATCCTTGGATGGCTCGAAGTTCTTGAAGCAGAATCATGACACGAAAACAAGTTCAAGTAAGATCATCACTTGAAATAAGATTGTTATAGTTATAGAAATTGAACCAAAGTTTGAATATGATTATTACCTTGTATTAGAATGATAACCTACTGTAAGAAACAAAGATTTCTTGAGGTTGGGTGATCACCTTACAAGATTGGAAGTGAGCTAGCAAACATGAAAGTATTCTTGATTTTATGTAACTAGAACTTGTAAAATATATGAAGAACACTTAGAACTTGAAGATAGAACTTGAGAGAGATCAATTAGATGAAGAAAATTGAAGAATTAAAGTGTTTGTAGGTGTTTTTGGTCGTTGGTGTATGGATTAGATATAAAGGATATGTAATTTTGTTTTCATGTAAATAAGTCATGAATGATTACTCATATTTTTGTAATTTTATGAGATATTTCATGCTAGTTGCCAAATGATGGTTCCCACATGTGTTAGGTGACTCACATGGGCTGCTAAGATCGGATCATTGGAGTGTATATACCAATAGTACATACATCAAAAAGCTGTGTATTGTACGAGTACTAATACGGGTGCATACGAGTAGAATTGTTGATGAAACTGAACGAGGATGTAATTGTAAGCATTTTTGTTAAGTAGAAGTATTTTGATAAGTGTCTTGAAGTCTTTCAAAAGTGTATGAATACATATTAAAACACTACATGTATATACATTTTAACTGAGTCGTTAAGTCATCGTTAGTCGTTACATGTAAGTGTTGTTTTGAAACCTTTAGGTTAACGATCATGTTAAATGTTGTTAACCCAATGTTTATAATATCAAATGAGATTTTAAATTATTATATTATCATTATATTATCATGTATGAATATCTCTTAATATGATATATATACATTAAATGTCTTTACAACGATAATCGTTACATATATGTCTCGTTTAAAAATCATTAAGTTAGTAGTCTTGTTTTTACATATGTAGTTCATTGTTAATATACTTAATGATATATTTACTTATCATAGTATCATGTTAACTATATATCATATATATGTCATCATATAATTTTTACAAGTTTTAACGGTCGTGAATCACCGGTCAACTTGGGTGGTCAATTGTCTATATGAAACATATTTCAATTAATCAAGTCTTAACAAGTTTGATTGCTTAACATGTTGGAAACATTTAATCATGTAAATATCAATCTCAATTAATATATATAAACATGGAAAAGTTCGGGTCACTACAGTACCTACCCGTTAAATAAATTTCGTCCCGAAATTTTAAGCTGTTGAAGGTGTTGACGAATCTTCTGGAAATAGATGCGGGTATTTCTTCTTCATCTGATCTTCACGCTCCCAGGTGAACTCGGGTCCTCTACGAGCATTCCATCGAACCTTAACAATTGGTATCTTGTTTTGCTTAAGTCTTTTAACCTCACGATCCATTATTTCGACGGGTTCTTCGAGGAATTGAAGTTTTTCGTTGATTTGGATTTCATCTAACGGAATAGTGAGATCTTCTTTAGCAAAACATTTCTTCAAATTCGAGACGTGGAAAGTGTTATGTACAGCCGCGAGTTGTTGAGGTAACTCAAGTCGGTAAGCTACTGGTCCGACACGATCAATAATCTTGAATGGTCCAATATACCTTGGATTTAATTTCCCTCGTTTACCAAATCGAACAACGCCTTTCCAAGGTGCAACTTTAAGCATGACCATTTCTCCAATTTTAAATTCTATATCTTTTCTTTTAATGTCAGCGTAGCTCTTTTGTCGACTTTGGGCGGTTTTCAACCGTTGTTGAATTTGGATGATCTTCTCGGTAGTTTCTTGTATAATCTCCGGACCCGTAATCTGTCTATCCCCCACTTCACTTGAACAAATCGGAGACCTGCACTTTCTACCATAAAGTGCTTCAAACAGCGCCATCTCAATGCTTGAATGGTAGCTGTTGTTGTAGGAAAATTCTGCTAACGGTAGATGTCGATCCCAACTGTTTCCGAAATCAATAACACATGCTCGTAGCATGTCTTCAAGCGTTTGTATCGTCCTTTCGCTCTGCCCATCAGTTTGTGGATGATAGGCAGTACTCATATCTAGACGAGTTCCTAATGCTTGCTGTAATGTTTGCCAGAATCTTGAAATAAATCTGCCATCCCAATCAGAGATAACAGAGATTGGTATTCCATGTCTGGAGATGACTTCCTTCAAATACAGTCGTGCTAACTTCTCCATCTTATCATCTTCTCTTATTGGCAGGAAGTGTGCTGATTTGGTGAGACGATCAACTATTACCCAAATAGTATCAAAACCACTTGCAGTCCTTGGTAATTTAGTGATGAAATTCATGGTAATGTTTTCCCATTTCCATTCCGGGATTTCGGGTTGTTGAAGTAGACCTGATGGTTTCTGATGCACAGCTTTGACCTTAGAACACGTCAAACATTCTCCTACGTATTTAGCAACATCGGCTTTCATACCCGGCCACCAAAAATGTTTCTTGAGATCCTTGTACATCTTCCCCGTTCCAGGATGTATTGAGTATCTGGTTTTATGAGCTTCTCTAAGTACCATTTCTCTCATATCTCCAAATTTTGGTACCCAAATCCTTTCAGCCCTATACCGGGTTCCGTCTTCCCGAATATTAAGATGCTTCTCCGATCCTTTGGATATTTCATCCTTTAAATTTCCCTCTTTTAAAACTCCTTGTTGCGCCTCCTTTATTTGAGTAGTAATGTTATTATGAATCATTATATTCATAGATTTTACTCGAATGGGTTCTCTGTCCTTCCTGCTCAAGGCATCGGCTACCACATTTTCCTTCCCCGGGTGGTAACGAATCTCAAAGTCGTAATCATTCAATAATTCAATCCACCTACGCTGCCTCATATTCAGTTGTTTCTGATTAAATATGTGTTGAAGACTTTTGTGGTCGGTATATATAATACTTTTGACCCCATATAAGTAGTGCCTCCAAGTCTTTAATGCAAAAACAACCGCTCCTAATTCCAAATTATGCGTCGTATAATTTTGTTCGTGAATCTTCAATTGTCTAGACGCATAAGCAATCACCTTCGTTCGTTGCATTAATACACAACCGAGACCTTGCTTTGATGCGTCACAATAAATCACAAAATCATCATTCCCTTCAGGCAATGACAATATAGGTGCCGTAGTTAGCTTTTTCTTCAATAACTGAAACGCTTTCTCTTGTTCCTCATTCCATTCAAATTTATTCCCTTTATGCGTTAATGCAGTCAAGGGTTTTGCTATTCTGGAAAAATCTTGGATGAACCTTCTGTAGTAACCAGCTAGTCCTAAAAACTGGCGTATGTGTTTCGGAGTTTTCGGGGTTTCCCACTTTTCAACAGTTTCTATCTTTGCTGGATCCACCTTAATACCTTCTTTGTTCACTATGTGACCGAGGAATTGAACTTCTTCCAACCAAAATGCACACTTTGAAAACTTAGCGTACAATTCTTCCTTCCTCAGTACTTCTAACACCTTTCTCAAATGTTCACCGTGTTCTTGGTCATTCTTTGAGTAAATAAGTATGTCATCAATGAAAACAATGACAAACTTGTCAAGGTATGGTCCACACACTCGGTTCATAAGGTCCATGAACACAGCTGGTGCATTAGTTAAACCAAACGGCATGACCATAAACTCGTAATGACCGTAACGTGTTCTGAAAGCAGTCTTTGGAATATCATCTTCTTTCACCCGCATTTGATGATACCCGGAACGTAAGTCAATCTTTGAATAAACAGACGAGCCTTGTAGTTGATCGAATAACTCGTCAATTCTCGGTAGTGGGTAGCGGTTCTTGATGGTAAGTTTGTTCAACTCTCGGTAGTCGATACACAACCTGAATGTACCATCTTTCTTCTTGACAAACAAAACAGGAGCTCCCCACGGTGATGTGCTTGGTCGAATGAAACCACGCTCTAAAAGTTCTTGTAATTGGCTTTGCAGTTCTTTCATCTCGCTGGGTGCGAGTCTGTAAGGAGCACGAGCTATTGGTGCAGCTCCTGGTACAAGATCTATTTGAAATTCAACGGATCGATGTGGGGGAAATCCCGGTAATTCTTTCGGAAATACATCGGGAAATTCTTTTGCAATGGGAATATCATTGATGCTCTTTTCTTCAGTTTGTACTTTCTCGACGTGTGCTAGAACAGCATAGCAACCTTTTCTTATTAGTTTTTGTGCCTTCAAATTACTAATAAGATGTAGCTTCGTGTTGCCCTTTTCTCCGTACACCATTAAGGGTTTTCCTTTTTCTCGTATAATGCGAATTGCATTTTTGTAACAAACGATCTCGACTTTCACTTCTTTCAACCAGTCCATACCGATTATCACATCAAAACTCCCTAACTCTACTGGTATCAAATCAATCTTAAATGTTTCGCTAACCAGTTTAATTTCTCGATTCCGACATATATTATCTGCTGAAATTAATTTACCATTTGCTAATTCGAGTAAAAATTTACTATCCAAAGGCGTCAATGGACAACTTAATTTAGCACAAAAATCTCTACTCATATAGCTTCTATCCGCACCCGAATCAAATAAAACGTAAGCAGATTTATTGTCAATAAGAAACGTACCCGTAACAAGCTCCGGGTCTTCCTGTGCCTCTGCCGCATTAATATTGAAAACTCTTCCGCGGCCTTGTCCATTCGTGTTCTCCTGGTTCGGGCAATTTCTAATAATGTGGCCCGGTTTTCCACATTTATAACAAACTACATTGGCATAACTTGCTCCGACACTACTTGCTCCGCCATTACTCGTTCCGACACCATTTGTTCCTTTCGTTCTGTTAACCCCTGGTCCGTAGACATCACACTTCGCCGCACTATGACCATTTCTTTTACACTTGTTGCAAAATTTGGTGCAGAACCCCGAGTGATACTTTTCACACCTTTGGCATAGCTGCTTCTGATTGTTGTTGTTGTTGTTGCGGTTATTATTGTTGTTAAGATGATTGTTGTGGTTGTTGTTGTTGTTGTTGTTGTTGTTGTTGTTGGGCCGTTTGTTGTAGTTGCGATTGATGTTGCAATTGTTAGGATAGTTGTTGCAATTATTGTTGTAATTGCTGTTGTTGTTGTATTGGTGATTCTTATCACCGTTTTCCTCCCACTTTCTTTTGACTTGCTTCACATTGGCCTCTTCAGCAGTCTGTTCTTTAATTCTTTCTTCAATCTGGTTCACTAGTTTGTGAGCCATTCTACATGCCTGTTGTATAGAGGCGGGCTCGTGTGAACTTATATCTTCTTGGATTCTTTCCGGTAATCCTTTCACAAACGCGTCGATCTTCTCTTCCTCATCTTCGAACGCTCCCGGACACAATAGGCATAATTCTGTGAATCGTCTTTCGTACGTGGTAATATCAAATCCTTGGGTTCGTAACCCTCTAAGTTCTGTCTTGAGCTTATTGACCTCAGTTCTGGGACGGTACTTCTCGTTCATTAAGTGCTTGAATGCTGACCACGGTAGTGCGTAAGCATCATCTTGTCCCACTTGCTCTAGATAGGTATTCCACCATGTTAACGCAGAACCTGTGAAGGTATGCGTAGCGTACTTCACTTTGTCCTCTTCAGTACACTTACTTATGGCAAACACCGATTCGACCTTCTCGGTCCACCGTTTCAATCCGATCGGTCCTTCGGTTCCATCAAATTCCAAAGGTTTGCAGGCAGTGAATTCTTTGTAGGTGCATCCTACACGATTTCCAGTACTGCTAGATCCAAGGTTATTGTTGGTATGTAGCGCAGCCTGTACTGCGTCTATGTTTGAAGCTAGAAAAGTACGGAATTCCTCTTCATTCATATTCACGGTGTGTCTAGTAGTCGGTGCCATTTCCTTCAAAATAGTCAAATGGAACAAGTTAATCATACAGAATATTAAGAGTAGTTAATAATATTTCGTAGCATAATATGAACTCATTTATAAAAGCTTTTTCTTCATATTAGCGTTTTATAAGTTTAAATTCGGGTAGTACCTACCCGTTAAGTTCATACTTAGTAGCTAATATACAATTCAACTACTACAATTCTATATGAAAAACTGATTATAATAATATTTCGCGTTCAAACTTTTACACAATATTTTACAAACTTACAATACCGCTTATTTTACATATAGCATGAAATATAGCACACAATAAATTTGATACAAGATGGTTGTGAAGATAATTCTAGCTAGTACACAAGTCGTTCAGCAAAGGCAATAAAGACACGTAATTCATACGTCCAGAAACAAGTCATGCATTCTGGTTTTACTAGGATTACTTCCCATCCTTGGTCTTGTGGAACATAACCGTTATGGCCATTGATAAGACAGCGTGTTGTAATGTCGTCAAAGGGACGAGGGATACGTAATGTCCAACAGTCCCGTAACAATCTAAAAACCTCATTTCTTACCCCAATTACCAACTCCGTCACTTGTGGGAACGTTTTGTTTAATAGTTGTAGCCCGATGTTCTTGTTCTCACTTTGGTGAGAAGCGAACATTACTAATCCGTAAGCATAACATGCTTCTTTATGTTGCATGTTAGCCGCTTTTTCTAAATCACGAAGTCCAATATTCGGATATATTGAGTCAAAATAATTTCTTAACCCATTGCGTAAAATAGCATTTGGGTTCCCCGCAATATATGCGTCATAGTAAACACACCGTAACTTATGGATTTCCCAATGTGATATCACCCATCTTTCGAACGAAAGTCTTTTATAAACCAAGGCATTCTTGGAACGTTCTTCGAATGTCTTACAAACTGATCTCGCCTTAAATAGTTGTGCCGAAGAATTCTGACTGACTCTAGACAAGATTTCATCAATCATGTCTCCGAGTAGGTCTCTTAAAATATTGGGTTGTCTATCCATTTTGTGTTTTTATACTGTAAAATAGACAAGAGTTAGATTCATAAAAAAAAATACTTGTTAATACAAGCAATTTTTACATATATCATAAAGCATAAGCACACTATATTACATATATTACACCACACGAATACAACTATCTTATTCCGACTCGCTTGTTTCTTCTTCTTTGGTTTTGGTTCGTTTTGCCAAGTTTCTAGGGATATATGATGTTCCCCTAATACGAACCGTCGTTTTCCACATTGGTTTAGAAAAACCTGGTGGTTTAGAGGTTCCCGGGTCATTGTTACAACTTAAGGACTTCGGGGGTTGACGATACATATAAAGTTCATCGGGGTTGGAATTAGATTTCTCTATTTTTATGCCCTTTCCCTTATTATTTTCTTTTGCCTTTTTAAATTCAGTTGGGGTAATTTCTATAACATCATCGGAATTCTCGTCGGAATCTGATTCATCGGAGAATTGGTATTCCTCCCAATATTTTGCTTCCTTGGCGGAAACACCATTGACCATAATTAACCTTGGTCGGCTGGTTGAGGATTTTCTTTTACTTAACCGTTTTATTATTTTCCCCACCGGTTCTATTTCTTCATCCGGTTCCGATTCTTCTTCCGGTTCCGATTCTTCTTCCGGTTCCGACTCTTCTTCCGGTTCCTCTTCGGGAACTTGTGAATCAGTCCACGAATCATTTCAATTTACATTTGACTCTTCATTATTATTAGGTGAGTCAATGGGACTTGTTCTAGAGGTAGACATCTATCACATAATATCAAACGCGTTAAGAGATTAATATATCACATAATATTCACATGTTAAAAATATATAGTTTCCAACAAAATTTGTTAAGCAATCATTTTTCAAGTAAACACGGTCGAAGTCCAGACTCACTAATGCATCCTAACAAACTCGATAAGACACACTAATGCAAAATTCTGGTTCTCTAAGACCAACGCTCGGATACCAACTGAAATGTCCCGTTCTTATTGATTAAAAACGTTCCATATTAATTGATTTCGTTGCGAGGTTTTGACCTCTATATGAGACATTTTTCAAAGACTGCATTCATTTTAAAACAAACCATAACCTTTATTTCATCAATAAAGATTTGAAAAGCTTTACGTAGATTATCAAATAATGATAATCTAAAATATCCTGTTTACACACGACCATTACATAATGGTTTACAATACAAATATGTTACAAAAAATAAGTTTCTTGAATGCAGTTTTTACACAATATCATACAAGCATGGACTCCAAATCTCGTCCTTATTTAAGTATGCGACAGCGGAAGCTCTTAATAATCACCTGAGAATAAACATGCTTAAAACGTCAACAAAAATGTTGGTGAGTTATAGATTTAACCTATATATATCAAATCATAATAATAGACCACAAGATTTCATATTTCAATACACATCCCATACATAGAGATAAAAATCATTCATATGGTGAACACCTGGTAACCGACATTAACAAGATGCATATATAAGAATATCCCCATCATTCCGGGACACCCTTCGGATATGATATAAATTTCGAAGTACTAAAGCATCCGGTACTTTGGATGGGGTTTGTTAGGCCCAATAGATCTATCTTTAGGTTTCGCGTCAATTAGGGTGTCTGTTCCCTAATTCTTAGATTACCAGACTTAATAAAAAGGGGCATATTCGATTTCGATAATTCAACCATAGAATGTAGTTTCACGTACTTGTGTCTATTTTGTAAATCATTTATAAAACCTGCATGTATTCTCATCCCAAAAATATTAGATTTTAAAAGTGGGACTATAACTCACTTTCACAGATTTTTACTTCGTCGGGAAGTAAGACTTGGCCACTGGTTGATTCACGAACCTATAACAATATATACATATATATCAAAGTATGTTCAAAATATATTTACAACACTTTTAATATATTTTGATGTTTTAAGTTTATTAAGTCAGCTGTCCTCGTTAGTAACCTACAACTAGTTGTCCACAATTAGATCTACAGAAATAAATCGATAAATATTATCTTGAATCAATCCACGACCCAGTGTATATGTATCTCAGTATTGATCACAACTCAAACTATATATATTTTGGAATCAACCTCAACCCTGTATAGGTAACTCCAACATTCACATATAGAGTGTCTATGGTTGTTCCGAAATATATATAGATGTGTCGACATGATAGGTCGAAACATTGTATACGTGTCTATGGTATCTCAAGATTACATAATATACAATACAAGTTGATTAAGTTATGGTTGGAATAGATTTGTTACCAATTTTCACGTAGCTAAAATGAGAAAAATTATCCAATCTTGTTTTACCCATAACTTCTTCATTTTAAATCCGTTTTGAGTGAATCAAATTGCTATGGTTTCATATTGAACTCTATTTTATGAATCTAAACAGAAAAAGTATAGGTTTATAGTCGGAAAAATAAGTTACAAGTCGTTTTTATAAAGGTAGTCATTTCAGTCGAAAGAACGACGTCTAGATGACCATTTTAGAAAACATACTTCCACTTTGAGTTTAACCATAATTTTTGGATATAGTTTCATGTTCATAATAAAAATCATTTTCTCAGAATAACAACTTTTAAATCAAAGTTTATCATAGTTTTTAATTAACTAACCCAAAACAGCCCGCGGTGTTACTGCGACGGCGTAAATCCGGTTTTACGGTGTTTTTCGTGTTTCCAGGTTTTAAATCATTAAGTTAGCATATCATATAGATATAGAACATGTGTTTAGTTGATTTTAAAAGTCAAGTTAGAAGGATTAACTTTTGTTTGCGAACAAGTTTAGAATTAACTAAACTATGTTCTAGTGATTACAAGTTTAAACCTTCGAATAAGATAGCTTTATATGTATGAATCGAATGATGTTATGAACATCATTACTACCTTAAGTTCCTTGGATAAACCTACTGGAAAATAGAAAAATGGATCTAGCTTCAACGGATCCTTGGATGGCTCGAAGTTCTTGAAGCAGAATCATGACACGAAAACAAGTTCAAGTAAGATCATCACTTGAAATAAGATTGTTATAGTTATAGAAATTGAACCAAAGTTTGAATATGATTATTACCTTGTATTAGAATGATAACCTACTGTAAGAAACAAAGATTTCTTGAGGTTGGGTGATCACCTTACAAGATTGGAAGTGAGCTAGCAAACATGAAAGTATTCTTGATTTTATGTAACTAGAACTTGTAAAATATATGAAGAACACTTAGAACTTGAAGATAGAACTTGAGAGAGATGAATTAGATGAAGAAAATTGAAGAATTAAAGTGTTTGTAGGTGTTTTTGGTCGTTGGTGTATGGATTAGATATAAAGGATATGTAATTTTGTTTTCATGTAAATAAGTCATGAATGATTACTCATATTTTTGTAATTTTATGAGATATTTCATGCTAGTTTCCAAATGATGGTTCCCACATGTGTTAGGTGACTCACATGGGCTGCTAAGATCTGATCATTGGAGTGTATATACCAATAGTACATACATCTAAAAGTTGTGTATTGTACGAGTACGAATACGGGTGCATACGAGTAGAATTGTTGATGAAACTGAACGAGGATGTAATTGTAAGCATTTTTGTTAAGTAGAAGTATTTTGATAAGTGTCTTGAAGTCTTTCAAAAGTGTATGAATACATATTAAAACACTACATGTATATACATTTTAACTGAGTCGTTAAGTCATCGTTAGTCGTTACATGTAAGTGTTGTTTTGAAACCTTTAGGTTAACGATCATGTTAAATGTTGTTAACCCAATGTTTATAATATCAAATGAGATTTTAAATTATTATATTATCATGATATTATCATGTATGAATATCTCTTAATATGATATATATACATTAAATGTCTTTACAACGATAATCGTTACATATATGTCTCGTTTAAAAATCATTAAGTTAGTAGTCTTGTTTTTACATATGTAGTTCATTGTTAATATACTTAATGATATATTTACTTATCATAGTATCATGTTAACTATATATATATCCATATATATGTCATCATATAATTTTTACAAGTTTAACGTTCGTGAATCACCGGTCAACTTGGGTGGTCAATTGTCTATATGAAACATATTTCAATTAATCAAGTCTTAACAAGTTTGATTGCTTAACATGTTGGAAATATTTAATCATGTAAATATCAATCTCAATTAATATATATAAACATGGAAAAGTTCGGGTCACTACTGTTGTTGCGGTTATTATTGTTGTTGGGATGATTGTTGTAGTTGTTGTTGTTGTTGTTGTTGTTGTTGTTATTGTTGGGCCATTTGTTGTAGTTGCGATTGATGTTGCGATTGTTGGGATAATTGTTGCGATTATTGTTGTAATTGCTGTTGTTGTTGTATTGGTGATTCTTATCACCGTTTTCCTCCCACTTTCTTTTGACTTGCTTCACATTGGCCTCTTCAGCAGTCTGTTCTTTAATTCTTTCTTCAATCTGGTTCACTAGTTTGTGAGCCATTCTACATGACTGTTGTATGGAGGCGGGCTCGTGTGAACTTATATCTTCTTGGATTCTTTTCGGTAATCCTTTCCCAAACGCGTCGATC
Source organism: Rutidosis leptorrhynchoides (assembly GCF_046630445.1). Taxonomy (NCBI): domain Eukaryota; kingdom Viridiplantae; phylum Streptophyta; class Magnoliopsida; order Asterales; family Asteraceae; genus Rutidosis; species Rutidosis leptorrhynchoides. Next base: position 327,628,976 of record NC_092333.1, on the reverse strand, counting down.
TTCTCTTCCTCATCTTCGAATGCTCCCGGATACAATAGGCACAATTCTGGGAATCGTCTTTCGTACGTGGTAATATCAAATCCTTGGGTTCGTAACCCTCTAAGTTCTGTCTTGAGCTTATTGACCTCGGTTCTGGGACGGTACTTCTCGTTCATCAAGTGCTTGAATGCTGACCACGGTAGTGCGTACGCATCGTCTTGTCCCACTTGCTCTAGATAGGTATTCCACCATGTTAACGCAGAACCTGTGAAGGTATGCGTAGCATACTTCACTTTGTCCTCTTCAGTACACTTACTTATGGTAAACACCGATTCGACCTTCTCGGTCCACCGTTTCAATCCGATCGGTCCTTCGGTTCCATCAAATTCCAAAGGTTTGCAGGCAGTGAATTCTTTGTAGGTGCATCCTACACGATTTCCTGTACAGCCAGATCCAAGGTTATTGTTGGTATGTAGCGCAGCCTGTACTGCGGCTATGTTTGAAGCTAGAAAAGTACGGAATTCCTCTTCATTCATATTCACGGTGTGTCGAGTAGTCGGTGCCATTTCCTTCAAAATATTCAAATGGAACAAGTTAATCATACAGAATATTAAGAGTAGTTAATAGTATTTCGTAGCATAATATGAACTCATTTATAAAAGCTTTTTCTTCATATTAGCATTTTATAAGTTTAAATTCGGGTAGTACCTACCCGTTAAGTTCATACTTAGTAGCTAATATACAATTCAACTACTACAATTCTATATGAAAAACTGATTATAATAATATTTCGCGTTCAAACTTTTACACAATATTTTACAAACTTACAATACCGCTTATTTTACATATAGCATGAAATATAGCACACAATAAATTTGATACAAGATGGTTGTGAAGATAATCTAGCTAGTACACAAGTCGTTCAGCAAAGGCAATAAAGACACGTAATTCATACGTCCAGAAACAAGTCATGCATTCTGGTTTTACTAGGACTACTTCCCATCCTTGGTCTTGTGGAACATAACCGTTATGGCCGTTGATAAGACAGCATGTTGTAACGTCTTCAAAGGGACGAGGGTTACGTAATGACCAACAGTCTCGTAATAACCTAAAAACCTCATTTCTTACCCCAATTACCGACTTCGTCACTTGTGGGAACGTTTTGTTTAATAGTTGTAGCCCGATGTTCTTGTTCTCACTTTGGTGAGAAGCGAACATTACTAACCCGTAAGCATAACATGCTTCTTTATGTTGCATGTTAGCCGCTTTTTCTAAATCACGAAGTCCTATATTCGGATATACTGAGTCAAAATAATTTCTTAACCCGTTACGTAAAATAGCATTTGGGTTCCCCGCAATATATGCGTCAAAGTAAACACATCGTAACTTATGGATTTCCCAATGTGATATCCCCCATCTTTCGAACGAAAACCTTTTATAAACCAAGGCATTCTTGGAACGTTCTTCGAATGTCTTACAAACTGATCTCGCCTTAAATAGTTGTGCCGAAGAATTCTGACCGACTCTAGAAAAGATTTCATCAATCATGTCTCCGGGTAGGTCTCTTAAAATATTGGGTTGTCTATCCATTTTGTGTTTTTATACTGTAAAATAGACAAGAGTTAGATTCATAAAAAAAATACTTATTAATACAAGCAATTTTTACATATATCATAAAGCATAAGCACACTATATTACATATATTACACCACACGAATACAACTATCTTATTCCGACTCGATTGTTTCTTCTTCTTCGGTTTTGGTTCATTTTGCCAAGTTTATAGGGATATATGATGTTCCCCTAATACGAGCCGTCGTTTTCCACATTGGTTTAGAAAAACCTGGTGGTTTAGAGGTTCCCGGCTCATTGTTACAACTTAAGGACTTCGGGGGTTGACGATGCATATAAAGTTCATCGTGGTTGGAATTAGATTTCTCTATTTTTATGCCCTTTCCCTTATTATTTTCTTTTGCCTTTTTAAATTCAGTTGGGGTAATTTCTATAACATCATCGGAATTCTCGTCGGAATACGATTCATCGAAGAATTGGTAATCCTCCCAATATTTTGCTTCCTTGGCGGAAACACCATTGACCATAATTAACCTTGGTTGGTTGGTTGAGGATTTTCTTTTACTTAACCGTTTTATTATTTCCCCCACCGGTTCTATTTCTTCATCCGGTTCCAATTCTTCTTCCGGTTCCGATTCTTCTTCCGGTTCCGACTCTTCTTCTGGTTCCTCTTCGGGAACTTGTGAATCAGTCCACGAATCAGTCCAGTTTACATTTGACTCTTCATTATTATTAGGTGAGTCAATGGGACTTGTTCTAGAGGTAGACATCTATCACATAATATCAAACGCGTTAAAAGATTAATATATCACATAATATTCACATGTTAAAAATATATAGTTTCCAACAAAATTTGTTAAGCAATCATTTTTCAAGTAAACACGGTCGAAGTTCAGACTCACTAATGCATCCTAACAAACTCGATAAGACACACTAATGCAAAATTCTGGTTCTCTAAGACCAACGCTCAGATACCAACTGAAATGTCCCGTTCTTATTGATTAAAAACGTTCCATATTAATTGATTTCGTTGCGAGGTTTTGACCTCTATATGAGACGTTTTTCAAAGACTGCATTCATTTTTAAAACAAACCATAACCTTTATTTCATAGATAAAGGTTTTAAAAAGCTTTACATAGATTATCAAATAATGATAATCTAAAATATCCTGTTTACACACGACCATTACATAATGGTTTACAATACAAATATGTTACAACAAAATAAGTTTCTTGAATGCAGTTTTTACACAATATCATACAAGCATGGACTCCAAATCTCGTCCTTATTAAAGTATGCGACAGCGGAAGCTCTTAATAATCACCTGAGAATAAACATGCTTAAAACGTCAACAAAAATGTTGGTGAGTTATAGGTTTAACCTATATATATCAAATCATAATAATAGACCACAAGATTTCATATTTCAATACACATCCCATACATAGAGATAAAAATCATTCATATGGTGAACACCTGGTAACCGACATTAACAAGATGCATATATAAGAATATCCCCATCATTCCGGGACACCCTTCGGATATGATATAAATTTCGAAGTACTAAAGCATCCGGTACTTTGGATGGGGTTTGTTAGGCCCAATAGATCTATCTTTAGGATTTGCGTCAATTACGGTGTCTGTTCCCTAATTCTTAGATTACCAGACTTAATAAAAAGGGGCATATTCGATTTCGATCATTCAACCATAGAATGTAGTTTCACGTACTTGTGTCTATTTTGTAAATCATTTATAAAACCTGCATGTATTCTCATCCCAAAAATATTAGATTTTAAAAGTGGGACTATAACTCACTTTCACAGATTTGTCGACATGATAGGTCGAAACATTGTATACGTGTCTATGGTATCTCAAGATTACATAATATACAATACAAGTTGATTAAGTTATGGTTGGAATAGATTTGTTACCAATTTTCACGTAGCTAAAATGAGAAAAATTATCCAATCTTGTTTTACCCATAACTTCTTCATTTTAAATCCGTTTTGAGTGAATCAAATTGCTATGGTTTCATATTGAACTCTATTTTATGAATCTAAACAGAAAAAGTATAGGTTTATAGTCAGAAAAATAAGTTACAAGTCCTTTTTGTAAAGGTAGTCATTTCAGTCGAAAGAACGACGTCTAGATGACCATTTTAGAAAACATACTTCCACTTTGAGTTTAACCATAATTTTTGGATATAGTTTCATGTTCATAATAAAAATCATTTTCTCAGAATAACAACTTTTAAATAAAAGTTTATCATAGTTTTTAATTAACTAACCCAAAACAGCCCGCGGTGTTACTACGACGGCGTAAATCTGGTTTTACGGTGTTTTTCGTGTTTCCAGGTTTTAAATCATTAAGTTAGCATATCATATAGATATAGAACATGTGTTTAGTTGATTTTAAAAGTCAAGTTAGAAGGATTAACTTTTGTTTGCGAACAAGTTTAGAATTAACTAAACTATGTTCTAGTGATTACAAGTTTAAACCTTCGAATAAGATAGCTTTATATGTATGAATCGAATGATGTTATGAACATCATTACTACCTTAAGTTCCTTGGATAAACCTACTGGAAAAGAGAAAAATGGATCTAGCTTCAACGGATCCTTGGATGGCTCGAAGTTCTTGAAGCAGAATCATGACACGAAAACAAGTTCAAGTAAGATCATCACTTGAAATAAGATTGTTATAGTTATAGAAATTGAACCAAAGTTTGAATATGATTATTACCTTGTATTAGAATGATAACCTACTATAAGAAACAAAGACTTCTTGAGGTTGGATGATCACCTTACAAGATTGGAAGTGAGCTAGCAAACTTGAAAGTATTCTTGATTTTATGTAACTAGAACTTGTAGAATATATGAAGAACACTTAGAACTTGAAGATAGAACTTGAGAGAGATCAATTATATGAAGAAAATTGAAGAATGAAAGTGTTTGTAGGTGTTTTTGGTCGTTGGTGTATGGATTAGATATAAAGGATATGTAATTTTCTTTTCATGTAAATAAGTCATGAATGATTACTCATATTTTTGTAATTTTATGAGATATTTCATGCTAGTTGCCAAATGATGGTTCCCACATGTGTTAGGTGACTCACATGGGCTGCTAAGAGCTGATCATTGGAGTGTATATACCAATAGTACATACATCTAAAAGCTGTGTATTGTACGAGTACGAATACGGGTGCATACGAGTAGAATTGTTGATGAAACTGAAAGAGGATGTAATTGTAAGCATTTTTGTTAAGTAGAAGTATTTTTATAAGTGTATTGAAGTCTTTCAAAAGTGTATAAATACATATTAAAACACTACATGTATATACATTTTAACTGAGTCGTTAAGTCATCGTTAGTCGTTACATGTAAGTGTTGTTTTGAAACCTTTAGGTTAACGATCTTGTTAAATGTTGTTAACCCAATGTTTATAATATCAAATGAGATTTTAAATTATTATATTATCATGATATTATCATGTATGAATATCTCTTAATATGATATATATATACATTAAATGTCTTTACAACGATAATCGTTACATATATGTCTCGTTTAAAAATCATTAAGTTAGTAGTCTTGTTTTTACATATTTAGTTCATTGTTAATATACTTAATGATATGTTTACTTATCATAGTATCATGTTAACTATATATATATATATATATATATCCATATATATGTCATCATATAGTTTTTACAAGTTTTAACGTTCGTGAATCACCGGTCAACTTGGGTGGTCAATTGTCTATATGAAACATATTTCAATTAATCAAGTCTTAACAAGTTTGATTGCTTAACATGTTAGAAACATTTAATCATGTAAATATCAATCTCAATTAATATATATAAACATGGAAAAGTTCGGGTCACTACAACTATTGCCATTAATGTTACTACTTAGTGTTACTACTATCACTACATAACACTAGTACCACTACTACTACCACTAGTGTTACTACTAACACTACTAACACTACTATCACTACATACACTACTTCTCACTACTAGCGAATCTTTTCGTACTATTATTTACTAGTCTTCAACATTCATTGCTAGTATATTTTTAATAACTCTGTTTTTCATTGATCTTACCTCGATATATCGTTTGTATAGAAGGAGACCATGTTTATTACGGAAATGCTCGAGGCTCAATTGGAAGAACTCGTTAACTAGCGTGTGACAGAAGCTCTTATAGCTGCAGGTTTTGATTGCACGATTGAGAAATACTGTCCCCGACGAGAGCGGATAAGATGGGAAAATACACTTCTGAACCTAAGGGTCATTGGAAACGACATTGCTAGTTACACAAACCGATTCCGAGAGCTATCGTTGCTTTGCCCACATTTGGTCTCATCAGTGGAAAGAGCAATCGAGAGGTACATGTCGGGATTGCCGATGGAAGTGTTTAGTTTTGTCCTTTCCCATCAACCAAAGACAATACTCGGAGTCATCAACATGGCGATAAACAGGATGAAGCAAGTTAGCCGCTCGGAAGGAAAAGAGGTGCCTGTTACAGGAAATGATGTTAAAGGAAAAAGAAAACGAAGTGAGAACATTGTTGGGAGTCTCGCACAGAACTGAGGTGAGAAGCAAGAGATACCCCGTAACTTTGAGAAGGGATCTTCATCCAACAAGAATTACAAGGGAAAACTACCATTGTGTGGAAGATGCGGAAAGCACCATCGTGGGGAATGCAAAGCGCTGGTTTGCACCAAGTGTAAGAAGTTTGGTCATTTTTCAAAAGATTGCAAGGTTAATCTCAATGGTAACACCAATAACAACAGCACTGCAAGCAACGCGAACAGTGCTAATGGTGGTAAGAACTGTTATGGTTGTGGATAGCCGGGTCATTTCAAGAAGGACTGTCCTAAGAACAACAATGGGAATGCTCGAGGAAGGGCGTTCAACATCAATTTTGCCGAAGTTCGTGATGATCCAAAGCTAGTCACGGGTACATTTTCACTTGATGACCAACTTGTTTATGTTTTGTTTGATACTGGCACTGATAGAAGTTTTATATCAAAGGATATTTGTCACAATGTTAAGAAATCTGTTTCTCCCCTAGATAACGTGTATTCCATAGAACTAGGGAATGGTAACTTGATGAGAGCTGATAAGATTTATCGTGATTGTACTTTGACGTTAGAAAGTAAGCCTTTTAGGGGCCGTTTACTTGAGACTTAATTGGGATTATTGTTGTGGGTAGATTATTCGGTCATCAAATGAGCTGTTTACTTGGAACTTAATTTTTGAGCTTAACTGTGCCAATACCTTTATCATTCACCCCAAAAATAGGTGTTGTCCCCATATGGCTGATCTCTTTCCAATATTACCCCCTTTTATTTCATCCACCACCAATCCTCCATCTTAGTTTTCCTCGTAATTTCTATTTTTTTATGGCCATTAACAACAACCATCAAAGAAACACCATCAACTAAAGTTACAGCCACCTCTAAAGCAAAACGATTTTTTCAAAAAACCCAGAAAAAGACACGGTTTAAAGCGAAAACAAACTGGGTTTTAGATACTGGATATGGTGGTTATTGGGTTGAATTTTTGGATGATTTTGGGGTCGTTGGTCTTTTTGATTTTAAATGGATATGGTCTAGGGAGCAAATCGGTTTAGTCACAGGTAAGTTCCCTTTAATTTTGGGGTTTTTGATTTTGGAGCAACTCACAACAATTAATGGAAACGATGTTGGATTCTTTATTTGGTGTTCTGTCAAAATTGAGTAAAGGGGTTTATGAGGAATCATCAATTGTTTAGTCATAAACCACAACTTGTATTTCTGTGTCGATAGTTTGACTTTTATGTTAGGTTTCCCAAGATGAAAGCAAATAGTTGTTGATAAACTGAGATCTTATGATAAATATATCGTGTTTATGAATTTGGTTTTATATTTGTGAAATTATTATTACCATATTTGTTCAAAGTAATAGTTAACTTATTTTATATCGTAAGGTTTAAATGGTCGTTTCTTATCATTCAGACTATTCATTCAGCACAAAAAGTAAACAGATATTTGCATTCTCTACTTACTACATATATCTACTCATTATCCATTCTGCCATACATATTCATACAGGACTTAACAAGAAAAAAAGTAAACAGGCCCTTAGCATTGATGTGATACCTATTAAACTGGGAAGTTTTGACCTTGTGGTTGAAATGGACTGGTTAGCTAATAACAAAGCCGAGGTGGTCTGTGACCTAAAGTCTATTCGTATTCCTATTGCTGATGGTGAACCTATGATGATTTATGGTGAAAAGAATGGCTCACAATTACATCTCATTAATTGCTTGAAAGTCCAGAAGTATGTGAGAAAGGGATGTATCGCGTTCTTGGCTCAATTAAGCCAAATTGTACCAGAAGAAGGGAGACCCGAAGACATTCCTATAGTTAAGGAATTTCTGGAAGTTTTTCCGGAGGAATTACCTGGTCTCCCACCGCATCGAGAAATTGAGTTTCAGATAGACTTAGTGCCAGGAGCGGCATCGGTGGCTCGCGCACCGTACAGACTTGCACCCCCAGAACTTCAAGAGTTGTCTAGTCAATTGCAAGAGTTGTTAGACAAGGGGTTTATTAGACCGAGTTCTTCGCCTTGGGGAGCTCCGGTCCTGTTTGTTAAGAAGAAGGATGGGTCGATGAGGTTGTGTATCGACTACAGAGAATTGAACAAGCTGACAATCAAGAATCGGTATCCGCTACTGAGGATTGATGACTTATTTGATCAGCTGCAGGGATCTAGCTGTTATTCAAAGATTGATTTGAGATCCGGGTATCATCAATTGAGAGACAAAGAAGCTGATTTCCCGAAGACAGCGTTTAGAACACGTTATGGGCATTATGAGTTTACAGTGATGTCGTTTGGTTTGACGAACACACCAGCAGTGTTCATGGACCTCATGAACCGTGTGTGTAAGCCATACCTAGATAAATTCGTCATTGTGTTCATTGATGATATATTGGTGTACTCCAAGAATAGAGAAGAGCAAGAACAGCATCTACGTTCGATATTGACTATGCTTAGAGAAGAGCAGTTGTATGCAAAGTTCTCTAAGTGTGACTTTTGGTTACCAGAAGTACAATTTCTTGGTCATGTTGTAGGGGCCAAGGGAATACAGGTCGATCCAGCAAAGATTGAGTCGGTTAAGAATTGGGAAACTCCAAAGATGCCAACACAGATTAGGCAATTTTTGGGTCTAGCTGGTTACTACCGGAGATTCATTGAGGGATTCTCTAAGATCACCCGACCATTAACCGCATTGACTCATAAGGGCAAGTAGTTTGAGTGGTCAGAACTGCAAGAGACTGCATTTCAGTTGTTAAAGGAAAAGTTAACAACTGCACCAGTATTGTCTCTACCCGAGGGAAGTGAAGATTTTGTTGTTTATTGTGATGCCTCAAGTCAAGGAATGGGTTGCGTGCTTATGCAACAAAACAAAGTTATTGCTTATGGATCGCGTCAGTTAAAGATTCACGAGAAGAACTACACTACGCACGACCTTGAGTTAGGAGCTGTTGTCTTTGCACTCAAAATATGGAGACACTACCTGTTTGGAACCAAGTTCACTATCTTCACTGACCATAAGAGTTTACAGCACATATTCGATCAGAAGCAGCTCAACATGAGACAACGACATTGGATGGAACTACTTAATGATTATAACTGCGAACTTAAATACCATCCGGGCAAGGCGAATGTTGTGGCAGATGCCTTAAGCAGAAAGGAGCGAGAGAAACCTCTTAGGGTTAAAGCGCTTAATATAGTTGTCCGTACGAATCTCACATCACAAATCCGTGAAGCACAACAAGAAGCCATGAAACAAGAGAATTTTGATGTTGAATTTCTCAAAGGGATGGATAGAAGTTTGACATCAAGGAGAACGGATCACGGTATTTTGCTAACCGAATTTGGGTACCAAAATTTGGTGGATTGAGAGAACTAGTGTTGGAGGAAGCACACAAGTCAAGATACTCAATTCATCCGGGATCAGATAAATTGTACCAAGATTTGAAGGCATTTTATTGGTAGCCGAATTTGAAAGCTGACATTGCTACTTATGTCTGGAAGTGCTTGACTTGCGCTAAAGTCAAGGCTGAGCATCAGAAGCCATCAGGATTATTAATTCAACCAGAGATTCCCCAGTGGAAGTGGGAAGGAATTTCCATGGACTTCATTACAAAACTGCCGAGAATGGCGGGAGGTCACGAAACTATTTGGGTTATCGTGGATCATCTCACTAAGTCCGCACACTTCTTACCGATAAAGGAAACTGATAAGATGGAGAAGTTGGCTCAGATTTACATTAAGGAATGGAGTGCCTATATCTATTATATCCGACCGCGACAGCAGATTTACTTCCAGGTTTTGGCAATCATTGCAGAAAGAAATGGGGACTCGTTTAGATATGAGTACAGCATATCACCCCCAGACGGATGGCCAGAACGAACGAACTATTCAGACTTTTGAGGACATGTTGAGAGCGTGTGTCATTGATTTTGGAAATAGATGGGATAAATATTTACCACTAGCTGAGTTCTCATACAATAACAATTACCATGCGAGTATTAAAGCTGCACCATTTGAAGCATTGTATGGAAGGAAGTGTATATCTCCCGTTTGTTGGAGCGAGTTGGGAGATAGTCAGTTGACGGGTCCTGAGATTATTCAGGAGACAACTGAGAAAGTTCTGCAGATTCAGGAACGATTGAGAACGGCTCGAAGTCATCAAAAGAGTTACGTCAATGTTAGACGGAAGGACATAGAATTCCAAGTTGGTGACAAGGTTATGCTTAAAGTATCACCTTGGAAGGGTGTTGTACGATTTGGGGAACGAGGTAAACTGAGTCCTCGCTATGTTGGACCGTTTGAGATAACTGAAAGAGTTGGACCAGTAGCTTACAGATTGGAACTACCATAAGCACTCAGCGGTATTCATGACGTTTTCCATGTATCCAATCTAAAAAAGTGCCTAGCCGATGATAATTTGATTATTCCTTTAGAGGAACTACGTATCGACGACAAACTTCATTTCATTGAGGAACCTGTTGAAATCTTGGGCCGTGAGGTCAAACAGTTGAAGCAAAGCAGAATTCCTATCGTTAAAGTTCGGTGGAATGCGAGAAGAGGACCAGAGTTCACGTGGGAGCGTGAAGACCAGATGAGGCTGAAGTATCCGCAATTGTTTCCCGAGGAAACCACTTCAGCGGACGATCACTAAAATTTCGGGACGAAATTTTCAATAACAGGTGGGTAATGTAACAACCCTAATTTTTCCGTTACTTTCGTTAACCTTCCGTTAGTTTATTTAACGACGATTATTTAACTTTTATGTGGTTACGTGTATTAAATGCGTACTTGACCTTTGGAGGGTTTCAATAATTGATATGGGTTGATATTAATTCAAATAAATATTTCGGATAATGAAATACGATAAAAACGATACAATTTTGATAACAGCTTTTTGAGCAACGAAACGCTCGGGTTTATTTTAATAATTAATTTAATTAATTATTAACTTTTTAAAATATTTAATTTATTGGGTTTTTAATAAATTAAGCGATTGGTTGCGTTTAGCGATCGGATTAGCGTTCCGGGCCTTCGGTACGACTAAACGACACTTAAAACGGACCACGAATACACGGGATTACAAAACGAGAGCCCGGGAACCCATAGTGGGCCCCATTCGGCCGAACCCCACCCCCTCCCCCCTTATTTTGTTAATTTTTGGCTAGTGGAAGGGCTTATGTGCAATTTAGGATAATTAGGGCTAGTATTTAAGGTTTGTGTTAAACCTAATTAGCTTTAATAAAAATAAAATGCAGTTTTCTTCCCTCCTGCTCCCTCCCATCGTCGACCATATCATCACCACCATACCATCAATTTTTGATTTTTAGATTAAACCTTGAACACGAAAGTTGTAATTCCCGATCTCCTCTACACGTTGGTGTATTTAATTTAGTGATCAAAGGTATAATTGCATGAACCCTAATTCTTAAAAATCTGATTTTCATGTGAGTTTCATAGTTATGTTGTCAATTGCTCAAGTCTATACGCGTACGTGTTAATTGTAATCGTTATTTTGATTGTTTGATGCGCTAGGGTTTAAAAACGAATTTGTATTTGTTTGATCAGAAAAATTAAGTTTTTCAAATGTTAATTATTATCTTATAATCGGATTCCTTGTGAAAAACTATTGAGTTTAGGGTTTGGATTCGCTTGATTTCGTTTTCGTATGATTAAGTTATGTCGATTTGAATTATCGTTGTGTTTTTGTTGCTTGATCAGAAATCTGGTATTGATAGAAAATGAATTGGCATGTGAGACTTATACCAATGGAAATATAATTTAAAAACACTCAATTTAGACTAGGATATCATGTCGTTCGCTTATGTATAGCCCGAGATATGCTAGAATTAGTGTAAATGTAGTTTTATACAGCACTTGCATGAAAATAACCATGTATGATAAAATGTGTTAACTTCTGTGATTAAAGCTTTGCATATTATAAAAATAGACAAAAATTACTTCATCTTTCATGTAGATATCATAGGCTAATTGTATCTAGATCTTTGGATGATCGTATGCAAATGTGACTAACGAAATGGGAATCGAATCTGTAAATTGAACACGGTTTTGTACTTTGTGAATTTTGTATATTGACTGAGCATGTATGCTTCTGGAAAATGAAACTTAACATGATAAATGACTTATTGTGAGTTTATTTCAATCTCTGAAACCTTATGCATTGGGCACAATAGAGCCATACTTTATGTGAATTCTGGTTTGAGCTGAAAACTGAATGATCAACTTGCACGAATAAACTGTACAAATTGGCTAAAAAAAAGTTGCTAGATTTTTAATGTGTGTTACTTTGATTTGTCCTTGAACTATGGCCACTGGTCTTGTATCAATTGCATGTTCCTAACTCCGTTTATAGCCAAAATGAAATCAGTGCGCGGTCAGAAACTGACTTGGCAAACCCCAAATGTATCCCTTCTGATTCCTGACTTTTAATTGTCATATGAGCCCCTGGCTGGACTTTTTGGAATCGATTTTAAGTCTAATTATGATCTGGAGTTTGTCATATTTACTTGAATTTTGTACTATGAGATAATATGCTAAGTATGCTACGTGTTCATAAACTTTGTGCATGACGATAAACTGAAATTGTGGAAATGATTATTCATGACCTAAAACGTATTGTTTGACTTAGGTTTGACTTATTGACAAATATTTGACATGAACCTGCTTATGTTGACTTTATTTGACCACATTGACCAAGTTTGACGTTCGGTTTGACTTCGGTTGACTTTGTTTGACTTGCATGATATAGTTGACTTTTACTTTAAATCGCGTCGAGTCGAGCAATAAGACAACGTACACTATGAAACCACACTTATTTAAGATACATATATTGACCAACCTACAAACGTATACTTAGGTTACATTACTCAGGTCTAAACCGTACAAGTCATTTGTCTTTCATTCCGAGCTTATTCAAAGGTGAGTCTACAGTCCCGCTTTTTACATATTTTCAGCGATGAGAATACACGCTGTTATATTTACATTTTCAATTACTTTTATATTGACATGGGTACTACACATATGCATAATGAGTTTGTTCAAAAAGCCTCTAGCTAGAATACTTTTAATACCATCGCTATAAGCACAATTTAGATGGACGGATCCGTTAGGTTGACAACCTCACCCACTATAAAAGCAGTGGTGCATTTATTTTGAACATTAAATACATTTAAACAAGTGTATAACATTTTACGAGGTAATGTCGGGTGTAGTGGTTTCTATACTCGGGTTAATGCTAGTATTCAGGTGCTCGGTTTATGCAAGCGATAGAATCTCGTGGTCAATGAAATTAAACTATTTTTCTGATAACTGTTTTTCAGATACTGTTACATTATTTTAAACCTGTAGATTCACCAACATTATTTGTTGACATGTTTTTGCGTGTTGTTATTCTCAGGTCCTTAAGAGGTATGCTTCCGCTGTGTTTGCTGCAACTCTGGCCGTGGAGTCAGCATTTGATTTTAAAGAACATTATTTACTTTCGCATTTAAAACTTTTATACTGTTTAAATACTATTGGCTTGTGGTTACGATCACAACAGTGTTTCTATTTTGGGATTTCCAACTTTTGTTTTTTGAAAGTTATTAATTTAAATAAAATTAAATGCGATTGCTTTAAACGTCTCATATAGAGGGCGTAACTGTTAATTATGGGACCGGAATTAACACGCCGTCAGATGGTATTTTGGCGGGGTGTTATAGCATACGTATGCTCCTCACCACTTGGGTTTGCCAAAACCAAACCCGCACCTGCACCTTCTGCGCACGAAGCACCATCAGTAAACAAATCCCATGTTTCATCAAGTACCGGTTTTAACGCGGTTTGCTCATTAATTACCTCCAATTCTCCAGACATTTACGTGAGGTAATCCGCCATAACCTGACCTTTTACAGCACTACGCGGAAGGTAAGATATTTGATAAACGCCTAATTCGACTGCCCACAATGCAAGTCTACCAGATATCTCTGATTTTTATTAAAACTTGCTTGATTGGCATATTAGTTAATACATGCACTGGATGCCCTTGAAAATATCTTCTTAACCTTCGAGATGTTAAAAAAAAGCGCATACACAAACTTTTCGATCGGCGCATAGTTTATTTCACTTCATGTAAGAGCTTTACTAACAAAATACACCGACTTTTGTATTTTGTTCCTTTCCGTGATCAAAACTGAACCGAAAGCTTCGTTTGCCACTGATATATAAAGGTAAAGAACTTCGCCGTCAATTGGCAATGTTAGTGTAGGTAAAGTTTTCAACAACTTTTTCATCTCTTGAAACGCGGTTTCTGCTTCACTGGACCAAACAATACTTTTTTGTTTCAAACATCCTTTTAATGTTTTGAAAAAAGGCAACTGCCTTTCAGCAGCTTTAGACAAAAACGCGTTAACGCGGCCAGTTTTCCCGTCAAACTTTGCACTTCTTTAATCGTTTTTGGCGCAGTCATATTTTATATAGCCGCGATCTTTTTTGGATTAGCTTGAATACCTTGTTCTGTAACAAGATATCCCAAAAACTTTCCTTCAGTTTCACCGAAACTGCATTTAAGTGGATTGAGTTTCATGTTTATTTTTCGCAGTGTATCAAATGTTTCGCGCATATCTTCAATAATTCGCTCTTGCGTTGTGCTTTTGATCACTAAATCATCTACATAAGCCTCAAGATTACGCCCTATTTGTTTGTCAAACGCGGTAGTAAGCAAATGCTGATATGTCACACCCGCATTAATTAAACCAAAAGGAATCATTATATAACAATATATTCCTTTGCCTGTATGAAATACGGTTTTATCTGCATCTTCTTGAGCCATTGGAATCTGGTGTTAACCTCTTGCCGCATCCAGAAAACATTTATACGGGAAAGCATGCAAAGATTCCACTTTTAAATCAATTTCTAGAAGCGAATAGTTATCTTTAGGGCACACTTTATTTAAATCTTTGTAATCAATACACATTCTCCAAGAACCATTAGGTTTTTTCACCAACACTGGATTCGCGATCCACGATTGGTATTGAACTTCATGCAAAATTCCAGCTCTCACCAATTTTGCTACTTCTTCGCACAACCATTTTACGCGATCTGGGGCCATACCCCTTCTCTTTTGCACTATAGGTTTTAGGGCTGGATTTACGTTAAGCCTGTGTTCCGCAATATGACGCGGAACACCAGTCATATCGTTTTCACTCCAAGCAAAAACATCCATGCACTGGACAAGTAATTGGATTATTTGCTTCCTAGCATCCGCACTAATATTGCGTCCCACTTTAATTTTCTGCTCAGGATATGCGGGATTAATAATTTCCATATTATCAACATCATCAGCAGTTTCCCACACAGCGGCTTTTACATTAACAGCCACACAAATAGGCATAATGCTCATTGAACATATTGTGGCAACCCCCTTATATATTGGAAATTTGATCATGCCATGAATTGTGGACGGGATAATTCCAAATTTACTTATAGCGGTTCTTCCCAGCAGCAAGTTATAGTGAGATGAGGCTCGCATAACATAAAAATCTAGCCGCGCCTGTCGCGCCAAAGCGTTGTCATTTTCATCGGCGAGTTCGATTTCTAATGGCAAAATGCCCATGGGCAATGAAGACTCTCCTGCAAAATCAGTTAGCGAAACCGCGGTTGGTTGTAGGTTTGCTTTAATACCCTCCGGCAGCTGAACAAAGCATTGTTCGTAGATAATATCTACACTGCTGCCATTATAAACATGAACTTTCATGACTGTAATTTCAGCTTCTGCGATTTTGCACAATACTACTATCAGCATTTCAGAAAAATCATCGCTCTGCATTTTCGGGAAACTAATTGGCTCAAATTGCCAATTATGATACATTTTAGCTGAATTTCGCTTTCTTCCTCTTTTTGGGGCATTTTCTCGCACAGCAACCACTACATCACCATTATTTCCGATATTACTCATTATTCTAAGCAATCGAGCAACTTACCGCTGATTTTAAATGCATTCACCTGCAAATCATCACAACAAAAGCACGATTGAAA
Organism: Rutidosis leptorrhynchoides; assembly: GCF_046630445.1. Classification (NCBI taxonomy): domain Eukaryota; kingdom Viridiplantae; phylum Streptophyta; class Magnoliopsida; order Asterales; family Asteraceae; genus Rutidosis; species Rutidosis leptorrhynchoides. Next base: position 327,612,806 of record NC_092333.1, on the reverse strand, counting down.
TTAAACTAAAGAATTAATCGTTTAACAGCGCAAAACAAATAATTTTCAGCTTAATTCATAAAACGAATCCCACGGATGGCGCCAATTGATCAATCCTTAATTAATGAAGTTACTTAATTACGAATTGAGTGCAATAAGATTATGATGGGGGATGGAGTGTTTGATGATTATTTTGGGCCCCGATGATCGTCTTTCACTTTAATTATCAAGTGATCAACCACCCCGACCCGGTCTTGATTGTTAATTAGCATAATTCACCTTTTGCGCGATGTAAAAATCCATTGGGCAAGATCACAAGTGGAAATCACAAAGGCTTAGGCAAAATGACAGAGAATCAACAACCCATAAATGAGAGGCCAAGCTCCCTATTTATAGTACTCGAGATATCCGCGGTCTGCGAATTACTTAACTATCCGTGGAAACTCAGCGGATTAAATCGGGGTCCTTTATTTGTGCGAAAATATAGCTGTTATACTTATTTTCAGCGAACACTTCATACCTTTGCATTATAATTCGCGTAATTCTGCTTCAGGCTTTTAACAAATAAAATATACATATACAATGCCATGTATATGATCAATGGTCATATATATGAGTAAAAGTACGCAATATACCGGTTTGTTGCTCGCCTTCATAATCCGATGAAATTGGATTATCGACCAGGGGAGTGCTTTGTTTGAGCTTCTTGCTCTGAGATGATGGTGGATTTTAAAGTGACCGTTTTCCGAAACTTGGCTGTGATGATGGCGACTCGTCAAATCAACGACAGGAATTGCCTGTTTTTCCTGCTTGATTTGGCTGCCGGAGGAAGTTGTTGATTTAGATTCCGGACTGGTTAGCAGTTTTGTAATAAGATCCTTGGGATCTACCTTTCTATCAACTTCGTCAATCTTCATTTTTATTTACGAAGGAGAAGTGGTGGCTAAGAATTCGAAAAGATTAAATGTGAATTTTTGTAATTGCGACGTATGTTAGATAAAGCGAGTGAGATCTTGGTGGTTATGAATCATGATATATATAGGGGAAATAAGGGTGGCAATTGATTGTGTTAATTATCCGTTATGATAACTCAAACGGTAATATTTGAGATAACGGGTGAAAACGGTAACTAACCTATAGCAAAAGCGAAAATAGTTAAATGCGGAATTTTAGAGTTTATCATGATACATCTGCTTCGCAAAATGAATCATAATAAACTGGGGGACTTGATCATATACATGGCATTGTATATGTATATTTTATTTGCTAAAAGCCTGAAGCAGAATTACGCGAATTATAATGCAAAGGTATGAAGTGTTCGCTGAAAATAAGTATAACAGCTATATTTCCGCACAAATAAAGGACCGCGATTTAATCCGCTGAGTTTCCGCGGATAGTTAAGTAATTCGCAGACCGCGGATATCTCGAGTACTATAAATAGGGAGCTTGGCCTCTCATTTATGTGTGGTGGATTCTCTATCATTTTGCCTAAGCCTTTGTGATTTCCACTTGTGCACTTGCCCAAGGGATTTTTACCTCGCGCAAAAGGTGAATTATGCTAATTAACAATCAAGACCGGGTCGGGGTGGTTGATCACTTGATAGTTAAAGTGAAAGACGATCATCGGGGCCCAAAATAATCATCAAACACTCCATCCTCCATCATAATCTTATTGTACTCAATCCGTCATTAATTAAGGAATGATCAACAATCCTTCGGGATATTTATCAAACTTCCAGCAGACTATTCCTTTTGTTTAAGAAATTGATCCATTGGTTCAAACCACTTCTTTTCTGGATTCTAAATCTCGGGGTCTGGGGGATGAGTTATTAACTGAAAGAGATGTGCCACCTCATGGTACATTGATGACTTCAGGAGTCAAGAATATTAATATTCCATGAGAGCTAAACCAACGGGTAGTTCTGCTACTCTGTCAGAGTCCTATAAGACTAAAGTCATGGAGGTGGATGATCTGCAAGAATCTTCGCCGGTGATAACTCTGGTTGTTGCCCAACCTCCATCAGAATGGAATATCACGAATCTGACTAGTTGTATGTACAGCCCCACATTTAAGAATAATACCGCACAATTATCCTTACCCGCCCTCACGAAAAATCAAACACTTTTACTGACATCACTTTCAATAGTTGCTGCTGCTGCTCCTGGTTACACCGTTGTTTCACCAACTCGGTCACCCTCTCGGACTTCCAATAGATATGGATTCAGATATCTCTCTGATAATGAAGTGGAGGAGCTATATCCTGCTGAATTTGCCAAATGGACTGATCTTGATGAAGTTCGTGACACTATGATGATTTATCTAGAACAAGCAAGGGTAGTGTTTCCTCTATCTCCATGTAAATCACCTGGACCAATATATATGCCAGATCATGATGATTTCGATGACAATAATCTTCATGAGGGAGAGAATAGACATGGATACGGGTTTGGTGCTTTTCAACGCTCAACGTATGAAGCTGGTTCATCTAGTCAATGGAGAAATGATGATGTACTTAATATTTCTGATTCGTCTGAAAGTGATGAAGTTGAGGAAATTCAATGTGAAAGTTTTCTAGATGAATCGTTAGATCAGAGAGAAGGTGCCTCAGGAACATTAATGATTATGGATACGGATGAACAAACTGAGGACAAGACAGCACCAGAGGACAATCGAAACTTTGATAATATCGAAGATATTTTGAGGGGACGAGTGTTTCAAATGAATTTAATGAACATCAATTTGTCATCATGACGTCTCCGACTGATGACTTTGGGATACACTTTGAGAAGGAGATTTTATCAAATGGAGAAGTTGATTCTACAACACCTCCTGATCTTAGTGTTCCCTTCCAAACATCAGAGATAGCTCTTGAACGCGATGCTGATTATCAACTTAGTGATGATGAGGAGATGCTGATTCTTCGTTCACCATTCATTGAACAACAATCTTACAAGATTTGTGGTGATTCTGATCTCGTCCTTGCAGCCTCAATGAGTGTTGATATTGCTCCAAAAGAACATATATTTAGTCGCAATATCATTCCAAAATGTAATGTTTTTAATTGTAATTTCCTTATTTTTAGTTGTAATTGTTTAAAATAAATAAGTGTGAAGACGAAAGACGAAGATCGCTCGAAAACGAAGATTTAAAAGGCAAAAACGTCCAAAATGCTCAAACGTACAAGTTACACTCCAAGTGGTTTAATTTATCGAAGAAAAACGTCTAAAGATTAATAAGAACGCAAGTCGTGGAACGTAAATTGCATGATATTAAATTGTACGAAAAGACGTTCGAGAACCCGGAATCGAGACATAAACCGGGCGTAAATGTACGAAACATCGAAGCCAAAATTACGAGTCAACTATGCACAAGAATATAATATAATATATATATATAATTATATAAAATTATATATATATTATATATATTTATTAAATATGTCGACAAGCTAGTGTACAAAAAATATGTGAGCTGGATCTGGCGGCCATGCGATCGCATGGGAAATAGGCATAAAACCCATGCGATCGCATGGGTTACTGTAGCAGGCCAAAATGCTATAAATATCAGGCCTGTGCTCGAGCTTCAAACATACTCCTTTATATTTTCAAATTCAGTTTTTAATTTTTATTTTATGTAATTTAGTTTTAGGAGTAGGAGTAGGTTAATTTAGTGGTTACATTTCTACAAGTTTGGGTAGCGTAACGTTTATTTTACGGGTTTTCAAGTCGAAGTTCTGTCTGTGTAAAGCTACGCGATAAATACTCAATGTAAGTTATGTTCTCCTTTTTAAATTAATGTCTTGTAACTAAGTTATTATTATGCTTATTTAAATCGAAGTAATCATGATGTTGGGCTAAAAATATTAAAATTGGGTAATTGGGCTTTGCACCATAATTGGGGTTTGGACAAAAGAATGACACTTGTGGAAATTAGACTATGGGCTATTAATGGGCTTTATATTTGTTTAACTAAATGATAGTTTGTTAATTTTAATATAAAGATTTACAATTAGTTATACCTATAAATAACCATATACACTCAATCGGACACGATGGGCGGGGTATTTATATGTACGAATAATCGTTCATTTAACCGGACACGGGAATGGATTAATAGTCACTAGAATTATTAAAACAGAGTTGAAATTATATACAAGGACACTTAGTGTAATTGTTAACAAAGTATTAAAACCTTGGGTTACACGCAGTTGATATCCTGGTGTAATTATTAAACAAAGTATTAAAACCTTGTTACAGTTTAAGTCCCCAGTTAGTTGGAATATTTGACTTCGGATATAAGGATAATTTGACGAGGACACTCGTACTTTAAATTTATGACCGATGGACTGTTATGGACAAAAACCAGACGGACATATTGAATAATCCAGGACAAAGGACAATTAACCCAAGGTAATAAACTAAAATCAACACGTCAAACATCATGATTACGGAAGTTTAAATAAGCATAATTTATATATTTCATATTTAATTGCACTTTTAATTATCGCACTTTTATTTACTGTCATTGTATTTAATTGCACTTTTAATTATCGTACTTTTTAATTATCGCAACTTATATTTTTCATTAGGTTTTAATTATGACTTAAAATATAAAATCGACAAACCGGTCATAAAACGGTAAACCCCCTTTTATATTATTATTATATATAAAAATATATATTTTGTACAAATATAGTTGTTTAAAATATAGTGTAAAATAAGTCGTCTCCCTGTGGAATGAACCGGACTTACTAAAAACTATACTACTCTACGATTAGGTACACTGCCTATAGTGTTGTAGCAGAGTTTAGATATATCTACTCTATAAATAAATAAATAACTTGTGTAAACTTGTATCATATTTTGTCGTATTTCGTAGTAAAAATATAATTATTTCGTATACACCTCTACGCACATCAAGTTTTTGGCGCCGCTGCCGGAGACCCTGCGAAACGCTATATTTTTAATTTATTTTTGTATAAATATATTTATATATAATTTTTAGAAAAACAATATAAAATTAAAAAAAAAACCTGGAAACCAGGCCCATGCGATCACATGAGCCGGATGTTGTAAAACCATGCGGTCGCATGGCTGACGTGACAGACCCAAACCTTGGACTGCATTTAATTCGCGTAGGGTTTTAATATATTTATTATTATTATTTAGGGTTTAGTTATAATATATTAATTAGTTTATTTTAGTTTTAATTTTTAATTAGTAATATTAAGTTTTAATTATTATTATTATTAATTATATAGTTTAATATATTTATATAATAAATTATATAAAAATTATATTTTTATAAAATTTGTATTTTTATCATTTTAGTTCTAATTTGTATTTTTATCGTTTATTTCATAATATTTATCGTTCGCTATATAGTTTTAAATTTAGTTTTGCTGTAGTTATTTTTATATTTCTATATTTTTAGGCTTTGCCGTAAAATTCCTTAAGTGCTTTTTCTTTAGATTAAGATTTAGGCGCTTTAGAATTTTGCGACGCCGTTTATAGATTTTAGTGCCAATTTAAGTAATTGTCGTTTTCCGAATAAAATTGCATTTACCTTTAGACCTTTAGGCGCTACTTTTTAGATTTAGTTTTTAGAGTTTTAAGTTTCGACGTTTTTCTTTCTTATTTTTATTTTTCGACGTTTTTCGACGCCTAATCTTTTTCTTTCTTATTTCTCGACACGCTAGTTTTTAGGACATAGATTTTTATTTTCTTTAAAATTCCAAACGAAAAATTATTTTAAGCGGTTAAATTGATAGACATCCAAATTTTCTGCTTCGTAGTAATAGTTGGATTTGTTAGTGGCTGAGTTATGAGCTTCTGATTTAAAGGGTTCTGGATCCCTGCTGCATCTATTGGCTATTCGAAACGTGGGCAAAAGCAGAAAAGTCTATTAATTTGATAACTTATATAATTTTTAGTTTTATAACTAATAGGATAATTAGTAAATGCACCACATTGTAGCTAAAATTTGGTAATAAGCGCATTATGGAAAATCTCGAGAATATTTTGGAAACTATTTATGACATCCGAAATCAATTTAATTAATACTCTCAAACGGGTGTTGATAATAATTCGTTCAGTCAATCTTGGATCACGAATGATGAAACAATAACTGGTTGTGAAATCTGTGGAGATTATCACTCAACATGGGAATGTTATTATTACGTTCCTATGGAAAATTATGCACCCATGGAACCTGAATGGAATGATTATGAGGAATACAATTCTAATTGGGATTATTCCCAAGAATATATCCAAATTCAACAACCAGAAGACGAGAAAAATTATGTGCCTGAAAATTCTTTAGATTATATGAAAATCAAACTCGAAGAACTTGATGCTCAAAATGAACAAATGAGAGAGTTTGTAAATCGGCAAGCTAAAACTCTATCAGATTACACACCTGTTGATCTGAGGAGTCGTGTGCAAGAAAATCTCATATCATCGAATTTTGATGAATTCGAGAGCTCCGAAATCACCAACTATCCCGATGATACTTTTTATTCAGTTTTACCAATTTCACAATATATCGACACATTAGCCTCTACCAACGAAATCATCGATCCATCAATGGATGAAGAAGAAGTAAGGGTGACAAATTGGTACTCTTGGGAAAATGATAACGTTGAAAATTTTACCCCCGAGACCAAAATGGTGGGACCGATAAGTACCATTAATGAAGAAGAATTTGCTTCGATCCCGAAATTCACCATTCCACAACCTTCTAACCCAATATTCTCAATAGACGAGTCATCTACCAAAGATGAACTACAAGTTGTAATAGATATTGACACCTCGAATTTCACCCAATTGGGTAATAGAGGTGAAAACCTTGATCCCGATAATGAACGAAAGGAAATGTTAGGAATTGTCCACCCTATAGAAATATGTATGTCGGTGTATATCGATCCATTTGACCAAGAACCAGAAAAGAGACATATCCATTTACTAAAAGCTACACTTAAAACAGAATTAAGTAGTGACGATCGGGTGGGTCTAAACTTTAAACCCATTGATATATATTTTATACCACCCGAGATGTAAATAACTGGCTCACTATTTTAATTCGTGGTACTTATTCTACCGACTTCACATGTCGTCAGCTAAGTATGGGGAAGTCTAACCCCACTTAATGTTAAATTCGGGGTTCGGGTTAGTGCATAACTCGTTAATAAACATGCATAATAAAACAGGGTAAAACAGCGCATTTTCAAAGACTGACATTAAGTTCAGCAAAAGCTAGTACTTTTGACGACAAAACGAAAAACAAATGTGATGTAACAACAAGACGGATTGAACAAATGATGTGCACCATTTATCATTCAACAAACAAACGCCAATATGTTTGGAAACTTTGGTAAAATTTAATCATTTTTCTACGCTAATCACCCTCAATAATTTAAATTATTAATAATTTCTTGCAAATGAGGGCATTGCAAGATCTTAAGTGTGGGAAGGGGTAAAATTCTTTCGGATTTTTAAATTTTTTTTATTTATACACTTGGTTACCATTAAAAATACTAGTAAAGCAGTAGTTGTATTAGAATCTAGTGCTCTCTGATAAAAAAAGGAACATCCCTAGTCTTATATACTGACTACTCAATTCTAGTAAAATTTTTCAAAATTTTCAATTAAATGAACTCAAAATCATGTTGATACATATTTATGAACGATAAAACTAGGTGTTAACACCGAAATTATTGTTACCTCGGAAAGGACATAAATTGAGAAACAAATCAAAATGTTAGAATTCATTTAAAATGGAATAGAGGACAATAAAAAGGAAAATAAAAGCCAAGTGTGGGAAAATCTACCAAGTTATTTTAAACATATATCACATATTTTTGTACAAATAACTGAAGATGCTTTTGTTTTAGACTAAACTAATCAGTTTTACTCGATTTACTATAATATATTTGAAAGAAAGATGGATCTACACGATGAATCAATTTCATCATTAAAAGGAAGTAAAGTCTTCCGAAAAAGACACGCGCTTCTTGATTTAGGTCAAGAAGTTGTCGTCCAGACCAGCTGTAGGTTGATGAAAAATCTAGAAAAGTCATCTCTAAAATCAGCAGGAAATCCACAGACCTCAGCATCAAACAGGGTCGCCAAGTGGTCAGACTTATCATAACCATGAGAGGATCTGTCTCGTAAAATGGGGAGGGCGCCGTGCAAATTAGCTTGATAAGACTAACGAATCAAACCCCCAGAAAGGATAATCTCCTTAAAGATTAAAAATCAGCTTTTAAGACTGATATTACTCAATCCTTGAGATTGACTTTAAAGATTGAGAATTACAAACTCATGGAATTCGATGATATCTAAACTCGAGCTTGAACGAGAAAATATTTTGATCAAATTAAAACTGATTTGTTTTCTGAAAACCCATTTTCAATGCGTTCATTACCATTGAACGTAAAATCCTAGGAATTCACCTGGAATTCATTAGGTCACCTGAACCAATTCGGGTGTCAACCGTAAGAACGGTGGTTGCATAGCATGGTCGAAGACATGACCTTGTGCCAGACCGAAAAAATTATAGGGTGATCTTTACTATTGCTCCTACAAAGAATAGTAATTGCATCCGACACGTTGTAGACCATGAACATCTGCATGTCATTAGACATCGCCCTAACAGTTGCTTGTTCAACGCTTTCCTTTACAACCGGACGGTAGTTTACTGAAAGGTAATATACGGAGCAAGTATACTGGACGTGTTGCTTTCCTAATACAAGGTTAGCAAGTGGGTGAAACAAAACCATAAGTTTTGAGCTAAAATTTTCAAATCTGAAACCCACCAAACCCACAAAAACATTTTGCATACACCGGTGAAGGGTTATTCCGAAAAACTTATCTAGGGTAAAAGCTAGAATGAATTTTCAAAAGATCAAATGTTTTCATAAAGATCCAATTTCCTTAAGGATCTAAATTTTTATAGTCATGTGGGACTGTAAACCACATCGTTACTATCATTGTATATACCGCCGTATCAAAATCACTAATGTATAAAGTGTGAATAATAAAGAAGTGATTCGTGTGATTTAATTTCAAGTTCTGTATTGCTTGAGGACAAGCAACGCTCAAGTGTAGGGATAATTAATATTGCTCCAAAAGAACATATATTTAGTCGCAATATGATTCCAAAATGTAATGTTTTTAATTGTAATTTCCTTATTTTTAGTTGTAATTGTTTAAAATAAATAAGTGTGAAGACGAAAGACGAAGATCGCTGTAAACGAAGATTTAAAGTCGAAAACGAAGATTTAAAAGGCGAAAACGTCCAAAATGCTCAAACGTACAAGTTACACTCCAAGTGGTTTAATTTATCGAAGAAAAACGTCTAAAGATTAACAAGAACGCAAGCCGCGGAACGTAAATTGCACGATATTAAATTGTACGAAAAGACGTTCGAGAAACCGGAACGAGACATAAACCGGTCGTAAATGTACGAAACATCGGAGCCAAAATTACGAGTCAACTATGCACAAGAATGTAATATAATATATAAATATAATTATATAAAATTATATATATATTATATATATTTATTAAATATGTCGACAAACTAGTGTACAAAAAATATGTGAGATGGATCTGGCGGCCATGCGATCGCATGGGAAATAGGCATAAAACCCATGCGATCGCATGGGTTACTGTAGCAGGCCAAAATGCTATAAATATCAGGCCTATGCTCGAGCTTCAAACACACTCTTTTATATTTTCAAATTCAGTTTTTAATTTTTATTTTATGTAATTTAGTTTTAGGAGTAGGAGTAGGTTAATTTAGTGGTTACATTTCTACAAGTTTGGGCAGCGTAACATTTATTTTACGGGTTTTCAAGTCGAAGTTCTGTCTGTGTAAAGCTACGCGATAAATACTCAATGTAAGTTATGTTCTCCTTTTTAAATTAATGTCTTGTAACTAAGTTATTATTATGCTTATTTAAATCGAAGTAATCATGATGTTGGGCTAAAAATATTAAAATTGGGTAATTGGGCTTTGCACCATAATTGGGGTTTGGACAAAAGAACGACACTTGTAGATATTAGACTATGGGCTATTAATGGGCTTTATATTTGTTTAACTAAATGATAGTTTGTTAATTTTAATATAAAGATTTACAATTGGACGTACCTATAAATAACCATATACACTCAATTGGACACGATGGGCGGGGTATTTATATGTACGAATAATCGTTCATTTAAACGGACACGGGAATGGATTAATAGTCACTAGAATTATTAAAACAGAGGTGAAATTATATACAAGGACACTTGGTGTAATTGTTAACAAAGTATTAAAACCTTGGGTTACACGCAGTTGATATCCTGGTGTAATTATTAAACAAAGTATTAAAACCTTGTTACAGTTTAAGTCCCCAATTAGTTGGAATATTTGACTTCGGATATAAGGATAATTTGACGAGGACACTCGCACTTTAAATTTATGACCGATGGACTGTTATGGACAAAAACCAGACGGACATATTGAATAATCCAGGACAAAGGACAATTAACCCATGGTAATAAACTAAAATCAACACGTCAAACATCATGATTACGGAAGTTTAAATAAGCATAATTTATATATTTCATATTTAATTGCACTTTTAATTATCGCACTTTTATTTACTGTCATTGTATTTAATTGCACTTTTAATTATCGTACTTTTTAATTATCACAACTTATATTTTTCATTAGGTTTTAATTATGACTTAAAATATAAAATCGACAAACCGTTCATTAAACGGTAAACCCCCTTTTATATTATTATTATATATAAAAATATATATTTTGTACAAATATAGTTGTTTAAAATATAGTGTAAAATAAGTCGTCTCCCTGTGGAACGAACCGGACTTACTAAAAACTATACTACTCTACGATTAAGTACACTTCCTATAGTGTTGTAGCAGAGTTTAGGTATATCTACTCTATAAATAAATAAATAACTTGTGTAAACTTGTATCATATTTCGTCGTATTTCGTAGTTAAAATATAACTATTTCGTATACACCTCGACGCACATCAAGTGTTCTTGGTGAATGGAAATATCATAAGAAACCAGAATACCTCAAAGCTTATCTAAATGTTTGCAACAAATTTAAATTGAAGAATGAAGAGAAACTTCAAGAACAGCAAAATTCAGAGATCAAAAGCATAAATAAGATCTTGATGATCAACAAGGATGGAGTAAATATTCCACTTTTCTATGTGATAAGAACATATGATGAGGACTATCAGTTCTCAGAGGCAAATTTCGATAAACTAAAGATGGATGACATTATCTACATCTACAATTACTTACCTGACTTAGATGAATCTACAACAATTTATCATACTACAGCACTGAAGGCGGTCTACAGATTTATTCTTGATTCTATGAGATGGATGTCGGTTCATGATCTTCAGATGGGGTTGGAATCCGGTCTCACAAAGATTGGAATCAAACCGCCAAATCAAGTGATTGAAGAGCTAAGATATATGTCCGTACTTAAAGTAAGTGACTGTCCGTATGGGTTTGTTTTTGTCAATTCTCACTAGTAAAACCACACCTAATCTTATTGTAATATGATTACGAATTCGTTCACAGGGAGCAGTTTTTAAGATTTTAAGACTGATAATTATTCTGAAGATTTATGTTGTAAAAAGGGGGTTTGAATAAACTAATAACGCGAAAATAAATAAAACGAATAACTAGATAGATGAAGCAGTGTTCACTCAGATGATTCACTAATGACGTGGATTGTTCTTTCAATTTAAGCTGATTAAATTCTTGATAAGTTATAATTTAATCATCCAAACTTGACTAACTCACATTAATCACATTCAAACAATCAAACTATACATGATTAAACTTTTGTGATTCAACCTTGGTTAAACTCAAGAAAAACCTTAATTACTACAATCACTTGAAGCAACTACACGACTGTGTTATTAAATTACCAATTAATCACCATTCACACTCACATGTAAATGTCCAGATCTCCTAAGAGTTGAAGCATAATCCGTTTATCACTAATAAACTCACTTAAACTAGGTAACAAATTATGTAATTAAGGTCAAGTATTCGATAAACACAATAATGGATCTTTTGGTTGAACACAATAATTATAGATAACTTAGATTAATCTATTAAGATTTGGCCCGGATTAAAATCACTTAAAATCCTAACTACAAAGATCACTCAATGTAATTGTCACAATTATGATGCCTAATACCATTCAACTACCGATTAGATATTTAATACAATCACTTGAAATCAAATCCCTAATCTTCTAGATCACATGAAGTGCTGAAGTATACGTTATCTAACACCTATTATCTCACAATAACAAGTTAATAACATGTATAATCGAATTAAAGTAGAAAGCATGCATAACAATGGGTCTTTAACCAAACATATTAAAACTAAATCAATCAAACATTAAATCAATGAAATAAAGAACAATCCAACAATCAAAAGCTATTACATCTGAGCAAACACTAAGGGTTTTTGCCAAACATAATCATAAAATCAAACAAACAATGAAAACAACAAGAATTCAGAGTTTTATCACTAAAAGAGATGGAATCTAGAGTACCAGTGATGTTGTAATGATCCAATCTTCAATCCTAGATGAAAGCCCTTTAGATTTGGTGAAGAATGGCTTTAAAACCTCTAAAAACGACCCTTCTAGCATCTAAATTCGTAAATAATTCGATCCCCTAAAGTTGGATTTAAATGGGATATTTATAAGGCTAAAACAGACCCCTGACCGACCTCGAATCGCGACCTCGATGTGCAAATCGCGACCGGGATACATTGCTGTTCGAATAATGCCTATTTCTGTCTCTGGATCGCGATCGCGATCATCCCATCGCGACCATGATGTGTACATAATGTGAACAGTAGATTTAATTCTTGATTATTGTAGAGCTCTGAGTTATGGATGTCTGGGATTTGGATTCACCTTTTTTCGAGTCCAGATGCTCAAGTTATGGCCAAAACGGTGGAGACGCGCAAACAAAAATTTGAACCTTCTTCAACATTCATCTTTTTAGCTCCAAAACTCTCGTAAACAACCAAGAATACTTCCAAATCATCATTTGAGCTTATATTAAGCTGATTCTTCATCAAAAACAACCAAAACATCAAACTAAAGTCCTCTGGAACTAAAATCATCATTTCCTCTCAAATACCCACAAAAGTCTTCAAGTCTTCACAAATAAATAACAATAAAGACTCGATATTGTGATATAATATTTGTGTAATTTTAGCAATATCAGTCTTCATCAGAGTTTCAGATTTCAGAAGATACTTGGACGGAACGTTGATGTATGCTTTCAAATATTTGAGATGAAGAGTAATCAAATGCTACTCATCAGAAGATAATGAGATTGTCAAATACATCCTCACAAGATTGAAGAGTCGACTCAAAATAAGGATGAATATAAGAAGATAAGAGAGTCTCGGAGGATTTAAATCTAAAGTTCATTTAAGAGGAACAAAGTTCCTTTAGATGTTTCTGATAGGATTACATTGTAATTTTCACATTTAACACTAAGGGGAGATTGTTATGACCCCGAAGTATGTATAGTGTTAATGTGAAACATGCTTATTAGAAGGTTCCTTAGAAGAGGGCTATATAAGGAACCTAAGTAGGCCTAATTAGATAGCCATTGCATTGTAAACTAGTTTACGAAGCTGTGGAATGTAAATATACTGATTCTCTCTAATACCGAATATGTTCTTACCATAACAAGCACAAGGTTTAAGCCTTCAATTAAATTCCATCTTCAAAATTAATCATGTGATTACCAAACAGCTTCATAACCAGAATCAAGAGCACCACGTACGGAACCAAGAAAAATTTGGCCTTAGGGAAAACAAGACCTTAAGAAAACCATTTTATATTTTAAGAATGGGAAAACTAGCTAAGTTTTTACACAAAACCAGCTTTCGGGAAATTTTAGGTTTTAAGGTTATGTGCTTTCAAAGCCATCTCAGTTTTGAGATAGCCGCACTAACAATTATTACCCCGGTATATTATCTTGGATAAACTACTTCCCGGTTCGAAAGTGTCATGACCCGGAAAATTTTGACTTATTTTGAACCAAATCTATATATGGTTTAATAATTCTGAGACAATAAGCTAAGTCTGTTAAACTGAGCCTCCAAAATTTTGAACTGTTTATATGGATTCAGTTAACCTTGATTGTTCCCGACGATTCACGAATAATTGTTGTAAATACATATGTATATATATATACATATTATATATTACATAATTAATAAATTATAATATTAATATATTTAATTACAAGTTAAATTATAGTTGTTATACTCATATTATTATTACCTTCATTATTACTATAAATATTAATATTAGTATTAATATCATTATTTTTAATATTATTATTTATAATATATAATATGAAATTTATTATATGTAATTTGTTATTATTATTATTATTATTATTATTATTATTATTATTATTATTATTATTATTATTATTATTATTATTATTATTATGACCATTATCATTAAAAATAATTATTATTATTATACAACAACAACATAAATTATTATCATTATTATTATTATAGTTATCATTATAAAAAAAATATACAATTTATTATTATTATCATTAATAATATTATTATTATCATTTTTATAAATTATTATTATCATTATTATTATTTCTATTATTATTATCATTATTATTACTTTTATTATTATTAATAATATTATCAAATTATTATTATCAATATGTTTATTAATCATTAATATCAATTAAAAATAAATTAAAAGTCAAAAGAAATGTACGAATCTGTTTAAAATTATTATCAAACTTTATCGACTGTCTCTAATCTTGTTTAAATAACGAATTCTTTCACAATACAACCAAAATTCAGTATCACATCACAATAGACTTTAATTTTTTATATAAACAGCTCGATATCCTCTGTTATTACTCAAATTATCAAAAGCCATTTCATATCAAATTTCAAAATGTAAAAATGCATAAGTGTTAGGAATCTTTTACTCAAACTATCTGCAAAGTTTCAACTTCCAATTCCTCAAAACGATTTCGAATTTTGGAGTCAAAGTTTATTTCTAAAAAGTCAAACAATCTGTTCATCGCGAAATTCGAATTCAATTTGATGTTTCAGGATCAATTAAGGATTTAGAAAGTTTATAGGAATGAAATGCAACCTATTTCATGTTGTAACAATTGTCCAAAACGTTCTCAAAATCAAAATCAATTTTTTTTAGAAGAGCCACGAACATCAGCAGGCACTCTTTTTATTTTTTATTTGTTTTCTGTTGGTACAAACACTCATAAATGACTACTTATGTTTCAAATCAAACCTATAATTTGTTGTTTGAATGATCGATTCCATCCTTGGTCGATTTGGTTTTTGAAGATGAAGAAGAAAGTGAAACAGGAAAATAATGGGTTATAAATACATAGGGGAAATAATCTCAGAAAAATAAAATGGACGAATGGTTGGGTGTTTGTTGTGTGATCGAGACGTCACGGGTTCGAGCCCGGCTTGGGGCAATTTTTTTCTAAAAAGGCTTTTTAAAGGTAGTTCCTTTTTTTTCCAAAATTTGTTATTATTATTATTATTATTATTATTATTATTATTATTATTATTATTATTATTATTATTATTATTATTATTATTATTATTATTATGATTGATATTGATATTATTAGTAATATAGTTATTATTATTATTACTATCGTAATTATAAGTATTATACGTATTATTATTTTTATTATTATAAGTATTACTAATGTTATTATTATTTTAAATTTTATAATTTTAGTATTATTATCATTATTATGATTATGATTATTATTATTATGAAAATAATACAAATTATTATTATTTTCATAAATAATAGTATTAGTATCATTTTATAAATATTAGAATTATTATTATTAACATAAGTATTATTATTAATATTATCATTAGTGATAAGATTGTTATAATTATTATTATTATTAAGTATTAGGTATTATTATCACAATTATTATTTTCATTATCATTATTATTAAATCTGTCATTTTTATTAAAATTACTGCTATTATCATTATTATAAGATTTATTATTAAAACTATCATTAATATTATTATTAATAGAATTATTAATATTATTATTGTGACAACCAGAAAATTTCTGATCAAATTTAAATTTAATCTTTATAGGTTTCTAACACGATAAGCAAACTCTGTAATGTTGAAATCTCAAAAACTTTGAACTGTGTTCATGTATTCATTTACCCTTTGACTGCTCTCGATGATTCACGAACAATTATGTGTAAATAGATATGTATGAATATATATACATATGTGTGATTATTAATTTGTGAAATATTAATAAAACATTTAACGGTTTAGTTGATATGAAAATAAGTTATGAAATTATTATATGACTTGAAAATGTTAACAAAGTATTTGATGAATAATACTTTACATAAACGTATTAGTTCAATATATGTTTATCGATGGAAATTAAAAGATAATATCAAATGATTGAATTATCAGATACAATGTGATATGATTATGGATCTCTGTAGTAAGGTCCACTTTGATTTAAGAAATCTATTCTTTTTAACAATATTTGGAAAATTGGTAAAGTGATTTACATGAAAGAACTAAAATGTCAATTAATGAGAATTAGACAAAAGTTAGTGGAAGTTCCTACTTAAGTTTCGATGCATGCTTTACAATGATTTCCTTGTGATAAGATAATTATTTAAGCTTCCATTATATTTAATTAAAAGGTGAAATTATGTAAGTAAATAATTGAGATAATGGTTGTCGACAAGATAAACTCATTTGACATGTTACATTAAGATGATTTTATACATCTGATTATCCATTAGACTTAACCTTACGATTCATGAATAAACTGTAATTTAGAAATATAAAGCCTGTATTACTTTATATGTGATTTTACTTTCTCAAATAAAAACATTTATGATGTAACAATTTCTATTATTAAAACTTTTTAGTAAAATGACTTTGAATATAAATAGTTTTAGAAAACTAAACTTTATAATATTAATTGATTTAGTTTCAAATGTATGAAAATGATTTCAAGAACTGAATTATTAAAACCTGTTATTTATAAAGGTAAATTGATTATATAGAATTTGTAGAATATTGATTAAAGCTTTATATTATAAATTATATATATATATATAGTGTTTTAAAAACATAAACGTGATATGACATAGTAAGTTCTATTATTTAAACGATTATATATAATGATCTTTGAAATATAATTAGTTTTGAAAAAAACTAAATATTATATTATTAATTAAATATTTCAATTACATATTATACGAACAAATTTATATTTCTTAATGAAAACATATATATTTTACAATGTGATAAAATATAATATTAATTTAGTTAAAAGACGAGCCGTTTTAAAATAATACTTTTATATATAAATTAGTAAATAACGAGACTTTGATTTAAAGAAGCAAATGACCAAAACACTCAAATGAATAAGTTATACTTCGAGTAAAATAGATTATCAATGATTAAAGTCTAATTATTAATAAAGGTACATATCGCGAAAGGTAAAGTACTAGTTTTCTAAACCTACGAAAATGTGTTCGAGAATCCAGAACCGAGACATAATTCGAGTGGCAACGTACGAGTCATCGGAATGAAAATTACAAGTCAACTATGCACATGAATTTAATATAATATATAATTAATTAGATAAATTAAATATATTATATATATTTTATTAGATAAACCGTCGGTACAAGAAAATAAACGAGTGTGAGCTGGAACATCAAGCCATGCGATCGCATGGCAAGATGCCCACAAAACCATGCGATCGGATGGCAGTGGGTAGGTGGTTCAATTGCTAATTTAACGAATTTGTTTTGCTCCGGATTCATTTCATTCTTCTCTTCATTCTTCCCTCTGTAAGTATTATTAATTATATTATTATTATTATTATTATTATTATTATTATTATTATTATTATTATTATTATTATTATTATTATTATTATTATTATTATTATTATTATTATTATTATTATTATAAATAAGATTAATATTATTATTAATTTTATTAGTATTATTATTATTGGAAGGTGTCTTATTATTACTAGTATTATACATAAAATACTACGACGAGGTCATGAGCAGGTTATTTCAACACGGGTTTTTCAAGCGAGATAGAGCTAAGGAAATTATGGGTTATAGCTATGGAGGTTATGGGTATTGTTCAGGGATATTGCTCGTGAGTCAAACTAGTATTTATCATCTCCGTCGCGTCTACGTACTTTCCTGCAATATTGAATCACAATATTGATACATGAGCATTCATATATTATCTTTTATATATTAATAGTGTATCCCTGACTAGTGCTCGAGTATATAGTATTATGCATGCTTATACGCTTAATATTATCGTTGGATAGTTTATGATGAATCATGGATTTAATACATATGCTACTAGGATAAGGTATATGATATGCATGAAAGCTGGCGAAAAATTATTAACTTTTCATTTAGAAAGCGTATGGTTTCGATGAACGGATTAAAATATATAGTCAATTGAATTATCTACAATTTAAGTATTATTGTTAAAATGATTATTATTATAACTATCGTCGTTATTATCATCGTTATTATTATATAATAATTATTATTATTATTATCATTATTAGTATAAATATTATCATTAAAAATTGTTATTGTTATTATTATTACTATCATTATTATCATTAAGGATATTGTTAATGTTATTATTATTATTATTATTATTATTATTATTATTATTATTATTATTATTATTATTATTATTATTATTATTATTAATATAATTATTAGTATTATCATTATTATTATTATTATAATATTTATTATTATTAGTATTATTATCATTAAAACTATTATTAGTATCATCTAGTTGTTATGATTATTATTATTATCATTATTATGAATGCGATATAAAAGAGGATTAAAAGCTATTAAACAAATCGATTAAGAAATAATAAGTATGAGTATCATGATGAAATTAAAATATTGTAAGATATTGATTTAAGAGAAAAATATCGTTTTCATTATTATTATTACTATTAAAAATATTGTTAATACTAAAACTATCATTTTTATTAAAATTATTATTGTTATTGTAAAATACCATTATTATTATCATTTTAGTATTATTATTATTTACCATTTTGAGTAGAATTATTATTTCTATAAAACATTTTTATTATTACAGTTAACATTAAAAATATATATATAAATCTTTATCGTTAAAATTATCATAATCAGAATTATCATTTTATTATAAATTAATACATCATTGAAAAATATAAATATTGTTGTTATCATTATTAGTTGAATGATAATAATTATTATATTACAAAATAAAACAACTCTTACTTATTATTATTATCAATATTATTTTATCAAATAAATATGTGATACAAAGATATTTTTACCACATGTAATATAATTACATTAATAATAAATATTACTATATTTTATGATATTAAGTGAACATTATAAACCTTATTACGTAAGATATATAAATGTATATTTTTATCATATATAAGTTTTAAATATAAATTTTTATTTATTAATAAAGGACTTATATTAATTACTCTAATAAAATCTGATAAATATATTTAAATATATAAAATGACTATATTTAGGTTATATAATAAACATAAATAGGTTTTTGAAGCCATTTTCGGATTAAATGACTTTCGTTGACTTTTGCATGATAATCTCGAGCATTAGGATTGTGATACACTATGACCTGACCTAAATTATTAGACAGATATTGACCAACATATGAATATATATACTTAATATAGGTTCGTGAATCCGAGGCCAACCCTACACTTGTTCAATGACGTCATATGTATTTTTACTATGAAATACAGTATTGTGAGTTTTATTACTCCCATTTTAAATGCTTTTGCAATATATATTTTTGGTAATGAGAATACATGCGATGCTTTTATAAATGTTTGATGAAATAGACACAAGTACTTGAAACTACATTCTATGGTTGAATTATTATACAGTGAAAACTTTTTGTTTAGCTTGGTAACCTAAGAATTAGTGAACGCCACTAATTGACGCGAATCCTAAAGATAGATCTATGGGCTTTAACAAGCCCCGGTCAGAGAGTTTGAACTGCTTTAGTACTTCGAGGTTTATTTATATACAGATAAGCTACCTGTATGGGGATATGCTAGATACATTTTTGTTAATGTCGGTTACCAGGTGTTCACCATATGAATGATTTTTATCTCTACGTATGAGATGTATATTTATGATGAATGGAAATGAAAATCTTGTGGTATATAAAATGATGGAAATGAATATTGATGATAAACTAATGAACTCACCATCCTTTTGGTTGACACTTTTAAACATGTTTATTCTCAGGTATTAAAGAAATCTTCCGCTATGCATTTGCTCATTATAGAGATAATACTTGGAATCATTCATGGCATTTTTCAAAAGACGTTGCATTCGAGTCGTTGAGTTCAATAAAGATTATTATTAAGTAAATGACAGATTATGTCATATATAGTTTAGATATTATGAAATAGTATGCATGCCTGTCAACTTTCGATGAAATGAAAGGTTGTCTTTAGAAACGAATGCAATGTTTGTAAAATTTATCATATAGAGGTCAAATACCTCGCAATGTAACCATATGTTATTGTATTCATCCTTATGGATTAGGACGGGTTTTCACATGTGGTATCAGAGCGGTGGTCTTAGCAAACCAGGTCTTGCATTAGTGTGTCTAACAGATAGTTATTAAGATGCATTAGTGAGTCTGGACTTCGACCGTGTCTGCATATCAAAAAGTTTTACTTATCATTTCTTGTCGGAAATTACATGCTTATCGTTCTTAAGTCTAGACACGTTACTGTAAACTTTTCTTGATATCTTCTGAAAATTCCTTCGTGATTTATGGAATTTTGGTATTATATATACATATGTAAATTATGTATTGAAGAGTACCAATCTAAATTCTATAATCCATTTCATATCATAAGCCATCTCCCTAATTGTACAAGATGGATCCCGTATCCAGTTTAAATTCCTTAAACTCCGACAGCTATTCCGATATGGATATTCACCTCAACTCTGAAGACAGTGTAACAGGAATGGATCAACCAATCAGCCATCATCTATTCTGGATTTATTAGGGATGGGTTCGTAGCCGACTAAATCAATGGAGACAAGAAGAAGGCGATCCTTTCCATCCCCCAAATTTCCCTCTTGGCGAAGAACCTGAAGCACTTACCGGCGAACCTGTTCGTAATACCATTTTCTCTCTCATTTCCAGAGTATCTCGTCATGACTATATACTATCTTGAATTTTAGATCTTATTCATCCGCTTGTCCGAACCGACAATCACCCCGGTGTAATAGAAGAAGTCAACGAGCTTCACGCTCGGGTAGTGGCTTTGGAGAATGTGGTGCAAAGGTTACAAGCACCAGCAGCAACACCGGCAGTAACAGTACCACCATCAGCAACACCAACAGTACCATTACAACCACCAACAACAACATCCGCATCCCATACCTCAACATCACAATCTGCACCTCGAACATCAACGTCATATGCACCGTAGGTAACAAGGAATACCAACAACAATAATCAATGAAGTATTGATTCATAACTTCATTGGATAAACTTTCCGCTGCGATTATGTAATCTCCAAAGTCTTAGAGATTATATGTTCTAGCCTTAACCATAAATCAGATGAGTGAACTAAAAACTCTGACAAGGATAGTGCACGAATTACAAGCTAAACTTGTTTTACCAGCAGCATCAACAGTACCGTCAGCATCACCAGCACAGTCAGTTCCGTCAGCATCATTAGCACTAGTAGCACCTATAACATCACAAACTCCGCCAGTTCAAGAATCACCGTAGACATCGTTACGAATCAACAACGAGTATATTGTATCAACGAGATATGAAGTATTAACTCAATTCCACTGAAGAATTTATATGTATATCTTATATATATAAATTTTGAAACCATCGTGAATCTTTTCCTACTAAGCTATTATGTATGAATTGAAAAAGGGTAGATACTACTCGGTTAAATTCATATTACTAATATGCTATAATCTTTCGATTAACTACTTAACCATCGTTAACCACAATCTCTGTTTCAACTTAATGAATGCCATTTCATAATAAACTAAGTGTATTAATCAAGTACATGTTTGATTTTACACTTTCATTTTTGAATTACTCGAAAATTTTCTAGAAAACATCATTCATATCTTGCTAAGTTCACAAGAATTCCACGAGCACCAACATCATTCACTGAGGAAATGTAAATAAAAATGAATAATGAAGTATTGATTCATACTTTCAATTACGTTGAATAGATAATCCGCGAAGACTACGAAATTCTAAAATTTTAGAGATTATTCACTTCTAGTTCCAGCCGAAAATCAAATGAATTAATTAAATATTAACTCATTAAATTCGTATTACATCTGAAGAAAATTTACATATATTTTCATAAAGACTGTAATAAATTCTCTGGTACAAAATATTACTTGTGAAACTTTTAACGGGTGGGTAATACTCGAGAGATATATAAGTTCACAATTAATATGTTACATTCTTCTATTCTGATTCGGCAAATCATCAACTATACTTGTTACTTTTACAACGGTATACCTTCTTTCATAGAAATCAAAACAACCATTCGCATCGAAATTTGATTACATATTTCGATTTTACCAAATCAAAATCCAAGTTAAAGATTTAACATGTGACATCACTCTTAAATCTCTACATCTTTCAAAGCTATACTTTGACTTCAAAACTGTACTAGAACATCATTTCTATTCATAAAACTCAGAAAAATATTCGTATTTTTCAAAATCCTAGGACATCATATTCATATTAACGATTACAATCTGTGTTCAAACTCTTCAAAATTCCTGAAGACACTTCAAATAATGAACAATCGAGATGATGATCCAACCACATATTAACCACATTCTTGCACCTGAAAAACTCTCGAAACCAAAGTCATAGTTTAGCACGTATCCGTGTCAGACTTTTAGCATTTATTAGCAAAAATAACTTTGCAATTCCTTTCAAAAATAACAAATTTTGTCACAGCTCGAGCAAATCAACTTCAATTGTTCATTCGAATAAACCTTATTATAACAATTACCCCTTCCTCATTGTTACCGGGAAACCTTTTATATCTCGCCACATTAGCAGTAAAATTACCAACAACTTCATTGATCATTGACTTTTCAAAAAATATTACATTCATTGAAACCCTATCAAGTACTCATCTACATCTTGTAAAAATAATTGCCATACCAACTACCGGGAATTAGCAATCAGTATTTTAAATCTCACAGCATTTCTACGCCAACAGTTATATATATACATATAACGTCTATCTCCTAGGCTTACGTACTTCGAATGTGAAGTTTCTGAAAAACACCCCAAACTGCGAACAAGTTATCCGAAATTGGAAAAATGCTGATGAAGAAGCAAAAACTGTAAACGACCTTAACAGTCAAAAGTTTGATGATAAAGAATAATGTGTTGGCAAAGCTCAGAAAAAGAGAAGGTTTGGAACTGGAAAACGGATTGAGCAAATCATGAAGGAGGCTGTGGATAAATCACAAAGACTGAACCTACCTTCAAAGAATCCAAAGGATTCAGTATCTGCTGAAGTCATTAACGAATACCTTGCTTCTAACTCTAAACCTTTATGAAAAAATCTTCTTCATCATCCATCGATATTAGAAATTCTAAGATATCATCGTATCTTTCATTATAAATATCCTTGATATTTCTGAGGATATTTTCATGACTATTGTTATCTGAAATAATTTATCTCTTCGTGCTATCTGTGTTACATCATAAAAGAAACTGTGTCAGTTTCTAAATGATGAAAAATTCAAATCTAAAATATGAATGTTTTTAAAGCAGTGTTGGGAACTGAAGCATGAGTTACTATAATATAATGACACTTGATCAACGTGATTATATTACAGTAAGTCATGTTGAGTTTTTTTAAATGAAACGTGATGATTCACAGATCATATCGT
Organism: Rutidosis leptorrhynchoides; assembly: GCF_046630445.1. Classification (NCBI taxonomy): domain Eukaryota; kingdom Viridiplantae; phylum Streptophyta; class Magnoliopsida; order Asterales; family Asteraceae; genus Rutidosis; species Rutidosis leptorrhynchoides. The sequence goes on along the minus strand of NC_092333.1, from coordinate 327,588,692 downwards.
CATCATGTGCCATGTTACACGACTCTTATATTCTACCTCATCTCCAAACATAGTAAGAACATATCTTCTTGATAATTCTATGTTTCCGGATACTCTGGTAATTTGACAAATCAAGATCGTGTCATTACAGTTTCCTTCTTAGAACATTAATTATGTTCATTCCGAAATTCATACCTACGAATTCTAGACCATTATTCGCTTGACTTAAAGTCGGGAAGAGAAAACAAAAGCATGAAACTTTAAAATATCAATGGGAGTATAAATCACAGTAAATTGGAGAGAGTATTAACTATGGATGTCAATGATTATAGAAAGATAGAAGCAGAGACATCGAAATATAAGGGAAGATATAAAGACTAACAACAAATTTACAAACCGTATATATCGATGCATATAGCAATATAAAGACACGGGAGGATTAAAAACACTATAAAACCAAGAGTATAGTAGAAGTGAATAGATTCTTCCGGCGGCAGCTGAAAAAGAAGAATGACAGATATGAAAGTTAGAAGTATGTCAAGAATCAGAACTGGATGGAGCATATTGACAAAAGCTTTAAAGTATGAGTGAGGGAGAAAGGATTGAAAGTATGAGCTGTGGAAATAAGGAAACGAAGAGGGTGAATTTATAGCAAAATATCCGACAGAGCAATCGAGACAGATCATCGCATTTAACCAAAGAATATCCTAATTTCCTTAATTACCGAAGAACCAAATCTTATACAAAGATTTCTCCAAATCTCTTGAACTCAAAAAATCAATCCTGTTTGCGTCAAAAGATATGACGAATCTACGCTTACTCATTTCACTCTTTTGTGATAGATTCACTTGTACTCTTCACAAAATCAAATGGTTTTATCTATATTATTCAATGATGATAAAAATCTAATTTTCAGCTTGTATGCGTCATGAAAACATACTTATTGTCAGCCATGACCATTCCAATCAAATTTCGGGACGAAATTTCTTTAACGGGTAGGTAATGTGACAACCCAGAAATTTCCGATCAAATTTAAACTTAATCTTTATATGTTTCCGACATGATAAGCAAAGTCTGTAATGTTGAAGTCTCAAAAACTTTGAACTGTGTTGATGTATTCATTTACCCTTCGACTGCTCTCGATTATTCACGAACAATTATGTGTAAATAGATATGTATGAATATATATACATATGTGTGATTATTAAATTGCGAAATATTAATAAAACATTTAACGGTTTGGTTGATATAAAAATAACTTATGAAATTATTATATGACTTGAAAACATTAACAAAGTATTTGATGAATAATACTTTACATAAACGTATTAGTTCAGTATATGTTTATCGACGAAAATTAAAAGATAATATCAAATGATTGAATTATTAGATACAATGTGATATGATTATGGATCTCTGTAGTAAGGTCCACTTTGATTTAAAAAATCTATTCTTTTTAACAATATTCGGAAAATTGGTAAAGTGATTTACATGAAAGAACCAAAGTGTCAATTAATGAGAATTAGACAAAAGTTAATGGATGTTCGTGCTTAAGTTTCGATGCATGCTTTACAATGATTTCCTTGTGATAAGATAATTATTTAAGCTTCCATTATATTTAATGAAAAGGTGAAATTATGTAAAGTAGATAATTGAGATAATGGTTGTCGACAAGATAAACTCATTTGACATGTTACATTAAGATGATTTTATACATCTGATTATCCATTAGACTTAACCTTACGATTCATGAATAAACTGTAATTAAGAAATATAAAACCTGTATTACTTTATATGTGATTTTACTTTCTCAAATAAAAACGTTTATGATGTAACAATTTCTATTATTAAAAATTTTTAATAAAATGACTTTGAATATAAATAGTTTTAGAAAACTAAACTTTATAATATTAATTGATTTAGTTTCAAACGTATGAAAATGATTTCAAGAACTGAATTATTAAAACCTGTTATTTATAAAGGTAAATTGATTATATAGAATTAGTAGAATATTGATTAAAGGTTTATGTTATAAATTATATATATATATATATATATATATATATATATATATATATATATATATATATATATATATATATATATATATATATATATATATATATATAGTGTTTCAAAAGCGTAAACGTGATATGACATAGTAAGTTCTATTATTTAAATGATTATATATAATAATCTTTGAAATATAATTAGTTTTGAAAAAAACTAAATATTATATTATTAATTAAATATTTCAATTACATATTATACGAACAAATTTATATTTCTAAATGAAAACATATATATTTTACAATGTGATAAAATATAATATTAATTTAGTTATAAGACGAGTCGATTTAAAATAATACTTTTATATATAAATAACGAGACTTTGATTTAAAGAAGCAAATGACCAAAACACTCAAATGAATAAGTTATACTTCGAGTAAAATAGTTTATTAATGATTTAAGTCTAATTATTAATAAAGGTACATGTCGCAAAAGGTAAAGTACTAGTTTTCTAAATGTACGAAAATGCGTTCGAGAATCCGAAACCGAGACATAAGTCAAGTGACAACGTACGAGTCATCGGAATGAAAATTACAAGTTAACTATGCACGTGAATTTAATATAATATATAATAAATTAGATAAATTAATTATATTATATATATTTTATTATATAAACCGTCGGCACAAGAAAATAAACGAATGTGAGCTGGAACATCAAGCCATGCAATCGTACGGCAAGATTCCTACAAAACCATGCGATCGCATGGCAGTGGGTAGGTGGTTCAATTACATATTTAACGAATTCGTTGTGCTCCGGATTCATTTCATTCTTCTCTTCATTCTTCCCTCTGTAAGTATTATTAATTATATTATTATTATTATTATTATTATAAATAAGATTATTATTATTATTAATCTTATTAGTATTATTATTATTGGAAGGTGTCTTATTATTACTAGTATTATACATAAAATACTACGACGAGGTCATGAGCAGGTTATTTCAAAACAGGTTTTTCAAGCGGGATAGAGCTAAGGAAATTATGGGTAATAGCTATGGAGGTTATGGGTATTGTTCGGGGGTATTGCTCGTGAGTCAAAACTAGTGTCTATCATCTCCGTCGCGTCTACGTACTTTTCTACAATATTGAATCACAATATTGATAAGTGAGCATTCATATCTAATCTTTTATATATTAATAGTGTATCCCTGACTAGTGCTCGAGTATATAGGATTATGCATGCTTATACGCTTAATATTGTCGTTAGATAGTTTATGATGAATCATGAATTTAATACATATGCTACTAGGATAAGGTATATGATATGCATGTCGTTCGAAAGCTGGCGAAAAATTATTAACTTTTTATTTAGAAAGTGTATGGGTTTGATGAACGGATTAAAAGATATAGTCAATTGAATTATCTATAATTTTAAGTATTATTGTTAAAATGATTATTATTATTATTACTATCGTCGTTATTATTATCGTTATTATTATCTAATAATTATTATTATCATTGTCATTATTAATATAAATATTATCATTAAAAATTGTTATTGCTATTATTATTACTATCATTATCATTATTATCATTAGGGTTATTGTTAATGTTATTATTATTATTATTATTATTATTATTATTATTATTATTATTATTATTAATATAATTATTTGTATTATCATTAATATTATTATAATATTTATTATTATTAGTATTATTACCATTAAAACTAATATTAGTATCATCTAGTTGTTATGATTATTATTATTATCATTATTATGAATGCGATATAAAAGAGGACTAAAAGCAATTAAACAAATCGATTAGGAAATAATGAGTATGAGTATCATGATGAAATTAAAATATTGTAAGATATTGATTTAAGAGAAAAATATCGTTTTCATTATTATTATTACTATTAAAAATATTGTTAATATTAAAACTATCATTTTTATTAAAATTATTATTGTTATTATAAAATACCATTATTATTATCATTTTAGTATTATTATTATTTACCATTTTGAATAGAATTATTATTTCTATAAAACATTGTTATTATTCCAGTTAACATAAAAAATATATATATCTCTTTATCATTAAAATTATCATAATCAGAATTATCATTTTATTATAAATTAATATCATCATTGATAAATATAAATATTGTTGTTATCATTATTATTAGAATAATAATAATTATTATATTACAAAATAAAACAACTCTTACTTATTATTATTATCAATATTATTTTATCAAATAAATATGTGATACAAAGATATTTTTGAAGGTATTTCGTATGCCCGAGAGACATATTAAATTAATGTGGCTAACATGTTATGATCCAAGTCGGGTCATACCCAATAACAAGCTTACCGACACCTTATATGTGTTTATCTTATCGATTGGTTCGTTAAATAAATACGAGACACTTGAATTTTAGAAAATCGGTTTTCTAAAACATTATCACTTGAGATAAATTATTTGGATAATTTATATATAATTATTTATAGGTTTAAATAATTATATTGTGTTATATTTTATAAAAGGTTTTATAAAATATGCAAGTAACAAGATAAATACATAATGTATTTTCACAAGTTTATAAAAATTGAATTTTTTTATAAAAACAAAAGGGTGGTCATTTTTTTTAAGGGTGGTCTTCAAGACACACATGCTCCCTTTTCTTGTTACTTGTGTTTACACAACTCCATAGACAAGCATGCTTGATACCTTTTAAAGACACACATGCAAGCATCTTTCTTAAAAAAAAAAAAAAATACTAGTAAATACTCTCTTCATTTCTGGTCAAGTCGGGTGAAAAATTCCAGCAGAAAAATAAGAGTGTTCTTGAGCTTTAGGAAGCTCATTTTCAACTTGTACAAGGTGTTGGTTAAAGGCTTGGGGTATAATCCCTTGAGGTCTCATTGTTTTGAGGCTTGCATTCACCATCAAATTAAGTCAGCTGTTGTTCGGTTTTTGAGCAGAAAAGAAAGTGAGTTTAAAGCTTGTGTTCAAGGTGTTTAAGGGTCCTAAATATTAGTAAGCTCAAGGGTGGTGTTGGAGCTTCAAAGGCTTGGAGTTTAACACACTTGAAGCATCAATTTGGAGGCTATTTTCACCATCATCTCCATCAATTTTCTGCACATTTGAGTAGCCCTCAAACTTGGTTTTGAGGAGGTATGACACTCTTATCCTTTCTTGTTAATTAGTAAGCATCATTTTACAACTTGATCCAAGATGGGATTTAGCTTTAATTGGTTTAAAGATAACAAGTTAAATTGGTAATTTCACGCTTCCGTTTTATAATGATTCTTAAATGGTTTTAAGAGTTTCAAACTTGTTAAATCCCAACAATGGTATCTAGAGCCGAAGTTGTTGAAATATGCTTCGAGATGGTTATTAAACCCACTATAATTTTGCATTCTATGAACATGCATGAAGGAGAATGTTAAATTTTCGGTTTTGGGTGGTTTATCATTTTGGCCAAAATCACTTGTGATTCTGTACTGCCAATCACTTGTGATTCTGTACTGACAATCACTTATGATTCTGTACTGCCAATCACTTGTGATTCTGTACTGCCAATCACTTGTGATTCTGTGTTTCCAATCACTTGTGATTCTGTATTACCTATCACTTATGTAGATAATGTTCACAATCTATGCCTTGACCTTGTGTTTGGTTGCATGTTTGGTTGATTTAATATTTATTCATTTGGTATGTAATAATATTTATTCATTTGGTCATGTAATTTATTTTATATTTGGTATGTAAAATAGATTAGGTTGTATTTCATTTTCTAGAAAAATGTATTAGGATACATATTTTGTAAAAAATGAAGATACAAGATGATGAAGACTTGAAGAACACAAGGAGCATATGGATTCAAGGTTAAGTGGGAGATTTGAAATCTCCTACTTTGTATTATTACACCTTAACCCGGTGACATTTGTTTTGGCTAAACAAATGTCCACCAAAATGGCTAGATTGTGAACATACTTGTTTTGCATGTGTGGTTGTTTGTTTGTTTATTGTATTGTATGTTTGGTTGATACAATTAATCACAAGATAACAACAAGCAAAATGACAATTTAATTGGTTAAATTAGACGTATTAATAACATGCAAGACGACAATTTAATTGGTTAAATTAAAAGCAACTAAAGACCTTAATAAATGGTTATTAAGAACAAGAAAAGGATCACATATATATAAAATAGTTTATATCAAGTAATTGGCAAATTACAAGACATGAAAGTGGTTTTTCATAAGTACCATACACTAAATGCATGTTGGTGTATGGCATAAAAGTTTTCTCATACTAGAATAAACGAAAACTTAAAATCCCTTTTACAAACAAGGTAAACAAGTTTAACGCCATCCTTTTGTGAGACTAGGGAACTCATGATGGGATAAAGGTCACCTAATCGTCATGAACAAACTAATGTGGTTAAGGTGAATTTGACATGCTTGTGGGATAAAGGTCACCTAACAACTTGTATGTTAAGTTTACACGTTTACACAAGTAGGACGACTTGATTTGGGAATCATGAAATTAGGGTCACCGAAGCATGAGGAACAAATAGGCGTTGATGGGATAAATATGCCATGCAAAAGGATTGCATGATCCCATACTCTAGAAGTTACAAATGGATTGCAATTGTCATATAATGACTACCTAGCTAAATCAAATGACGGGATAAAGGTCACCTAACCGGAATTTGGTTTACCGTTGGATTCTAGAATTTAATATATCAATTGGATTTAAAGGGCATTGAATGTTAAATTGAAATTGATACTTAAACGAACTTTGTTAAATTTTGTAGATGGCCGCCAATAATAACAACAACATTCCAAACACACCAATCAACTTTAATAACCTATCACTGAGGTCCATCCTCGAAAAGGAAAATAACTCCCAATTCGTTTCATCTAACGTACAAAAGATGAAAAGCCTCATTGATCGATTGCACCGTCTCAACTGTCCCGTGTCTAATGAATTAACCACGGACCTTATCCACAACTCTTTGTCAAAAAGGTTTGACACATGCGTGTTGAATTACAGCATGAATGATTGGGATAAGAGCATTGGCGAATTACATGCCATGCTAAGAACGGATGAATCAAGCATAGGTAAAAAGGCTTCACCCATGCTAATGATCAATGATGGTGGGTCCAAAGGTAATAACACCTCTAAGCCTAAGGCGGCTAAGAGGAAAGGACCCGCTCATCAAGGCAAGGGAAAAGGGAAGATGGTTACCCCAACCAAAAACAAGAACAAGAAGCAAAAGGTTGCCGGACATGCAAACCCCAAGGAAGACCCGTGCTTCGGTTGCGGTGAAATGGGTCACTGGAAACGCAACTGCCCGGTCTACCTAAAGGAGTTGAATGCAAAGAGGGATGCAGGGCAAACCTCAGGTAATGTATACATGATATACGTTGAGCTTAGTATTACTTCTTCTAATACATGGGTATTAGACACAGGATGTGGAACTCATATTTGCAATTCATTGCAAGGGTTCATAAGAAGTAAACTAAATACGGGTACAACAAGTCTCTACATGGGAAATGGTGCAAAGGTACACGTAAAAGCTCAAGGAGACTTTGTTTTAAAGCTACCAAGTGGTTTGGAGCTTATATTGAAAAATGTTTTGTATGCACCGGATTTAACACGAAACATTATTTCTGTTTCCCGTTTAAGACTATGTGGTTTTAATCTTAATTTTATTAATGATGATATCCATGTTTCTTTGAATGATATGTTCTATTTTAAGGCCTCGCCTTTGAATGGTATTTATGAATTGGTTCATGATAACACATCATTCGATAGCTCAATATACCAAGCAAGCACCAAGAAGCTCAAAAGGGATTTGAGTGATTCCTACTTATGGCATTGTCGCCTTGGTCACATAAACAAGAATCGAATGCATACACTTCAAAAGAATGGTCTTTTAAAATCAAGTGAGCTGGATTCGTTTGATGTATGTGAATCTTGTTTACAAGGAAAAATGACTAAAGCACCTTTCAAAGGGACCTATGAAAGGGCTAAGGACTTATTGGGATTAATACATTCGGATGTATGTGGACCCTTTAAGCCCATAACTAGGAATGGTGAAAGATACTTCGTTACTTTCATTGATGACTTCAGTCGTTTCGGATATGTCTACCTGTTAAGACATAATGACGAAACTTTTGAAGCATTCAAGGAATATCAAAACGAAGTACAAAATCAACTCAACAAGACAATTAAGGTACTTCGTAGCGATAGAGGAGGTGAATACCTCAGCGATGCATTCCAAGATCATCTTAGAAATTGTGGGATAATCTCACAACTTACTCCACCCGAAACACCCCAGCTTAATGGAGTGTCCGAGAGGAGAAACCGAACCCTAATGGATATGGTTCGATCTATGATGGCAAGAAGCTCGTTACCTCTATCTTTTTGGGGTTATTGTCTATGCTCCGCGGCTCATATTTTAAATATGGCCCCAACCAAGAAAGTGGAACGAACTCCTCACGAGATGTGGTTCGGAAAACCTCCTTCTCTATCATACTTGAAAGTATGAGGATGTGAAGCTTATCCTAAGCGCTATGATGCTAATAAGTTGCATGCTCGATCCACAAAGTGTATCTTCATAGGATATCCCAAGGATGATATGGGATACTATTTCTATGATCCGACTAAGCAAAATGTATTTGTTGCTCGAAAGGCGGAATTCCTTGAAGCTAAGTTCCTAATGGAAGGAAATAGTGAAAGGAAGATAGATTTTGAAGAGGTTCAAGATCAAATAGATGATACACAATTGGTTAATACTAGCACTCAACATGAAAATGTTGAAAATGATCAAGTGGTTGATCAAAGTATACAAGACATTCGAAGATCTAGTAGGATTAGTAATCCTCCTGAGAGATATGGTTTTCTCGTGGATGGTTGCTATACGGTTGATTTGGATGAACCCACAAACTACGAAGATGCTTTATCAAGGATTGATAAAGACAAATGGCAGGAAGCCATGAACGCCGAGATGCAATCCATGTATGAAAACCAAGTTTGGGAACTTGTTGTGCAACCTCCTAGCTCCAAGCTAGTTGATTGCAAATGGCTTTTCAAGAAGAAAACCGACATACATGGAAACTTGGATACATACAAAGCTAGACTTGTAGCAAAAGGTTTCACTCAAACTCAAGGGGTTGACTATGATGAAACTTTCTCGCCTGTGGCAATGCTAAAGTCTATTAGGATATTATTTGCCATTGCTGCTCACTATGACTATGAAATATGGCAAATGGATGTCAAAACCGCTTTCCTAAATGGATATCTTGAGGAAGATGTCTATATGGTATAGCCCGAAGGTTTTGTTGATCCGAAACATCCTAAAAAGGTATGCAAGTTAAAGAAATCAATCTACGGATTGAAACAAGCATCTAGAATGTGGAATCATCGTTTTAATGAGGAGGCAAAGAAATTTAGCTTCATTAAAAATGGTGATGAAGCTTGTGTATACAAGAAAGTTAGTGGGAGCTCTGTTATGTTCCTCGTACTATACGTGGATGATATATTGTTATTTGGGAATGATATTACCACAATGCAAGGAGTCAAAACTTGGCTTAAAAGTTGCTTCTCCATTAAGGATCTTGGAGAAGCACAATATATATTGGGGATAGGGATCTATAGGAATAGATCCAAGAAATCGATAGGTTTGAATCAAAGTGCATACATTGAGAAGATCTTGAAAAGGTTCAAGATGGAGTACTCAAAGAAAGGTTTGGTACCTATTCAAAAGGGAACACTTCTCAGTTCATCTCAGTGCCCCACCACGAAAGATGAACAGGAGAGAATGAAGAAAGTCCCATATGCATCTGCTATTGGGTCAATCATGTATGCAATGATATGTACTAGACCGGACGTGTGGCTCTAAGCTTGACAAGTAGATACCAGAATAACCCAGGAAACAGTCATTGGATTGTTGTTAAAAGTATATTGAAATACCTTAGGAGGACTAAGGATATGTTTCTTATATACGGGTCTGGTGAGGAGGAACTCGCTGTAAAAGGTTACGTGGACGCGAGTTTCCAAACTGATCGTGATGATTCTCGATCACAATCCAGTTATGTCTTCACATTAAATGGAGGTGCGATCTCTTGGAAGAGTTCAAAACAGGATGTTGTTGCATTATCCACTACAGATAAATTAATTAGATAAATTAATTATATTATATATATTTTAATACGCACGTGAATTTAAGTCAACTATGAAAATTACAAGTCAACTATGCACGTGAATTTAATATAATATATAATAAATTAGATAAATTAATTATATTTTATATATTTTATTATATAAACTGTCGGCACAAGAAAATAAACGAATGTGAGCTGGAACATCAAGCCATGCGATTGTATGGCAAGATGCCTACAAAACCATGCGATCGCATGGCAGTGGGTAGGTGGTTCAATTACATATTTAACGAATTCGTTGTGCTCCAGATTCATTTCATTCTTCTCTTCATTCTTCCCTCTGTAAGTATTATTAATTATATTATTATTATTATTATTATAAATAAGATTATTATTATTATTAATCTTATTAGTATTATTATTATTGGAAGGTATCTTATTATTACTAGTATTATACATAAAATACTACGACGAGGTCATGAGCGGGTTATTTCAAAACAGGTTTTTCAAGCGGGATAGAGCTAAGGAAATTATGGGTAATAGCTATGGAGGTTATGGGTATTGTTCGGGGGTATTGCTCGTGAGTCAAAACTAGTGTCTATAATCTCCGTCGCGTCTACGTACTTTTCTACAATATTGAATCACAATATTGATAAGTGAGCATTCATATCTAATCTTTTATATATTAATAGTGTATCCCTGACTAGTGCTCGAGTATATAGGATTATGCATGCTTATACGCTTAATATTGTCGTTAGATAGTTTATGATGAATCATGAATTTAATACATATGCTACTAGGAGAAGGTATATGATATGCATGTCGTTCGAAAGCTGGTGAAAAATTATTAACTTTTCATTTAGAAAGTGTATGGTTTTGATGAACGGATTAAAAGATATAGTCAATTGAATTATCTATAATTTTAAGTATTATTGTTAAAATGATTATTATTATTATTACTATCGTCGTTATTATCATCGTTATTATTATCTAATAATTATTATTATCATTATCATTATTAATATAAATATTATCATTAAAAATTGTTATTGCTATTATTATTACTATCATTATCATTATTATCATTAGGGTTATTGTTAATGTTATTATTATTATTATTATTATTATTATTATTATTATTATTATTATTATTATTATTATTATTATTATTATTATTATTATTAATATAATTATTTATATTATCATTAATATTATTATAATATTTATTATTATTAGTATTATTACCATTAAAACTAATATTAGTATCATCTAGTTGTTATGATTATTATTATTATCATTATTATGAATGCGATATAAAAGAGGAATAAAAGCAATTAAACAAATCGATTAGGAAATAATGAGTATGAGTATCATGATGAAATTAAAATATTGTAAGATATTGATTTAAGAGAAAAATATCGTTTTCATTATTATTATTACTATTAAAAATATTGTTAATATTAAAACTATCATTTTTATTAAAATTATTATTGTTATTATAAAATACCATTATTATTATCATTTTAGTATTATTATTATTTACCATTTTGAATAGAATTATTATTTCTATAAAACATTGTTATTATTCCAGTTAACATAAAAAAATATATATATCTCTTTATCATTAAAATTATCATAATCAGAATTATCATTTTATTATAAATTAATATCATCATTGATAAATATAAATATTGTTGTTATCATTATTATTAGAATAATAATAATTATTATATTACAAAATAAAACAACTCTTACTTATTATTATTATCAATATTATTTTATCAAATAAATATGTGATACAAAGATATTTTTGAAGGTATTTCGTATGCTCGAGAGACATATTAAATTAATGTGGCTAACATGTTATGATCTAAGTCGGGTCATACCCAATAACAAGCTTACCGACACCTTATATGTGTTTATCTTATCGATTGGTTCGTTAAATAAATACGCGACACTTGAATTTTAGAAAATCGGTTTTCTAAAACATTATCACTTGAGATAAATTATTTGAATAATTTATATATAATTATTTATAGGTTTAAATAATTATATTGTGTTATATTTTATAAAAGGTTTTATAAAATATGCAAGTAACAAGATAAATACATAATGTATTTTCACAAGTTTATAAAAATTGAATTTTTTTATAAAAACAAAAGGGTGGTCTTTTTTTTTAAGGGTGGTCTTCAAGACACACATGCTCCCTTTTCTTGTTACTTGTGTTTACACAACTCCATAGACAAGCATGCTTGATACCTTTTAAAGACACACATGCAAGCATCTTTCTTAAAAAAAAAAAAAAAAATACTAGTAAATACTCTCTTCATTTTTGGTCAAGTCGGGTGAAAAATTCCAGCAGAAAAATAAGAGTGTTCTTGAGCTTTAGGAAGCTCATTTTCAAGTGTAAAAATCCTAACCAACTTGTACAAGGTGTTGGTTAAAGGCTTGGGGTATAATCCCTTGAGGTCTCATTGTTTTGAGGCTTGCATTCACCATCAAATTAAGTCAGCTGCTGTTCGGTTTTTGAGCAGAAAAGAAAGTGAGTTTAAAGCTTGTGTTCAAGGTGTTTAAGGGTCCTAAATATTAGCAAGCTCAAGGGTGGTGTTGGAGCTTCAAAGGCTTGGAGTTTAACACACTTGAAGCATCAATTTGGAGGCTATTTTCACCATCATCTCCATCAATTTTCTGCACATTTGAGTAGCCCTCAAACTTGGTTTTGAGGAGGTATGACACTCTTATCCTTTCTTGTTAATTAGTAAGCATCATTTCACAACTTGATCTAAGATGGGATTTAGCTTTAATTGGTTTAAAGATAACAAGTTAAATTGGTAATTTCACGCTTCCGTTTTATAATGATTCTTAAATGGTTTTAAGAGTTTCAAACTTGTTAAATCCCAACAATTTTTACCACACGTAATATAATTACATTAATAATACATATCACTATATTTTATGATATTAAGTGAACATTATAAACCTTATTACGTAAGATATATAAAAGTATATTTTTATCATATATAAGTTTTAAATATAAATTTTTATTTATTAATAAAGGACTTATATTAATTACTCTAATAAAATCTGATAAATATATTTAAATATATAAAACGACTATATTTAGGTTATATAATAAACATAAATAGGTTTTTGAAGCCATTTTCGGATTAAATGACTTTCATTGACTTTTGCATGATAATCTCGAGCATTAGGATTGTGATACATTATGACCTGACCTAAATTATTAGACAGATATTGACCAACATATGAATATATATACTTAATATAGGTTCGTGAATCTGAGGCCAACCTACACTAGTTCAATGACGTCATATGTATTTTTACTACGAAATACAGTATTGTGAGTTTCATTACTCCCTTTTTAAATGCTTTTGCAATATATATTTTTGGGACTGAGAATACATGCGATGCTTTTATAAATGTTTGACAAAATAGACACGAGTACTTGAAACTACATTCTATGGTTGAATTATTATACCACGTATCCCTTTTTGTTTAGCTTGGTAACCTAAGAATTAGTGAACGCCACTAATTGACGCGAATCCTAAAGATAGATCTATGGGCTTTGACAAGCCCCAGTCAGAGAGTTTGAACTTCTTTAGTACTTCGAGGTTTATTTATATATAGATGAGGTACCTGTATGGGGATGTGCTAGATGCATTTTTGTTAATGTCGGTTACCAGGTGTTCACCATATGAATGATTTTTATCTCTATGTATGAGATGTATATTTATGAGGAATGGAAATGAAAATCTCGTGGTCTATAAAATGATGGAAATGAATATTGATGATAACCTAATGAACTCACCAACCTTTTTGGTTGACACTTTTAAGCATGTTTATTCTCAGGTATTAAAAAAATCTTCCGCTGTGCATTTGCTCATTATAAAGATATTACTTGGAGTCATTCATTGCATTTTTCAAAAGACGTTGCATTCGAGTTATTGAGTTCAATAAAGATTATTATTAAGTAAATGATAGATTAAGTCATTTATAGTTTGGATATTATGAAATAGTATGCATGCCTGTCAACTTTCAATGAAATGAAAGGTTGTCTTTTGAAACGAATGCAATGTTTGTAAAATTTATCATATAGAGGTCAAATACCTCGCAATGTAACCATATGTTATAGTATTCGTCCTTATAGATTATGACGGGTTTTCACAATTATCATTATTATTAATATTAATATTAATATTATCATTATTATTATTTTTATCATTACAAATATTATTTTAGTATTATTATAATTACTATTTTAACAAACAGATGATATATATATATATATATATATATATATATATATATATATATATATATATATATATATATTTACACATAACATAATAAAATTTATATTTTTATCTATTTAGAATATATAAAATGAATATAAGAAACTTATACGTTATTAATATAAAAATGGCAAAACTAATAAATTTATAATTGCTTTTGTAATATATATTTTTGGGCTGAGAATACATGTGCTACTTTTATAACTGCTTTACGTTTAGACACAAGTACTCAAATATTATTTTGCTATTATGCTTTATCATACTAAATCCTCACCGTAATATCGTTAATTGCTTCGTATAACGCAAACTTAGTTATTGTGAATAGATCTATTGAGAGTAACGTCTCTAACCATTTGACCTCTGGTCTTTGGTTACATAATAATGATTCAATGACACTGACAGTACAAGGTGTTACGGGGTAACATTTGTTTAGTCGCGATATTACAAACTACAACAACACTTTTAGATTGATATTTCTATATCAATCAACTTTAAACTAAATCTTGTGGTCTATTACTATTATTGAAATCATTGTTTATGATAAACCTATGAACTCACCAACCTTTGGGTTGACACTTTTTAGCATGTTTATTCTCAAGTATTACATAATGCTTCCGCTGTGTATTTGATAATTGAAAAAGACATTACATGGAGTCTTTCATGGCATATTTTTGAAAGACGTTGCATTCAAAGTCATCACCGTGTATCATTTAGAGATCAAAACCTCGCAATGGGACCAGAGATAACATACCGTGCCAATGGCAATTTTGGCGGGTTGTTACAGAAAGCGATGAGATAACAATTGTCTTGGGCTCAAAAAGGCGGCGTGCATACAAGCCTTCCCGGTTGTGGGACAGCTGCAAGGGTAGTTGCCAAACCGTTATATCACCGAAGTGAACTACCTTCCAGTTAGAAGGTGATGAGAAAGCAACTACCTTGGGTGTAAATTTTTTGAGGGGTCGAGTGCACGAAACCTGAAAGACTTTACTTTCAAGAAATGGTCTTTTGCAACTCAACTTAACTTGCAAGACTTTAATTACAAGTTTTGGAAGACTTTACTAGTCTACAGCCTGACCTATAGCTTTAAAATATTATTACTTGTATTATACATATACATATCTCTTATTATGTAACTCCGGGAGGAAACTCCCAATGAGATTCAAAATATTCTATAACTCATGCGAGTTATCTTTATAAACTTACCTTGGTTAAGGGAACCAAGGGATGTCACTCATCATTTCTGAAATTCTTGACATTTCTATGTCATCTATCATGGTTTTGTGTATTACGTATGTATTACATGAAATGTTATCCATGATTTTTGAAATTTCAATGTTTGTTACTACTTATACTCAAACGTATATAACCTCCCTGTTATATTACATACCTATGTGCCCTTATGCCTTTGTGTATTGGTTTGCGAATCGGAAAATGTCATTATTGACTCATAAAGATTCTCGATAACTCAAAGACATTATAATGTCATCACTATTCATATTCATTACTTTTAAAATTTTGTTTTCTCGTTATTTTTGATCATTGAACTTTCATGACGGGTGGCATCTACGAAACTCTAGAATGGAAGGGTTTGGATTACCGATTTAAAGGATACTATAGCTCAAGCCCCTAGACCTGAGTAGGCCATTACGAATTAAAAGTCTTTAATCGAAAGATTATCTGATTACATACTTATCATTTTTTTTATCTCGACACGTCATACTGCAATTATTGCATAAATGGAGTATGGACAAATCATATCTTATCATATTTATCCCAGTAGACTTTGTTTGACACTTTTCCTAAATTTCCTCCATAAATTACGGAATCTTTTTGCTATATATACGTATTCGAGGAGACGAATATATCATTCAGTATTCAACATCCTTTCATAACAAAAACCCTTTATCCGATCACATAATATGGATTTCTCACTTGATTCCTCGAGCTCCACAGGTAGCGTAACCGAAAGGAACGAACCAATCAGTCATCATCAATTCTGGATGGAATGGGGATAGGTTCATAGCTGACTTAATCAATGGAGACGAGAAGAAGGTGATCCCTTCCACCCACCAAATTGTCCTATTGGCGAAGAACCTGAAGCACTTACCGACGAACCAATCTGGAACACCATTTTCACCCTCATTTCCAGGATATCCCGCCACGATTATATAATAACTAGAATTCTAGATCTTATTCATCCACTTGTCCGAACCGCCAATCATCCTGGAGTAATAGAAGAAGTCAACGAGCTTCGTGCTCGAGTAGTGGCTTTGGAGAATATGGTGCAAAATTTACAAGCACCAGCAGCATCACCAGCCTCAACACCAACAGTACCATTACCACCACCAACAACAACATCCGCATCCCAAGCCTCAACATCACAATCTGTACCACGAGCATCAACCTCATACGCACCATAAACATTAAGGAATACCAGTAACAATAAACGATGAAGTATTGATTCATAACTTCTTTGAAGAAATATTCTTCATAGAATATGTAGTTTCTAAAAGTTTTTAGGGATTATTCATTTCTAGTTCCAGCTAAAATCAAATGAGTTTAATAGTATATTAATTCATTAAATCTATATTACATCTGCAGAAAATATACATTTTCATAAAGACTGTAATAAAAATTCTCTTGTCAAAAATATTACTTGTGAAATTTTTAACGGGTAGGTAATATCCGAGAAATATTTAAGTTCACAATTAATATGTTACACCGTACATTCTTCAATTTTAATTAAAAAATTGTTAACCATACTCACTACTTTCACCACGATATATATTCTTTCATAGAAATCAGAACAATTATTCTCATTCAAATTCGATTACATATTCTGATTTTATATATCAAAATCCAAGTCAAGATTTAACAGTTGACATCATTCTTAGATTCCTACATCTTTTAAAATCATACTTTGAATTCAAACTGTACTAGAACATCACTTTTATTCATAAAACCCAGAAAAATATCTGTATCATTCAAGATTCATGACGATTTCATCTTAAACATCATATGTAAATATTAACGATTACAATCTGTGTTCAAACCCTTGAAAATTCTTGAACACACCTTGGATTGATAACCAATGATTCAGATATGTTAACGTTGTGAATGCTAATGAAGCAGCAAAACCTATAGATGGTCTTAATGGCCAAACGCTTGATAATAAAGAATGGAGTGTTGGAAACGCTCAATAGAAAATTTGGTACTGGAAAACATATTGAGCAACCCATGGAGGAGGTTGTGGACAAAAGGTCTCTTTACGCATTATAAATCCTTACAGAAGAATTTTCCTCACTATCCTTCGATTTTAAATATTTTGGAAATTCTAAGATATCATCATAACATTCGTTATAAATATCTTCGATATGTCTGAAGATATCTTCATAAATATCTTTGTCTGAAATTATCCATTTTCTCGTGCTATCTATGTTACATCATAAAAGAAACCGTTTTAGTTTCTATCCTTCTGTAAAATTTGATTTTAAATTATGAATGATTTCTAGAGTAGTGTTGGGAATTGAAGCATGTGTTAGTATAATATAATGACGTCGGGCCAACGTAGTTATATTACAGTAATTCATGCCGAATTTCTAATGAAACGTGATGATTCACAGACCATACCATCATCATGTGCCATGTTACATGACTTTTACATTCTACTTCATCTCTAAACATATCAAGAACATATTTTCTTGATAGTTCTATCCTCAGTTATTCTGGTAATTTAACAAATCAAATCGTGATATTACATCCCTTTCTGCTTAGAACATTAGGTTCATTTGAAATTTCATACCTACGAATTCTGGACCATTACTTGCTATACTTAAAGTCGAAAAGAGAAAACAAAAGCATGAAGCTTCGAAAAAAATAAATAGGAGTATAAATCACAGCAAATAGGAGAGATCATTAACCCTGAATGTCAATAATTATGGAAAGACAGATACAAGGAATGATTATGAAAACCACTACCCCAAGAGTGAAGTAGGAGTAAATAGATTCCTCCGATGGGAGTTGGAATAAAAGGATGATTGTTACGATAGTCAGAATAAGATCAAGGATCAGAACTGCATTAAGCATTTTCACAATCTTTGGAAGTATGAATTGAGGAAGAAAGTATAGGAGTGGTGAAAATAATAAAATAGGAGAAGTTAATTTATAGAGAAATTCCAGACACAGCAATCGAGGCAATTTAC